>NC_136267.1:78595594-78695594 GCF_964187855.1 Myxine glutinosa
GCGTAACATCTACAATTACCGGGTTAAAGTCCATAGGCGCGCCTCGGCCTGGCTCGAGGCCGCAGGGACCACCTGTGAGTGTAAGTCAATTCCAGGTACGTTTTTACGAGGGGCTTCAATGCGTTGTGTGCGTCACCTGCCGTTGGCTGAGACCTCGCGTGCGGCCGAGAGAAAAGTAACGCTGGAATTGTTTACTTAAATGGTAAAAAGTATTTAAATAGATTTGTTTTTATTTTAGGTTCTTCCGACTGTCTCATTCTAGACTGTCCGACGTACTTGTAGGCCTACTTCTGTTCGTGGATAAGCTGCATGACGTGGCAGGTCTGTACACCTGCTCGTGCACGATCAGTCCAGGTGGAAATGGTAGCAGGAAGGTTGAAGTTTACCAAGTTGGGAATCTCTTCAGTTTCGCTGGGTTGGCGTGTACTGTACTGTACTGTACTGTACAAGGAAGGCAAACCCGTTCACCTGCACAGCGTTGCGTGTATGTACCTGTCCGCACTTGTTTTATCACAAGCATGCATTTTGTTCGAGCTTACCTGCATATTCTAATGTCTGTTTACGTGACATTTTTTGTGCTTTTCCAGGCGAGTCGCTTGACAAACAGAGAAACAAAAATAAGGGTGTAAAAAACAAAAACAAAAAAAAGAAACCGGTTGGGTAAGAGAATTGTCACTTTGGGTGTAGCGAATGATGAGCGAATAACTCACGGATTATGTGTAACGGGAGTTTGTGCCATAAGTTCATAAAGTTGGTGAAATGCAATCGTACACCAACTTTGTATACTTTCGTCTTTACTCTTCAGGTATTTAACTTTTTAATACAAATAATGATGTAATAACATAAATAATAGTATTTGTCTTTTCTATTTATCCTTCACAGATGGGCAGCATTCATTTTAACTTTTGTCTTTTAAGATCCTAGCATCCTTCAACATTAATGTTCAATTATCACAATGTGATGTGCTCATATGACTGTTGTAACACGTCAGGTATGTATGTATGCATGTAATTGTATGTATGCATGTAATGTGTGTGTATGTGTGTATGTATGTATGTATGCAGCAGCAATGCAGCATGTAATATGTATGTATGTATGTAATATGTACATACATGTAATATGTAATATGTACATGCATGTAATGTGTATGTATGTATGCATGTAATGTGTATGTATGTATGCATGTAATGTGTATGTATGTATGCATGTAATGTGTATGTACGTATGCATGTAATGTGTATGTACGTATGCATGTAATGTGTATGTATGTATGCATATGTATGTATGTATGTATGCATGTAATGTGTATGTATGCATGTAATGTGTATGTAAGCCTGGTGTTGGCTTAACAGTTAGGGTATATGTATATTGTCGCACGAATCCCTCGATTAATACCGCAGGATCGCGGATGACCGAACGGGCTTTAACTGAGGCGACGATCAATTCGGATTCGACTAGAAAAACGCGGGAGGGAAGAAGGAAGAGGAAGAAGCGGCAAGCGCTTACCTGTAGCGACCCGACGGCAGCTCCGATCCTGGAGGAAAGTAACTCACGAACGAAACCCCAATTCAATGTACAAAAAGAAACACGTTTATTGAAAGGAACCCGAGCACAAGGAAACGCGACAGTAAATAAATAATGTTCCCAGATCGGGATCCCGCACATAGACTTCATATACAGGACGAAGGAAATGAATTAATAAATAAAAGAATCGTCGTGTAGTGCGTTCCTGCGTGCGAGCTTATCTGTCTGTATGGTGTAGCGTCGTCAGGAATCGACAGCTCCATGCGTACAAGCCCGCCGTGGCTCCGATGTCGGCAGGAAGCAGGCCTCGATGCACCCCTCGTCGGTCGCACACGAGGTCCCGTTCGTTCACAGCACCAAAAGCACCACAAAGATTCAAAAGACAAAAGCACCAAAAGCACCACGAAGATTCAAAAGCACCACAAAGATTCAAAAGCACCACAAATATTCAAAAGCACCACGAAGATTCAGGGACGACGCCAACGACCACCAGGGAGGAACGCAGGGAAGAAGAACCAGCCAAGCCGATCACCGAACACGCGAAGCACAAGCACTGAACCCAGAACGAAGAGCCTCAAACTCAGAGCTGCCTCACGAATCAAGAGCGAAGAGTGATCTCCAAGAGTCCAGCGCAGAGAGAGCGATCTCTAACACGAAGGGGCGAAATGCCCGTGAACGAGCTGTTTTGTCACGCGGTGTGACGTCAGTTCTGGCGTGTTACCAATCAGAGTTCGATTCTTCGTGACCTTTCCCGCCTTCCGACGTCACCGTCACCGGTGCTCTTCCTCCAACCGGCAACCTGTTTCTAAGTCGTGTCTTCGTGCCTTCCGCCCTGATTGGCCGAATGTTCGCGCCTTCCGCCTCAACCATCGCGCCTTCCCCTCGATCAATCACACGTTCCCTGGGCGTGGTTATAGCTTGCCTCACACGATGTTTGACGCCCACGCTGGTGTTGTACGCGGCCGCTTCCTGCTTGTCTTTCCTGTAAGTCTTTTTGTAAGGGAGGGGAATTATTTACTGTGGTGCACTAAGGGATCTATCTAGTGTCTATGTGAGTGTGTTGCCATAATGGACACTGGACTGGTGACAGAGGGAACCGACAAACGAGGGAATGTTATCCATAATCCCTGTACTATTTAGCACGCCCCACCCCCTTGTGGCGGGGTCACAAATACGCACTTATACCGACATCCGGGCTGCACACAGAACTTATTGCATATAGATTCCCTATCACGACAATGAGTTCCCTACCTATACAGATCTACCTGGCTCTAGATATTCCTCTACCCAAATTCATAACAATATATATCTTCCATCAGGCTGTAGGCCCAAAACATGCCTAAACCCGTTTCCCAGCTGAGCTTTCATAATATCACCTTCACTCCCGAGCAGAGCTTCGGAGGTACAACAAGCATGGATTGGAAATCTTAGCTGATAGAATGGAACGAGGTTGTCGAGGTTACCAGCTGCACCTTTTTTTATTTTTTTTATTTTTATTTTTTCTGTAGTATACAAGATCGAGGCTCGTGGAAGAGCTGACATTAATCGCACAAAAAGTCAAACCGACACATAAAACCCAAAATAAGAGGAGCGGTAGACAAGATGGGGAGAGGCGGAAGGACACAAACACAACATTTGAGAGCAGGGACATCGAGAGAACTGTGGGAGGGAGAGGACTTGGGGGGAGGTGGGAGAGGTATAAAACATATGGACACTGCAAGGACTTCCAGGAAAGACGTTGGAAAGAATTGCGACATATGCTCACTGAATATTTACACTGAATTCCCATTTCTATCAATACACACTCCAAAGGAAATTGCTCATTTCAGGTGAGACATTTATGCACCCCACGTTATTGAAGGGTATGTATGTATGTATGTATATATATACATATATACATATATATATGTATGTATATATATATATATATTTATTTATATATATATATCTATATATTTATTTAGTTATTTATATATATATATATATATATATATATTCCCCATGGTGCACAATTTCTCATTTGTGTTTTATTAGTCTCAACCTGGTGGGGATGTGTGTGTGTCAGTCATTCGTTTTTATCTTCATTTGCGGATATCAAGAGATGGAATGAAGTCCTCCCAGGACCCAAAGTATCCACCTCCTCTTCGGTGAGAGATCACAGTTCATGGACCAGGCTGTTCAACTTTTTCAGAGTTTTGTTCCAAGGGCTCTTTACAGGATCATCACTGAACAGCACTCCTCCAGTTGTTGTTCATTTGTGGTAATATTCCCAGGGATGGTTTGTAAAATCTCAGTGAGTTTCTTTATCATTCCTGTTGCTCCAATGATCACTCGTACAATTTTGATGATCTTCAGCTTCAAAGATCTCTTGACATCATTTTTGAGGGCTTTGTATTTGGTCATTTTCTTGATTTCTGCATTGCTTAGGCCAAAATCACTGGATACTGATATCTTGATCAGCAATGCTGTCTTTTCCTTTTTGGTCCCGAGTATTATGAAATTTTTTTGCATCCCGGAAGCAGGTGACGACTTACTGTTTCTGTCTTGCAGAAGCTGCACCTGTCCGTTTGGCTCAGTCCCGCCGTCTTTTTAAATCCATTGGTGTAGTGTCCTTGATCTTCGGCATTTATTATGATTCGTTTGCAGTCCCAGTTGAGCTGACTTCTTCTTAGCCATTCCAATGAGCCTTATTTGTCTATCCCCAATCTACTAAATTCTTTATTGCATTTCCCTTCTATTTTGTGTGTGTGTCCGTGTCCACGTCTATATATTTTCGCTTTAAAATTGTTTTCTCTGCAACCGCTTGTCCAATCAATATGGAACGTTAAACATATGAGGGACTCTCCACAGATAATATTGTGTTGTTAACTCTGACATCATAGGTCACATGTTATGGCAGCAATATTGGATTTTTTAATTTTATTTTATTTTTTTATTTTTTGTATACTGAATCGAGGCTCGTGAAAGAGCTAACATTTACTTCACAAACAAATCAACCAGACAAACAAAATACCCAAAAAGAGGGAGCGGAAGTCAAGATGGGGAGAAGGGGAAGCACACAAACACAACATCCGAGAGCAGGGAGATGTGTGGAAGGGAGAGGGCCCGGGGGGAGGAGGCATGGGAAGGGGGGGGGGGGGGGAGGGAGAAGTATAAAACACAAGGACACCAAGGACTTCCTGGACAGAAGTTGGTATTTCAAAAAGTGGAATTGGGGTGAAATTAGCGGGGTAGAAAAGATCAAGGTTTTGGATGGGGGAAGATAAGAGATGGTGGTGAACAGCTGTTTTAAAGACTTGGAGGGTGGAGTGGGATTGAAGAGAGTGAAGGAGTTTGTTCCAGAGGCGGGAGAAAAGAGGAATGAAGGAGTGAAGGTGAACAGAGAGTCTTGATTTTGGCAGTTTAACCATAAGAGGGTTGCAGGCAGATCTTGTGCGACCTGTAGGAATATTTGCGGGATAGAGCCCAGAGAGAGCTGGGGGGGGGGGGGGCAAGGCAGAGAGGAGTCGGTAGAAGGCGGAAAGACCACCAACCTGCCTGCGGTGAGTGAGTGAGAGGCCCTTGGAGTTAGCTTCATCGTGGGAGATTCCAATGATTCTGAATGCTTTGGTTTCAACAGCGTGAAGACGAGCTAGGTGTGAGGCAGGAGCACCAGCCCAGAGGGGAGAGCAGTATTCCATTGAGCTGCGGATGAAAGCCTTGTATGTGGTGAGGAGCTCAGGTGTGCCAAGGAAGGACTTCGCACGACGGAGGATGCCCAGTCGGCGACTGGCTTTGGAGGCCAGATTTGAAATGTGGTTTTCCCAGGAAAGATCATGGCAGATAGTGAGACCCAAAAGCTTGAGTGACAGAACTTCTTGGAGAGGATTATTCAGAAAGTGGATGGGAGGGTTGTCCAGTCGGTCTTTTCGGAGAGACATCGTAAGAGTGTGAGATTTGTCAGGATTGAAAGACATGTTCCACTTGTTTGCCCAGTCTGTGATTTTGTCCAGGTCTGCAGAGAGTGAGGAGGCTGCAGACTGCCGATCTGAGGGATGAAGAATGGAGCGACAGAGAGTAGAGTCATCAGCAAAGAGATAGAGAGGATTTTCAAGAGAGTCAGAGAGATCATTGATGAAGACCAGAAAAAGCACAGGGCCCAGAACACTGCCTTGGGGAACTCCAGCCTGAACAGGAAGAGGAGATGAGAGAAACCCATTCAGGGCCACACGTTGACTACGACTAGAGAGGAAGTCCGCCAGCCATGCGTGGAGATTTCCATGGATACCAAAAGAGGAGAGTTTGGTGAGCAGAGCGGGGTGCCAGACCGTATCGAAGGCACGTGATATGTCAAGGGAGACTGCTCTAATTTCCTGTTTGGCATTGAGGACCTCCATCCATTGTTGAGAAAGCAGAAGCAGCATGTCCAGAGTAGAGTGTCCAGGTCTGAAACCAAATTGATGATCAGAGATCAAGCCATTGGAGAAGAGGAAAGATTTCATATCTGAAGCAATGATGGATTCCATGACTTTGCTGAAAATTTGGAGAAGGCTGATTGGTCTGTCGTTGCTGGGATCTGTTTTTGCACCTTTTTTGTACAAAGCAGTGATGTTGGCAGATTTCCAAGCAGATGGAAGATGACCTTGAGCAAAAGAGAGGGTGAAGAGAACAGAGAGGGAGTGAAAGAGCGGAAGAACATGATTTTAGGACCCGTGGGCTGATGCCGTCAGGTCCAGTTGCAGAATCAGAGTCGAGGTTTGACAGAAACTTCTCCACCTTGTCAGGAGGAAAGGACACAGAGTCCAGGAGCAGCTGGGTACGACTGGGTACGGTGGGTACAGAGAGGGATGGGTTTGGGACACAAGATTTAGAGGCAAACACAGAGTTGAGGCATTCAGCTTTTTCACGTGCTGAGTCAGCTGTGTGGCCATTTGAGGTGAGGGAGGGGATGGAGGGGGAACAAACACCAGAAACAGATTTGACCAGACGCCACCAGGATTTGGAAGAGGGAGACAGATAAGAGTTCAGTCCTGAGACAACAACACACACACACACACAGAGGAGGTTGTTTGTTGTTGGTCCTGAGAACGGAGAGATATTGTTTCCTGGCTCTCCTGAGGGTGGACACACACTTGTTTCGGGCTTTGTGAAAGGAAATGAGATTGCCTTCCGTTGGATTTGCTTTCCAGGAGACGAAAGCAAGTTGTTTCTGGGCAATAGCCTCACCACAAGATTCCGTGTACTATGGACGGGAGGAAGGGTATGACAACTGAAGACGAGATGGGATAAATCTGTGCATGTGAGAGAGCAATTTACTTTGGAAGAATTCCCAGGATGAGTTGATGTCAGAGGCAGTAGAGATGGGAGACCAGTCCAGATGATTGATGGCTGCTTGAAGACCGTGCCAGTTGGCCTGAGTGAAATGCCAGACTCGTCGACGCTGAGGAGGCTCTCTGAGAATGGTCAGAGAGATGTCCACTTTAACAAGTGTTACGTGGTCCTCCCGGTAACTACCTGGTCTCGGTGACCCCCGGACCGTGGGAGGCACCCCGCCAGAAAGATATATGATTTATACGCTTTCGCAACACAATCAATATGAAAGACAGAAACAATTCAAGTCAATAGGAAACCCCTACACCAAGGATCCGGATTAACGGATAATGTATTCCCAATCAATCAACAATAATCAACGCTCAATCAACAACATTACTAAGATGTAAACTCATCTACAATAGCTCTAAGATGGCCATCTTATACATTCCTCACGTGAGCCCCACTCCCGACTCCCTCCATGGTCAATGTCTCTCACAATGTCTCCGTACTCCTGTAGTTCGATCTCCGCACGTGGGCGGTTGAACGGACCCTTCCTGACGTGCTTCCACCATGCACGTCCCGTACCGGGAACAGCTGCTGCCGCGGACACCTCCTCGGCAGCCCACCGAGGTCGGTGCTCGTGATCGCGGCTTTGGGGCTCGCAAAGCGTGCGAGGCCCAAGGCGCCTGCCGTGCGCGTCCTTGTAGACGGTGAGGCGAACTGTGCCGGACGCTTGGTTCCGTGCACGAACCCACGGCGACTTGACGTGTAAATGGGTAGTTACACGTCCCGGTAACTCCTCTCGCCAGACGGGCTTTTAAACGCAGCTTTCCCCATGCTGCTCAATATCGATACCGCTCTTCTCGGCACTGGGCGAGGAAGAAGAAGAGAATCGCCGCTTCTCCCGGACCTCGTGTCTTTTCTTCTTCCGTTTCCGGTCTCCTTTTCCCCAGAAGGGCTCCTGACCCTTTAATCACAACAACCTTTAATCGACTACACATTAATAAGCAAAGATCTGAATAGTAATTCACATAAATCCGTAACACAAGCACATGATCAGAAGTGCCGATTGGAGCAGATGAGCAGCAGACATTTTCAGGGAAGTTAGTCATAACCAAGTCCAGAAGAGAAGATGCTCTGTTAACTGAGATCCGGGTTGGGAAATTGACATTGTGTCAGTCCCTGTGAGTCACAGAAGTCCTTTGCTGAAGAGCCATGGCTGGTGAGAGAGGTACCCACCCCCAGCCAACTGGCATGGTGACAGTTGAAATCACCACATATGAGGAAGAGAGAGTTGGGATGGGTAGATAGAAGTTGGTCCATATTATCAGACAGCGAGATGTAGATGGAGTCATCACTGTTTGGTGGACGGTACAACACACATATGAATAAAAGGTGGGAGCGAAGGGGAAGCCGTAGCCAAAGGTATTCCTGGGGGTGAGGTGGAGAGAGGGCAGTGCAGGGCCGAGTGAGGAAGAGGTTTTTTTTATAAAGATAGCAACCCCACCTCCAGGACGAGGCTCAGGTCTATCATACCGGAGGAGGGAGTAACCTGGGAAAGATACCAAGGAATCGGAGACATCATGAAGGAGGAAAGTTTCTGTTAAGCAGATCACGGCTGGTTTGTCAGAAGCAACCTGTATGGAGAGATCAGTTAAGTTTGAGCGAAGGCCCCGGATGTTTGAGGTCCATACTGTTAAGGAAGAGGAAGGGGGAGTATCGGATACAGAACGGGGGGGGGGGGGGGGGGGGAATGTACGATGAATTTGTGTACGATTAATCGATTATGGGTTCGATTATTAATACGATTAATGGGAAACGAATATTTATTGCAAAATGAGTTTCTTGAGACATTCGAGTCAAAAATACATTTGAGGATGCTGAAGGATGGGTGGAGTTCTGGAGAGTTTAGGGAATGAATGAAAGATGCACTGTAAGAGATGGAATTTTTTTTTGGAATGAATAGATTTGGTGAGCAAGTCGAAAGCATTCTTTTATAGAAGAATGCTTTCTTTTATTTTATAGGATTAAAGGTTTGACATCATTTTCTCCGAAACTACTCAATGAAAAAAAAATTGAAACTCGAAAAATGTCATCAACTCCCAATGGGGTACATAGGGTGATCACGATGAAATCATTGGTGAAGTGGTGTTCCAACCATAATTTGTTGAATTGAAATCCTCGTCCAATAAATCTGAAATTTCATATTATCTGATCTATGACATGATGTGATTAATAATACATAAAATAACCACCTTTAGAGGCCATTTTTCCCCGCAAAGCGGGGGTTGGCCTTTTTCGGGAACCGTGGTTGTTGTTGTTTTTTGGTCCCCTTTTTGAAGCAATGTTTTACGGCCGGATGCCCTTCCTGACGCCAACCCTTTTTGACGCCTTTAACGACAAACAGGGAATTACCAGTGAACTGGTACTCAATTAGCCGACCTCGGAAGGATGACAGGCTGAGTCAACCCCCCTGGCGTTAATTCAGCGATCGACCGGGATTCGAACCCAGGATCCTAGGATCCTAAGCCGGCACCCTAGCCGCTAGCCCAACACCAGGGTTGAAGAATCCTGTGAAGATGTGATTGAAGAATTAAATTTATGATGTTCATAAATATAACCCATGCCAATAAACTGTGTGACATAATAGGGTGCATGGATGATACGGGTATATGGACCATAATAGCAGTGGACCATAATGGCAGTGGACCATAACAGCAGCGTGTGCAGTTAACGATGCTATTTTTGTTCAGAATGAATGCGTGAGTTTAGATTATGCACTCAACAGAGTGCCGTTCTAGTTGTAAATGTACTCATACCTAATCGAAAGATTGGTGTAAGCTCGACATTTCAACTGATCAGGGATGGTTCAAAAATAAAAACTCCTCGCTTTCCATGCATATTGATTCAAAAAGGCAGAGATTCTGATAAAGCTGTTCAGGTATCTGCATTCAAGTTTCCTTTTTAGTTGGCTATGTGGGCAGTGGGATTGCCTCGGGGTACTTACTAAAAGTGTTACAATAATGAATTGGGTCATGTTGCATTCCCAGTTTTCTCATTGCTGGTTTGCTTGATTTGGTGACTGAATGTCATCAGGCTACAATGCTTGGACAGAACAATAATATTGTTACTGATCGCGGTTTAGGATGTTGTTTGCCGAGCGAAGGCTCCGCGACCGAACAGTTGTTCCCCGACTCACCCGATTCACCCAGAACTTTGGCCGTATCGCACCGCAGCTGCCCAATCTGGAAAAGACTAAAACGACGAAATGCAAAGAGGAAAAGGAATAAGACGAGAAGACGGACAGAAGAGTAATTGGATTTATTATACACACAAGCAAAAAGAAAGCAGTCACGTTTATTTACAACACATAAGACGCAGGTGACACAGTGCAAATACTAGCTTATACAGACTTAATTAAATACCCAGGGACAAGACACACAGAACAAACTCACGTACACAAGAAGGGTGGAAAGGCAGGAGGTGGATGGCTGGAGGGAGAGGAAGGTCCAAGGGGGTCCTGCAGCACGATCGGCGCGTTTAGCAGCCGCCGTTCCTTCGCGGCCCTGCTCAAAACCGCCGTCCAGGCCCCAAGCGGCTGTTGGGTGTTGTTGCTGCTGTGGCCGCCGCTTGCTTTGCCAGGACTCGTCTGACTCGTCTGGTCCAAACCCTCAACTCAACAACACTCTTGCACGTCTCCCTGTCCAACCACTCTTTCTCTCTTGGTCAAACCACTCTTTCTCTTTCTTGGTCCAACCACTCTTTCTCTCTCTTGGTCCACTCACTCCTCACCACCGACCACTCCACGCTTCTTGCGCGCGCGCCTTTATAGCGCCTCCGGCGATCAAGCCGCCGGCCTTCAGGACACGCCCATCGGTGTGCTCACCTCGGCCCTGGTTGGTCACGCGACCCTCTGGCTCCGCCCTTGATGACGACAGGCGGGCACGCCCCTCTTCCCCGACCCGAGCACATGTTCAATGGTGGTTTTGGAGGGGATGTAATTGGCAATCGAGGCTTGGCAATGACGAAAGGGGTTGTGAAAGGAAATGGAGATTTTGGGGATGGGAATGAAAGGGGATCTATTCTCTTTCACTGGTGCAATGGAGTACTTCAATTAATGGGAGACACAGCCTTACCCTAAAACACAGAATAAGATATAACTATCGAACAGGGGTATTCTATTATTGGCTGACGTGTATGCTTGTGGACTAATTATGGGATGCCCTTTTACCTTTACACAGCTCCGGAGGCAGGGGGCGCAGAATAAACAATAATAATAATAATAAAGCACACAATCAAAAAAATATACAGTCCTCATATCCGCAACAATATGTAAGGATATGTGGCATTGATGGATTTTGTTTGTTTGTGCGTGTTTGTATCTTCTGTATGTATGTACTGTCGTGGCCAAACATATTGGTACTCTTGCACATTTTTCAAATAATGCACCATTATTTCTTCCAAAAAACTGTTGAAATAAAAAATATATTTTGGTATCCACATATGTATTTCTTTGGTTTGCAGTGGAACAAAACCAAAAAAGCTGAAAAAAATTACTAAATCTTAGCTTATTCCACACAGAAATCCTAAAATGGCCCGGACAATATTATTGGTATATTTTGGAAATTGTTAGAAATAATTAGATTTCAAGCAGGTGATTCTCCTTTACTTTGGAATTGAACTCACCTGTGGTGAGTTGCAGGTGCCTGCAATATAAAAATCACTCATTCAACCAGTTTGAATAGAGAAAAGGAGTCATTCTGCTGTTTTGTTTTGCTGTGTGTTCCGCAATGAGCATGGAGAAAAGAAAGAAAACCAGAGAATTGTCTGAGGAGGTCAAACACAAGATTGTGGCCAAGTATGAACAATCTCAAGGCTACAAGTCCATCTCCAGAGACCTTGATGTTCCTGTGTCCACCGTACACAATTATCAGAAGTTTAAGGCCCATGACACTGTAGCCAACCTCCCTGGACGTGGCCGCAAGAGAAAACTTGATCGAATATTTCAGTGAAGGATTGTTCGAACGGTGGAGAAAGCACCTCGATCAACTGCCAAACAGATTCAAGCTGACCTTCAGACATAAGGTACGACAGTTTCAACTCGCACCATCCGTCTCCATCTCAATGAAAGGTGGTTCTATGGTAGGAGACCATGGAGGACCCCACTGCTGAGAGAGAGACGTAAGAAAGCCCGACTGGTGTTTGCCAAAACATACATGAACAAGCCAAAATCCTTCTGGTAGAATGTCCTGTGGACAGATGAGACCAAATTAGAGCTTTCTCGTAAAGGACATCATCTCTATGTTTACAGAAAACAAAATGAAGCCTTCAAATAAAAGAACATCTTACCTCCATTCAAACATGGAAGAGGTTCAGTGATGTTTTGGGGTTGCTGTGCTGCCTCTGGCACTGGGTGCCTTGAATGTGTGCATGGCATCATGAAATCAGGAGATTACAAAGTCATTTTGGAGCGCAATGTTCAACCCATTGTCAGGAAGCTGGGTCCCTGTCGACGATAATGGGTCTGGTAGCAGGACAATGACCCCAAACACACTTTAAAAAGCACCCAGGAATGGTTCAAGACAAAACGCTGGACTGTTCTGAAGTGGCCAGCAATGAGTCCAGATCTAAATCTCATTGATCACCTGTGGGGAGATCTGAAAACAGCAGTTGGGAGAAGGCACCCTTCAAATCTGGGAGAACTGGAGCAGTTTGTAGAAGATTGGGCCAAACTGCCAGTAGAGAGTTGGAGGAAGCTCATTCATGGCTTTAGGAAGTGCTTGACTGCAGTTATTTTGTCCAAAGGTTGTGCTACCAAATATTAAGTCTATGGTGTCAATAAGTTTGCCAATGCCGTTTCTTTTTTATTTTCTGATTTAAAAGGATATGTTAAGTTCTAAATCAAAAACAAAGGTTCTGTAATGTTAACAGTGAAATAAAGAATTGTGGAGACCAAATACTTTTCTCAATTTAAACCTCTTTTTCGAAAACATTGTGAGTTATTTGAAAAAAGTGCAAGGGTGCCAGTATTTTTTGACACGACTATGTAAGTGCATATGGCCTGGTATTGGCTTAACAGTTAAGGTTGCTGGCTTAAAAATGCAAGGTCCTGAGCTCACGCTCCTGTCACGTCATTGAATTAACACCAGGTGGGATGACTCAGTTTGTCATCCTTCCGAGGTCGGCAAAATGAGTACCAGCTTAATGGGATGAATGAGCCATTCGAGTGTCCTGCGTCGGAGTGGCAACTGGTCCAGGATTGTGCCCATTAGCCAAGAAACTGCTTCGTCAAACATATGCATCTGTAGATGAAAAAAGGAGTGTGTGTGTGTGTGTGTGTGTGTGTGTGTGTGTGTGTGTGTGTGTGTGTGTGTGTGTGTGTGTGTGTGTGTGTGTGTGTGTGTGTGTGTGTGTGTGTGTGTGTGTGTGTGTGTGTGTGTGTGTGTGTGTGTGTGTGTGTGTGTGTGTGTGTGTGTGTGTGTGTGTGTGTGTGTGTGTGTATTTAATTTATATAATACTAGGGCATGCCCGTACTATATATATGCCCGTACTATATATCTATCTAAAATTATATCCCCCCCCTCTATTTACATGAAATGGTTTGGTCCATTCGCAACGCCAAAGCGAACGGCGAACGGCTTGCGAGTACAGTGACAATCCCCCCCCTCTATTTACATGAAATGGTTTGGTCCATTCGCAACGACCACAGAACCCCCCCCTCTATTTACAGGAAATGGTTTGGTCCATTCGCAACGCCAAAGCGAACGGCTAAATCGCCATAGCTCGGTAAGTACTTGTCCGATTAATTTCAAACCTTGAAAAGGCACATCCTCGGGTCCCCAGCAATATACCTGGCAAGTTTCAAGTATATCGGACCGGTAGTTGTCGAGAAATCGTTGTCGCATACACACATACACACATACACACAGAGATTAATGGAATTATAGATAGATAATGTGTGTATATACGGTATATATAATTATACACATCGGCTCTGTGCCTTTATTTTTTATTTCCTGTTTTTTTTTTTATGAGCTGACATAGATTTATTTTTTAGTTATTTTGTATTATTTTACGACTTGCATTACAGTGGATTATTTTAGTAAATATTAGCAGTTGTGCAAGAATCTTTTTTTTTCCTGATGCATTTGGGTATTGTAAAGGTTGCAGGTTGTTCGTGATTAGAAGGTCTCTGGACAAACCCTGCTTGCATGACTTTGAATTGGAATTGGCTGGGATTCTTTTGATGACATCTCTTGGGAAACAAAGATGCGAAGTGGTTGAAAGTGGAGTCATTCGAAATTCATCTTCAAAAAACATTTTGACAGAAGGTTTGAAAACAGCACTGGGCATTTAGTAACTGAATTATTGAATAAAGCAAGAGGATGAATTGTGATTAAAGATGAAAAGTCAGTTTGATCAACTTTGAGACATTGTATCTTTGGTAAAAAATTATATGTGTTTTGTAAACTGAGGTAAGAAAATTATAATTAAAAACAACATTTTTAAAAACAACACCTTTTAAACAATTAAAAACAACAATGGAAAAACGATGCATTCCAGTCATAAAATAGACCTTTTCTGCTTCTTTGTAATTTGTTTTTTTTCTGTTGCTTCTTCTTGTAGTGCACTTCTTCACAGGGCTCTTTATTCTCAAGTTTGGGTCAGCAACTAATAGTGCTTATTTGAGTGGCCCAATTCTTACCTGAACCTGCTGGTCAGGCCGCTGACTGCAAATTCTACAAAGCTTTTCAAAAATCACTTCGTACATTGTTATTTGATGCTATTGTGTTTTGATGCTTCGGGTCGTGTTTTGAGGCCTTGTAGTTGTACAGTGAACACTGTACAACCTTGAGGCTTTGTTTTTCTCTCAGCGGTCCGTGTTTTTGTGATCCAATAACTTTCGTTCTCTGTTTTCCCAATCTTTTCACCCCATAGCCCTCTTCCTTGTGTAAATCACAACTCAAAAAAATCCAAAAAAAAAACATTTCCTTCTCTGTTCTCATTCGTTTATTCATTCTTATTCGTTCGTTCGTTCGTTCTTCGACCACGTGTTTCTCCCCCATTTCCCCAGATAGATTGTCAAATTTCAACTCGTTATTTTATCGTCCATGCGTTATTGTTTTGATTATAGTTACTTTTGGTTTGAATTTCCTGTAACTTGTAATTATTTAATCGTGTTCTGCTCCTCGTGTGCGGCCTTGTAGTTGTACCCCCGTCGGTGTTTGTTATCTTAATCGTGTTTTGCTTGGCTCTTAGTTTTTGTCCCTTCTACCCCGAACATAATACTCTGTCTAACGTTCTAAATCCCCACCTCCCCCCCCCCCCCACTCCCAAAAACCAAACAAACAAACAAAAAACCAAAAACATTTATTTTCCTTTCTCCACGTGTACTGTTGACTCATCCTGTATTTTCTGTCCAGGTGTGCTGTTCGCCCCGCCCCCATTAACTCCTTGCCATCCACCGTTTGCCCTTCACGTGACTCGTGGTGGTCCCTCTCGGCTCTCCCCCCGTTGGTATTTTTGTGCACATAAGATTGTTCACGGTTCTGTTTAAATATTATTTAAATATGTATAACCTTTCCCCTTCAGTGTTTTACTCAGTGGTATTTTACAACACGCTGTTTTTCTTCCTATTTAAAAGGCTTTTCTCAATTTCCTCTCCAACTCATTCCACCTCAAAAAAAAGAAATTCAATATCTTATACGTCTCCCTCACTACATGGTCTAAATTCACATTCATTCCATCCCTCCTCCATCATTCTGAACCGGATTGCTAACTTGAAAATCACAACAAACCCAATTTGTTTTCAATGTTCGTCTTTCATGAATCATCCACTTTCTAAACCCCCCTCTTGCCCCTCCCATCCAAATCCCTCCCCTTGCACCTACACTCCTAAACTCCCCCCTTGCCCCGCCACTCTTAAACTCCCCCCCTACCCCTCCACTCCTGAACTCCCCCCTTGCCCTTCCACTCCTGAACTCCCCCCTTGCCCTTCCCCTCCTAAACTCCCCCCTCACTCCTCCCCTTCAAAACTCCCCCCCAACCCCTCCCATTCAAATCTCCCCCCATACCATTCCTCTCCAATTCTCCCTCCTCTCCCCTCCTCCTCAAAGCTGCCTCCTCCCCACTTCGTCTCCCTTCTATCTCATACCTCCACCCCCCCCAACCTTCTTCTTTCCTCTGTCCCCCCTCAAACAACCCCTCACTGTGCCTCATCCCTTCACCTTCAAACCTTTCATCCTGGTCATCCTTCCCTTTCTTGGAACTCTTCTGCAATCGCTGACACACTAACAACTGCTCTCCCTACCTCCCCCTCTCATCCTTCATCTTACCCTACTCCTCCCCTCCCCTGTCCTGTACCCGATGCTCCCCCTCTCTCTTCATTAACGGTATGGACCTCAAACATCCGGGGCCTTCGCTCAAACCTGACTGATCTCTCCATACAGGTTGCTTCTGACAATCCAGACTTGATCTGCTTAACAGAGACTTTCCTCCTTCAAGATGTCTCTGATTCCTTAATATCTCTTCCTGGTTACTCCCTCCTCCGGTATGATAGACCTGAGCCTCGGCCTGGTGGTGGGGTGGCTATCTTTATCAAAAACTCTCTTCCTCACTCTCCTTGCACTGCCCTCTCTCCTCCTCACCCCCAGGAGTACCTCTGGCTACGGCTTCCTCTCCGCTCCCACCTTTTGTTCATATGTGTTCTGTACCGTCCCCCAAACAGTGATGCCTCCATCTACATTTCACTGTCTGACAACATGGACCAACTTCTATCCACTCATCCCAACTCTCTCTTCCTCATATGTGGTGACTTCAATTGTCATCATGCCACCTGGTTGGGTGTGGGTTCCTCTCTCACCAGTCATGGCACCTCAGCAAAGGACTTCTGTGACTCACTGGGATTGACACAATCTGTCAATTTCCCAACCCGGATCTCAGCCAATGGAGTATCTTCTCTTCTAGACTTGGTTATGACCAACTTCCCTGCTAATGTCTGCTGCTCTTCTTCTGCTCCAATCGGTTCTTCTGATCATGTGCTTGTCAAAGTGGACATCTCTCTGGCCATTCTCAGAGAGCCTCCTCAGCGTCGACGAGTCTGGCATTTCACTCAGGCCGACTGGGACGGTCTTCAAGCACCCATCAATCGTCTGGATTGGTCTCCCATCTCCACTGCCTCTGACATCAATTCTTCCTGGGAATTCTTCCAAAGCAAACTGATCTCTCTCATGCACAGATTTATCCCATCTCGCCTTCAGTTGTCTTACCCTTCCTCCTGTCCATGGTACACTGAATCTTGTGGTGAGGCAGTTGCCCTGAAACAACTTGCCTTTGCCTCTTGGAAGGCTAATCCAACTGAAGGAAATCTCAGTTCCTTCCACCAAGCTCGGAACAAGTGTGTGTCTACCCTCAGGAGTGCCAGGAAGCACTATCTCTCCTCACTCAAGAATGAACTCTCAAACCTGTCTCCTTCCTCCAAATCCTGAGTGGCGTCTGGTCAAATCCGTTTCTGGTGTTTGTTCCCCCTCCATCCCCTCCCTTACCTCAAATGGCCACACAGTTGACATCGCACTTGACAAAGCCGAATGCCTCAACTCTGTGTTTGCCTCAAAATCCTTAGTCCCAAACCCATCTCTCTCTGTTCCCACCTTTCCCAGTCGAACCAAACTGCTCCTGGACTCTGTGACCTTCTCTCCTGACAAGGTGGAGGAGTTTTTGTCAAACCTCGACTCTGATTCTGCAACTGGACCAGATGGCATCAGCCCACGGGTCCTAAAATCCTGCTCTGCCGCTCTATCTCACCCTCTCTCTGTTCTTTTCACCCTATCTTTTGCTCAAGGTCATCTGCCAGCATCCTGGAAATCAGCAAACATTACCGCTTTACACAAAAAAGGTGCAAAAACAGATCCTTGCAACGACAGACCAATCAGCCTGCTCCCAATTATCAGCAAAGTCATGGAATCCATCATTGCTTCGGATATGAAATCTTTCCTCTTCTCCAATGGCTTGATCTCTGATCATCAATTTGGTTTCAGACCAGGTCACTCTACTCTGGACATGCTGCTTCTGCTGTCTCAACAATGGATGGAGGTCCTCAATGCCAAACAGGAAATCAGAGCTGTCTCCCTTGACATATCACGTGCCTTCGATACGGTCTGGCACCCAGCTCTGCTCACCAAACTCTCCTCCTATGGTATCCATGGAAATCTCCATGCATGGCTTGCGGACTTCCTCTCTGGTCGTAGTCAACGTGTGGCCCTGAATGGATTTCTCTCATCTCCCCTTCCCGTTCAGGCTGGAGTTCCCCAAGGCAGTGTGCTGGGCCCTGTGCTTTTTCTGGTCTTTATCAATGATCTCTCCGACTCTCTGGAAAATCCTCTGTATCTCTTTGCTGATGACTCCACTCTCTGCCGCTCCATTCCTCTTCCCTCAGATCGGCAGTCTGCAGCCTCCTCACTCTCTGAAGACCTGGACAAAATCACAGACTGGTCAAACATGTGGAACATGTCTTTCAATCCTGACAAATCTCACACTCTTACTATGTCTCTCCGAAAAGATCGACTGGACAACCCTCCCATCTACTTTCTCAACAATCCTCTCCAAGAAGTTCTGTCGCTCAAGCTTTTGGGTCTCACCATCTGCCATGATCTTTCTTGGGAAAACCACATTTCCAAGCTGGCCTCCAAAGCCAGTCGCCGACTGGGCATCCTCCGTCGTGCGAAGTCCTTCCTAGGCACACCTGAGCTCCTCACCACATACAAGGCTTTCATCCGCAGCTCAATGGAATACTGTTCTCCCCTATGGGCTGGTGCTCCTGCCTCACACCTGGCTCGGCTTCACGCTGTTGAATCCAAAGCTTTCAGAATCATTGGAATCTCCCGCGATGAAGCTATCTCTGAGGGCCTTTCACTCACTCACCGCAGGCAGGTAGGTGGTATTTCTGTCTTCTACCGACTCCTCTCCGGCCTTGCTCCCCCAGCTCTCTCTGTGCTCTGTCCCCCAAATATTCCTACAGGTCGCACAAGATCTGCCAGCCACCCTCTGATGGTTAAACTGCCGAAATCTCGGCTCTCTGCTCACCTTCACTCTTTCATTCCTCTTTTCTCCCGCCTCTGGAACAAACTCCCACACTCACTTCAATCACACTCCTCCCTCCAGGTCTTCAAAACAGCTGTTCACCACCATCTCTTATCTTCCCCCATCCAAAACCTTGATCTTTTCTACCCCCACGAATTCACCCCAGATCCACCTTGTTTGAAATTCCAACTTCTTTCCTGGAAGTCTTGGCAGTGTCCATATGTTTTATACCTCTCCCACCCCCCCCCCTTCCCATGCCTTCCCCCCAAAGCCCTCTCCCTCCCACAGTTCTCTCGATGTCTCCATGTCTCTCGGTCCCTGCTCTCAAATGTTGTGTTTGTGTCCTTCCCCCTCTCTCCCCATCTTGTCTACCGCTCCCGATGTTATTTGTTTTGTGTGTCTGTTTGTCTTTTCTGTGTGATTAATGTTCGCTCTTTCATGAGCCTCGATCTTGTATACAAAAAACAAAAAAAAACAAAAAAACAAACAAAAAAAAAAACAAAAAAAAAAACATGGGGCAGGCTACTTGTGCATATATTATGCACCAGTGATGGATTTGCGCTATCGACTGATCGCGCTGCGCTATCAATGGATCCATCGTTCGTGCAGGCATCGATCGATCGTGCATAACAGTACCACTCTTGGCATTCGTCATATTCGATCATTAATTTGCCGTCATCTGGGCGGTGTGTATAATTTCTCCCCCTTACCTTTTCATTTCAACTTGCTTTTTGTCACTGATGTAAAGTCATATAAAAATGGTTTTAAGTAAGCAGCGTATTAAAAAACATGTTGTATCGAAACGATTATAAAACAATAGAACGTTGAAAGGCGTATTAAATGAAGAAACAGTTTCACTTTGGTTTTTACCAACGTGCCTTCCGAGCCGATTTCAACATCCGTGTGCCGAATCCCCAATGTGATCGCCAAGGTATTTCTCCAGGTACAGTGCTGTATTTCCATGTTTTCCCATGTATTACTTCAGCTAGTGATTGTGGTTGACGTTTATTTGTGTTCCATATACAACTAATTGTTCCTTCCCTTTCTCACGTGAGGAAAGTTACACATTATTAATAATAGTGAGATACCCATGATACGCATGGGTGGGAGGCCAGAAGCAAACAGACAATGCAGAAACGGCGAATGCTAAAGCATGAAACCAATAAATTCCACATTCCTGTAGCACCTTCAGTCGCACGTCAGACATGGACAGTAAGTTCGTGAAGGACTTCCATGAAAAACGTACCCATTTGCAAACAAACAGGTACGTGTGTTCCATACCCAGTCAATGGCGAATCTGCATATGGCGATCCGCGAATGTCACGTTTAGAAAGTAGAAACCATCACGGCATTCCGTCATTCACTTGAAATCAATATATTTTTTCATTCCAAACAGCATAACTCCAATCACAAATATACATTAATATAATAAACTTTTAACAACATTTGTGACATAAACAAATATTTAAATCCTGATGTGAAGTTCTGTATGGTTGGGTGAACACAATTACGAATTCAAAATCGTAATTGTATTCACTCAAGTCCAATCATCAGTTGATACTTTAACAAAACGATTAACACGATTAACGTTTAACGATTAAACATTACGATTGAATGACGGTTGTATTTGGATATTATCAAACCCGAGCATTGCTGTCATCTGTCCACTTTCGCATTCGTGGCAGGTTCATAATTGTCATCAAAATCTAAACAGTATTTGGAGAATTTCAAGAAAAGCCACATCACTGTTCATATCGGTAAATATGATTCCATAGTGTTTGGAAAAACTGGAAAATTGGAAAACTTGGAAAAATTGGAAAAACAATACAGTAATACCCCGGCCTACGTCATTAATTGGTTCCATAAGCCGTGACGTAACTCGGTTTTTGACGTAAACCGGGCGTAATGCCTTTTAGCTCTTTCACGAGCCTCGATCTTGTATACAAAAAAGAAAAAGAAAAAAAAAAGCCCTAAAAATGCCTTAAAATGAAGACAAACCGTAAAACTAGAGTAAATAACTCGCGAAAGTATATAACTATCGCTAAACCTTAAAGAACACTACAAACACATTTTAGTCATATTTTTTAATGAGTAATGAACACAATTAATAAATGAATTTGTAAAGAATAATAAATAAAATTAATAAGATTCTGTTATTCACCTTAAACATGGCGTCTCTTCTGAACACAAACACACATTTTAGCAGTCTTAGCCGGCGGCGCTTTTTCAGTGACGTATGCGAGAATACATTCCCTATCATGAATGATGGTCGATACTGTCGACCGTGGCAGCCCTAAGGCATAGACCTTATCGCAAATCGGTAATTATCAACAGAGGGCGCTCCACCGCAAAGCATGATGGGATCGAAAAGGGGGCAAAGGTAAACACGAACCCAGAAGAGGAAGCGTCTGTCTACGATCGACGCTGTGTTTACGGAAAGGAAGATGGCTAATGTGAAAGAAATTCAGCGTTTTTTGGCATTAAAATCCAGCGATTTAAAGAAATATTTGAGGGAAAGGGGGGTTCCCATTGGAGAAGAGAAACAACCTGCTTATGCAAGAACAGTTCCTGAATGTTGAAACCTCGATCGGCCATACAAATATCGCCGGGCTGGAACTTGTCTACAATGTTCGTCATCTTTACAATTTTTTTGTCCGACGTGTTACCTCCTGTAGGTTTGGAAATGTATGAAATTGTTCCGCTAGGTGTAATACCAACAAGGCACTTGAGAGTAGGTCTTGACTTATATTGGCTGTACACTTGCGAACAAAACTTGGGAGACGGTGCTTTGTCCTAATCCAAAGCAAAATGCGAGGTCCTCGTCACGAAGATTAAGCCGAAGCTTCATAAGTGTCATGAGTAGATGATCCTCTAAAGATTGAGATCGCTTAAAGGAGAAACGGACACGAGCAAAACAACTTTGCAGATTTCGAAACATAAACATATCTTAAACACTTCTATTGACTTCATTTCACAAATATCTTAGCGGTTTTATTAGAATTTGTCAAAATATCGCCGAACAAGCAAAATCAGTTTTGTCAAAACCACAAACCGGAAATGACATTTGCGAAGTAACCCAGTTTTTCGTTCTTAAAGCCTTTGTGTGAGTAAACTAGTTAACTAGTAAACTAGTTAAAAGGTATATTAACAAACGAATGAAACAGATTTGGTCAAATTCTGACTTTTTTTAAACTCGATCGCATTTCACACAAAGTTGTGAGCAGCTAAAGCAGCAGAAACGTCGCTTGGCTTCTCAGATAAAATAAATAATTCTGTCTGCAATTTCAGGTTAATTTTCTTTTAAAAATCGCTTTCTCTGCAATCAGTGCATGGATTGACATGTGTGGATGTGTGTGTGGGTGCGGGGTGGGGGGGATGTGTGTGTGTGTGTGTGTGTGTGTGTGTGTGTGTGTGTGTGTGTGTGTGTGTGTGTGTATGTGTGTGTGTGTGTGTGTGTGTGTGTGTGTGTGTGTGTGTGTGTGTGTGTGTGTGTGTGGGGGGGGGGGATGTGTGTGTGTGTGTGTGGGGGGGGGGGGGGGGGTTGGTGTGTGTGTGTTGGGGGCGGGGGTGGGGGGGATGTGTGCATGTGTTTGTGTGTGTGCATGTGGGTGGGGGGTAGGGGGAATGTTTGTGTGTGGAGGGGTGTGCATGTGGGGGGGAGGGGTGTGGGGGTGTTTGTGTGTGTGGGGGGGGTGGATATGTGTGTACGTGGGGGTGGGGGGGGGGGTTGAGGTGTGTGTGTGGAGGAGGGGGGGGGTTGTGTGTGTGTGTGTGTGTGCTGTGTGTGCTGTGTGCTGTGTGTGTGTGTGTGTGTGTGCTGTGTGTGTGTGTGTGTGTATCGGGGTTGTATCTAAGGGGGTTGTGTCAAAGCATGTCCAATGAAAGTGGGGTTGTATCAAAAGTGGGGTTGTATCAAAGGTGGGTGCGAGTAAACCGGTCATCACTGCCAGCATTTTTAAAGTGGCAGTTCTAGCCATGTGTCACACATTGGCACACAGACTGAGCCACTGCCAGGCCACTGTGTAACATGTGGCCATCAAAATGATGCTGTGGCAGCTGCTGTCCTAGGGCCCAGAGGGTTAAATATAGTTTGGAGATGATGTGTAGAACTTACTCATGTTGGTTTCTTTGTGATGGCCCGTGCTTTCCATTATGGTCAATGTAGGCGTAGTTAGCTGTTCGCAGCACATATGTGTCCAAACAGCATGGTGCAAAACCAGGGTGGTTGATAATGCATGAAAGTACTCCAGCGTTTTCCATTTCCTCTCTAACTTTAGGTATCTCCCTGCAGCACTTGCACTCATTCACCTGTGGCATGGCCTCACAATTACCACAACTGCACCTGTCCAGAAACAATAAGTATTTGCATATGTATGTCTGTTCTTACTAAAGCCTGTACATGAACACTACAACTGATACACCTGCAGTGCTGCACTAAGTCAATAAAGTCGTATTTCGTTTCTGTGTTTCTATCTATTTCTTGCCTTATGTATTCCATTGACCAGAAAAAGAAACTTTTTCAATTAAAAAAGAGACATAAAAATGAATACCATTCAGTATTTTGGAGGCGCCCGAGATCAAAATCGATCGCCATTGTGTCTGTGTCCGACGATTTCTCTTCTTCACTCTCTGGACAGTATGGTTCGAATCTGTATGGGAGAATCGAGTGTGATTCCCCAAGATTATTAACTTTCTCTTCATTTTCCGCATCAGATTGGTCAGAAATATCGCTGATATCCAGACTTACGCAACTATCGGAGTCGGTGTCTGCCATTGTTTACTATTGCGCAGTCACATCAGCTTCCTCCGATGACGTCACATGAGGGCAGATTATCGCGAGATGCTGGCCGGCGCGAGAGAAATCGTCTGCTATTGGCATTTTAAAACTCGGATATCTCACGATTCACGCATGCTAGAGCAACAATTTTTGCGCCAAACTTAATCTTTTTTGTTGCTACAATTAATTAATCTTAAGCATTTGATGTCTATACTCATGTCCGTTCTCCTTTAACTCCGAGTTTTGTAGTATTGTTTATTTGCCAGGTCTTGTCTTCCATTGATAATTTCCCCTTATAATAATGAAGGTTCTGTGCATGAGGGGATACTTCTGCTAATAACCACTTAAACAGGTCATAACTAGGTAAACCTGTATAAAGTTTCACAAGTTCATCACAGTTTGCTATGTCCGAAACAGTAAGCTTCTTGTTACATACTGCAATGGCGGCTTTCAGTTTTGCGACGGT
Organism: Myxine glutinosa; assembly: GCF_964187855.1. Taxonomy (NCBI): domain Eukaryota; kingdom Metazoa; phylum Chordata; class Myxini; order Myxiniformes; family Myxinidae; genus Myxine; species Myxine glutinosa. Next base: position 78,619,732 of record NC_136267.1, read on the forward strand.
GTCCTTGGCTTGCAAATACTGGCTCATGAGCTAATCACAGTTCACAGTTAATTTTTCACAGTAAAAAAGTCCTAAAAGTAGTTTAAAGTGGTAAGGATCACATAGTGTGTCAATGTAAACAAGCAGTCTGTCAAAGTGACAGCGACCGCCGGCGGCGCTATTGCCCCTTTCCGATCCCGTGACGCATTGCGGTTCCGATTCGCGATAAGGTCTATGCGCTATCACCGACACTTTTTCACCTTTTTCATACCTTTTAATCAGATTTAACCTATCTTCCATCGTAACCACATTACGCTTGGAAACACCAGCATTATCCTTCTTGGGACCCATGGCTAACACAGACACAGTAAAGGAATACTGTACGTCGCCTCTGTTTTGAATCAGAACCAGCAGTTGCGCGTACGTACAGTATACTGTACGTACATTTTAATATATTTTTAATGTGCTTTTTATTGTATTTTAAATTGTTTTTTTTAGCTTCTTTTATTGTTAATTTATGTACTATTTTATTTATTTTAAATATATTTTTAAGGAAATTTTTTTTTTAACGTCCGTGCGAGTGACTTAAAGTCGCACATAATGACGTTTGCTGAACTGAAATTTACTCTAGAAGAGTGGCGTAAAGTCGGATTTGACGTAGGTCGAAATGGCGTAAAACGGGGTATGACTGTATAGCCGATTTTACTCCAGGGGTCCAAGGATTACCCACCCAAAATATCGTTGCGATCGGTTCAGCCGTTTTTGTGGTACCTTCAAACAGACAGACAGACGGACGGACGGACATTTTGTGAATTATAGTAAGATTATCTTATTTAAGAGCAACGACTTTCCAAAGGGAAGGAACAATTAGTTGTATATGGAACACAAATCGACGTCAACCACAATTACGAGCTGAAGCGGGACATGGGAAAATATGGAAATACTGCTCTGTACCTGGAGAAATACCTTGGCGATCAAATTGGGGATTTAGCGCACGGATGTTGAAATCGGCTCGGAATGCGCATTGGTAAAAACCAAAGTGAAACTCTGTTTCTTCATTTAATATGCCTTTTAGCGTTCTATTATTTTATAATCGTTTCTATATAAAATGTCTTTTTAATACGCTACTTACTTAAAACCATTTTTATATGACTTTACATTAGTGACAAAAAGCAAGTTGAAATGAAAAGGCAAGGGGGGAGAAATTATACACGCTGCCCAGATGACGGCAAATTAATGATCGAATCTGACAAATGCCAAGAGTGGTACTGTTATGCGCAATCCATCGATGCCTGCGCCATCTACCGATGCTTGCGCGAACGATGGATCCATTGATAGCGCAGTGCGATCGGTCGATAGCGCAAATCCATCGATGGCGCATAACATCTACACTGCTCACCCCCTCAAGTGATGGGTATCTCCTCTCATGTCCCTTCTTCCACCCCCTCCCCCACCCCTCACAATCCCTCTTACCACGATATGCCATGGAGCTTTATTCTTCACTTTTATCTTTTCATTTTTTTATTTCCCTCAGGTGTGGTGCACATGCTTTGTTGCTCTTCCACAATGAGGCAATCCTGTCAAAATACATGACCGCCAAGTGATTGTTGGACATTGCAGAAAACGGGAGAAAATGATACAAGACTCATAAAAAAAGACTTTTGCATCAGCGAGTTTCACCACAATGTCTTCATTAGGGAAGAATGAAGGAGAAGAAATGACCGAAAGTGACCGAACGATGGTGGAAGTCAAGTTTGACTACAGTTACACAACTGAAGCGGGACGTGAAGTTGTTATCCATCAGGGTGATGTCTTCTTGTTGGTGAATAAGACAAACGACGATTGGTGGCAAGTCCGCCAGCTCAACAATAACATGCACATATACGTACCTGTAAAGTACGTCAATGAGGTGGAAGACGAAGGACATTGTGAAGAGATTTATTCCACACCTTTCAGTGATTCAGGCAGGTACAGGGAAGCCTGTAATGGGAGTGACAAGCTTATAGACATCAACAAGAAGGCATTGATGCCTTCTAAAGTTAAAGTCTACCCTGATGCTAGACTGGTAGGTGTTGTGCCTAGCCCACTGCCTGCTTGCAAAAGCGATCCCCTGTGCCCAGTACCGAGCCCAAGATTCAACCGACCAGGCCGTAAACAGAACTCTAAGAGAAATGCACCGGATGACGGTGAAGTTGTCAACATACCTTGCACTGATGGACATTCATCACCGTCATCTCCTTCCCAATCTCCTGCTCTTCAGTGTGCCTTTGTGGTGGTCGCATCACACAGTGATCCGCAAACATCGGGTACTGGCATTTGGAATGATGAACATGTCAGCAAGAATGTTGGTGCGTTTGGTGGAACACATGATTCGGACTCGCTCGGCAGCAGTTTGGAAGAGCACATTGGGTGTGATCAGGTATGATGGGTCACAAGGGCAGGATGTGTGGTTATTTATTTATGCCAAGTTTCACAGTGTCAAGTGGAAATGCAGCCAATCGTGTTTATCGTCGTCATATTTGAGGTTAGATTGGCAAGGCAGTTTTCAAAAACTGTTCATGATTTGATGGTAATAGATCTTTGGTCATCCTTGACTGTTATTGCAGCCTTTTCATTTACCTTTGTGCCATATTTACACTGTGAGAAGTGAGTCATTGAATTCAGCCTGAGCTCTTGCCTTGCGGTTCCACTACCTCAGTTTCAAATGACATGTACATGTCTGTTTGTCTGTCGATTGTATTTATTTATTTTTACCTGTTTATTTATTGCTTCATCGTGTCCTGAGTGATGCACTTCCAAATAACTCTGTGCAACCAAACTAGGTATGTGTGAGCTCTCTACTGGAAGAGAAACAGACAAGGATGAATTAGATTGATTGTGTTTTATTACACTTGCAGCTGCTTGTTTACTACACTCCGTGCTATTCCAGTTATGGTCACAAAACAACACAGTTTCACCTTAACCAGCACAATCTAGTGTTTAAGAAGAAGGGTTACCTAGTCAATACAGTGTCAAAAAGTTTAATAATATATAGAGGACAGTGGTGTCAATCGCATGTTATACCAGGCTATAAACGATCCCATAAAATAAAATAAATATCCATTAATTGATATGTATAGAATAGCCAGCGTAGCAAATAAACGGTTAGAATGTAACGACACCTGTTGCGTGAAGTTATTACATTGTGGCGGACACGAAAGCACTGACGTGGTGACGTCACCCCGCACACCAAGTGGGGGTGGGCCACGCCCGGGAGAGAGGCGTGGCCTCACGATATACACAGGGCGCGCCCCGCTCAGTATTACAGTGAGCTCTTGAATAAAGTAAAGACTCTTACAAATTACCGCGTTGTCCGCTTCCTCCTTGCTCACAAGCAGCGCGCGTAATACCGCGCTTTACTGGTGACCTCGACGTTGGATCTGCTGTAGCGATCCTTCCAAACACGACGCCATTGCCATGGCCAACAACGCGATGTCGGTTAAACTTCCCGAATTTTGGGAGGCCCAGGCCGAAGTTTGGTTCGTCCAAGCCGAAGCCCAGTTTCAGCTTCGGCGCCTCACCGGCGACGACACGCGCTGCTGCCACGTCGTCGCCTCCCTCGGGCCCGGCACGGCCGCTCGAGTTGTGTCCGTCCTTCGCCACCCACCGGACGGCCACAAGTACGAGGCACTCAAGCGGCTGCTCCTAGCCACGTTCGGCCTCACGGAGGACGCACGGGCCGACCGCCTCCTGGATCTCCCCGAGCTCGGCGACACGCGCCCGTCGGTCCGAATGGACCATATGCTGTCACTGTTGGGCGACGAAGCCCCTGGTTCTCTATTCCGGGCGCTTTTCCGTCGCCAACTTCCAGCACAGGTACGCCTCGCGTTGGCCGGGACCGTGCTAACGGAACCCCGAGCATTGGCCGCCGAGGCGGACAGGTACTTTGCGGCTTCGGACACGCGGGCGAGAGTCGGTGCGGCCCACCTCGTGGATCCCGAGGCTGATGCTGATCCACAGCATCAGCTTCCACAGCATACACAGCATGCTGATACGCACCTCGTGGCCGCCGCCACGCCCCGCCCACCGCCGCGGCGAAAACCGCCGGCTCCACCGGCCTGGCCGGAGCCAGCCGCACTCCTCCAGCTCCACCACCTGGTGCTGGTTCCACGCCAAGTTCGGCCACGAGGCTAGACAGTGTCATCCGCCATGCTCCTTCAACAGGTCGGGAAACGCCCGGGCCGGCGCTCAATAGTGGCAATGAGCGCCGGCCGTTCGAGCAGCCTGCTGTTCATAACGGACACCTTAACCGGGCGCCGTTACCTGTGCGACACGGGAACGCAGGTGAGTGTCGTTCCTGCCGGTACGTCAGACAAGCACGCCGCGGGCGGGTGCCCCGCGCTGCTTGCCGCGAACGGGACGCCCATCCGTACGTACGGAAAACGCTGCCTCTCTCTGCGGTTCGGAGGGCAGGTTTTCCGATGGTCGTTCGTCACCGCCGACGTGCCCATGGCATTGTTTGGCACGGACTTCCTGTGCGCCAATGGGCTCCTGGTCGACGTAAAGCACAGACGTCTTGTCCAGGCCGAGACGTTCAGCTCGCTCGCTTGTGTGCTGCCCAGCTCGTCGAGCAGCTCACCGAGCGGCTCGCCAAGCGGCTTGCCGAACGGTTCGGTTCCGGCCACGTTGATCTGTACGCTTCCGGCAGCGGACGAATTCACCCGCCTCCTCGCCGGCTTCCCGGCCCTCACGCGGCCCACCTTCTTGGCGGGGGCCGTCAAGCATGGGGTGGCCCATCACATCCCCACCGTCGGGCCACCGGTCTACACCCGGGCACGCCACCTCGAGCCGACGAAGCTGGCGGTAGCAAAAGCGGAGTTCGCTACCCTGGAGCGACTCGGCATCGTTCGGCGCTTGGAGAGTGCTTGGGCGTCGCCGCTGCACATCGTGCCGAAGCCCGGCGGGGGATGGCGACCGTGCGGGGACTATCGCTGTCTCAATGACGCCACCACCCCGACCGCTACCCCGTCCCCCACATTCAGGACTTTTCTGCCTGTTTGGCGGGCATGTCCTTCTTCTCGAAGGTGGACCTCATACGCGGCTACCATCAGGTCCCCGTCAGGCCGGAGGACGTCCCGAAGACGGCGGTCATCACGCCGTTCGGACTCTTCGAATTCCTGCGGATGCCCTTGGGTCTGAAGAATGCGGCTCAGGCGTTCCAGCGGCTGATGGACAGCGTCCTGCGCGACTTGGATTTTGTATACGTCTACCTGGACGATATCCTCGTCGCCAGCTAGTCCCGCGAAGAGCACCTACACCACCTCCGCACGCTCTTCGAACGCCTGGGCCAGCATGGCCTGATTGTGAACTCCGCAAAGTGCCGGTTCGGCGTCGCCGTAATCGATTTTCTGGGGCACCGCGTCACCAGGCACGGAGCCGTCCCCCTGCCGGCCAAGGTGGAGGCGGTGAAGGGGTTTCCGCGCCCCCGCACGATCAGGGGGCTGCAGGCGTTCCTGGGCATGGTGAACTTTTACCATCGGTTCCTGCCCCGTATCGCCCAGCTCCTGCGCCCCCTGCACGAAGCTCTCCGAGGTAAGCCGGGCAAAGGCGACGTTACCTGGACCGAGCAGATGGACGCGGCGTTCACAGGCGCGAAGCTCGCTTTGGCTAACGCCAACATGCTCGCGCACCCGGCGCCCGATGCACCCATCACCCTCACCACCGACGCCTCGGACTACGCGGTGGGCGCGGTGCACGAGCAATGGGTGCGTGGAGCTTGGCAACCGCTGGCGTTCTTTAGCCGGCAGCTTCGCCCGCCCGAACGCCGTTACAGTACCTTCGACCGCAAGTTGCTCGGGCTTCACTTGGCGGTCAGGCACTTCCGCCATCTGCTCGAGGGCCGTGCGTTCACGGCCTTCGTCGACCACAAGCCGCTGATCTTCGCGATGGGCAAGGTCACCGAGCCGCGGTCGGCCCGGCAGCAGCGTCACCTCTCGGCCGTGTCCGAGTACACGACGGACATCCGGCACGTTGCGGGGAAGGACAACCCGGTGGCGGATTGCCTTTCCCGGGCCGTCGCCCACGCAGTCAACTTCGGCATCGACTATGCCCGGATGGCAGCGGACCAGGCCGCTGACCCCGACGTCCAGGCCTTGCGGACCGCCGTCACGCGCCTCTGCGTCACCGAGGTGCCGTTCGACGGCGCGGGCGCGGCCCTCTTGTGCGACGTCTCCCTCGGGCGGCCTCGCCCCATCGTGCCCGCGGGCTGGCAGCGCCAGGTGTTTGACGCCATCCACGGCCTGTCCCACCCGGGCGTGAGGGCCTCCCAAAGGTTGATTGCCGACAAATTCGTCTGGCATGGCCTCCGGAAGGCCGTCCGCGGCTGGGCCAGGGCGTGCCCCGCGTGCCAGCGCGCCAAGGTGCACCGGCACACCCAGGCCCCGTTAGCCCCGTTTACGGTGCCGGAACGCCGGTTTGACCACGTCCACGTGGACCTGGTGGGACCTCTGCCCCCCTTGCGGGGTTTCACCCACGTCCTCACCATGGTGGACTGCACCACTCAGTGGCCGGAGGCCGTGCCCTTGGTGTCGACGACGGCGGCGGACGTCGCGCAGGCTTTCATCGCCACCTGGGTCGCCCGGTTCGGCGCCCCCTCAGACATCTCGTCCGACCGCGGCCCCCAGTTCACCTCGGAGCTCTGGGGGGCGGTCGCGCAGGGGCTCGGGGTCCGGCTGCACCGAACCACGGCCTACCACCCCCAGGCTAACGGCCTGTGTGAGCGATTTCACCGCTCATTGAAGGCCGCGCTCCGGGCCACCCTCCGCGACGGTGGCTGGGTCGACAGGGTCCCCTGGGCCCTGCTGGGTCTCCGGACGGCGCCCAAGGAGGACCTGCGCTCATCCGCGGCGGAGTTGGTCTTCGGGCAACCGCTGCGGGTGCCGGGCGAGTTCCTCCCCGACTCCACGGCACCATGGTCGCTCCACTCTGCAGGAGACCGCCCAGAGGTTCGCCCCGGTGCCAACGGCACGCCACGGGCACCCACCGACGCACGTCGCCCCTGAGCTTCGCACGGCGGAGTACGTCTTCGTCCGCCATGATGCCCACCGGACACCACTGCGGCCCCCGTACGACGGGCCTTTCCGCGTGTTGGAGACCGGGGTGAAGCACTTCACCCTGGACATCGGCGGTACTCCTGACCCGCGTTTCTGTGGACCGCCTCAAGCCGGCCCACCTCGACATGAACCATCCACCGCCAGTGGCCCGACCCCCGCGTCGGGGCCGCCCCCCTGCGGGCGGACCCCCGGCACCGCCCAGCCACGCCGCCCCCCGGTCCTGCACCCATCCCAGTGGCAGCCGGAGGCATCCCAGATGGCATCCCTGCATCCCAGACGCCGCCAGTCGCCAGGGGGGCGCTTCGGCCGGGTCATCCGTTTGTCCCGCAAACTGACCCTTCAGGTGCGCGGGGATTCTGGGGGGGGGCGCGTGTGGCGGACACGAAAGCACTGACGTGGTGACATCACCCCGCACACCAAGTGGGGGTGGGCCACGCCCGGGAGAGAGGCGTGGCCTCACGATATACACGGGGCGCGCAGCCCTGAGCAGCTCAGTATTACAGTGAGCTCTTGAATAAAGACTCTTACAAATTACCGCGTTGTCCGCTTCCTCCTTGCTCGCAAGCAGCGTGCGTAATACCACGCTTTAACATGCTCTTTATGATGTCTGTGACACTTTATCAGTACATGTACCATTACAATAATCAACAAGTGAAATCACATATCTCAGAAACCTCTTTCCATATACAGTGGCCTCCATAAGTATTGGAACAGCAAAGTCAAATTTGTTATTATTGCTATACACTCACTAAATTTGGATTTGGGATTGAAAGATGAATATGAGACAAGAGCACAGCAGGTCATCTTTTATTTATTGGTATTTCTATGCATATATGTTTTACCATTGTAGAACAATAGCAGTTTTTATGTTAAATTCCCCCATTTTAGCTAAGATGGGTATATAGCTATATAGTGGATATAATTTTTGGTGCTGTGGATTCTGGGAGTGTAACCTGGTGGTTCGTTGTAGTTTGTGTTTTCACTGACTGGGGTGGGGTGCGTATGCATCCAAGTGTAGTTGCTGCCTGGGGAGGCGTATGTGCATCTGTTAGCCCACCTCAGCTGACCGTATCGGGGTTGAAGGGACAAAACCGAATGATGCCGAGGACTTTGACTGAAGACCCGGTCAGTGAGACGTGTGTGTGTGTGTGTGTGTGTGTGTGTGTGTGTGTGTGTGTGTGTGTGTGTGTGTGTGTGTGTGTGTGTGTGTGTGTGTGTGTGTGTGTGTGTGTGTGTGTTTACACCAAAAGAGAACTGTTTGTCTGTGTGTCACCATTTTTCTCAGAGATGGCTGAACGGATCTTCGTCAAACTTTCAGGGGTTTGCCAGTAAGTGCCATGGAGTGTTTTAGAACAAAAATAATTTCTTCGGAATATTAAAAGCAAAGGTCGATTTTTGGGGGGGGGGGTTATATATATATATTATATATATATAGATAGTTTATATATATATATAAATATTAGAAAGATTATAGAAATTACACTATATATATATATATATATATATATATATATATATATATATATATATATATATATATATATATATATATATATATATATATATATATAAATATATATATATATACGTATATATAAATAAATATATAATCTATCACACATATATATATATATATATATATATATATAAGTTCAAAACACACCTGGTCACAAGTGTGCCGCACTGACCGGGTCCTCAGTCGAGGTCCTCAGCATCATCCCGTTTCGGCCCTTCAACCTTGATACGGTCAGCTAAGGTGGGCCAGCAGGGGCACATCCATATGCAGCAACTACACCTGGATGCGTACATACCCCCACCCCCAGCCAGTGCGAACGCAGACTACAACAACAACAACACCTCCACATCCAGAATCCACAGCACCAAACAAACACGGTGGAACACTCAAACACCCACCTTTATACCCTTCACCACTCACCAACAAAACACACCAGATCATTCACACACACACACACACACACACACACACACACACACACACACACACACACACACACACACACACACACACACACACCCAACCACCTACCCTTACAACATACACCACTCAACATACAAAAACACACACCCTCACCAACTCACTCATATACACAAAATAAGAAATAATAATAGTAACAAACAAAAAAAACACATAACCAACCAACCTACACCGTTTGACGTGCCTCCATAAACTTCCTCCATATCCAAAATGAGCCTTTCAAGGCAACCTGGGCCACCTTGTCACACATCCTCCTTCTTTCTGTCCCACACACTCCAAGCCGAGCAAGAAATGCAGAAAAGTAATTGCCAATATGCCCTCTGCACCCCACCTCAAATGGCTGACACGAAACTCGCCAACCCTTCTCCCGGCACTCTGCCTCCAGCTCACTGTACTTTCCTCTCTTCCTCTCGTGCACCTCCTCCATATTCTCTTCCCAAGGTACCGACAATTCCCCGAAGATGACATGTCTTGTTGCACCTGACCAAATGACAATGTCAGGCCGCAACCTTGTCACACAGATCTCCTCTGGGAATACCAATTGTGGCTTTAGGTCTGCCACCACCTGCCAGTCACAAGCCTCTGACAGCCCTCTTGCTTTCCACCTCCTCTTTCCACCTCTTACCACTTGGCCCTCTTTGACAAACCACACCTCTCCCCCATCAGTCTCCTTCTCCACTCTTCTTTCTCTTGACCTCAGCACCTCTTGTTGCACCATCTGCACCACCACCGCCAGCACCTGATCATGTCACCACCTGTATTGTCCTGCTGCCAATGCGACTGAACATGCACTCAGTGCATGCTGCACCGTTCCCACACCTCCACACAAATAACATCTCTCCTCCTGCAAGAACCCCCACAATCTCAAGTTTACTGGCGACGGAAGCACATCATACATTGCCCGCAACAGGAAATTCAACAATATTGGCTCCATCCTCCAAATCTCTTGCCACTTCAATATCCTCACCCGCACACCTTCCCACTTAGTCCAAGCACCTTGCTGTGCCTGACTGACTGCTTTCACATATCTCCCCTCCTCTTCCTTTCTTCTCACCTCCCTCTCAACCATTTTCCTTCTCTCTTTCACACATGCCTTTCCCCATCGCTCATGCTCCATCCACCCCAAGCCATGCTTCCCATGCTGTACCATCCCCATGACCTCCTCCTGTTGCAACCGCTCCTCCATCTCGTCCACCTCTGCTCTTGCATGCCACTTTCGACTTCCCTTCTTCTCTGGGAGAGCATTCTTTACCACTGCATCACTTGAATCCCGCAACATCATGAACTCCCGCACCTTCACCACCTTAAACTCCTCGGTTAGTGATGTCAAGGGAAACTGGAGTTTCCCACCCTGACCATAAAAGGCAATGCTCGTCAAACAGCGTGGCACTCCCAACCACCTCCTCACAAACCCACTCACCACAACCTCCATCCTCTCTACATGCCCAATTGCAATATCATACATCATCAATGGCCACAATACTCGTGGCATCAACCCAAACTTCAAACACCATACCTTCAACTTACCTGGCAAACCACATCCATCAATCCTCTTCAAACCTCTCAAAAGCTTGTTTCTGACCTCCTCCACTCTTCCCACATCATTCAACTCCACTGTATACCACCTTCCCAAACTCTTCACAGGGGCCTCCACCAATGATGGAACCACCTCCTCTCCCAGCTCAAACCTGTGCATGTTATCCACTACTCCTCGTCTCACTATCACACTCCTCGACTTTCTTGCTTTAAATCCCATTCTTGCCCACCGCATCAACCTTTCCAGTCGGCCCAGTACCCCTACTGCTGCATCAGCAGACAGTTGGACACCTGTCAGGTCATCCATGAAAGCAAACATTGCTGGCAACTTCTGACCAGGGGCTAGCTCCACTTCTTTCCCATGTCCACTCACCGCACGTATCAACAACTCCATAACCAGCACAAACAAAATAGGGGAGATGGTACATCCCATCGGGATTATATATATATATAGATTATATCTAAATATTAGAAAGATTATAGATACTAGGGCATGCCCGTACTATATCTATATCTAAAATTATATCCCCCCCTCTATTTACATGAAATGGTTTGGTTCATGAAATGTTTTGGTCCATTCGCAACGCCAAAGCGAACGGCGAACGCTTTACATGAAATGGTTTGGTGCATGAAATGTTTTGGTCCATTCGCAACGCCAAAGCGAACGGCGAACGGCTTGCGAGTACAGTGACAATCCCCCCGGGGTTTTAATTAGTTATAAAACATCGTTTAACGCCAACATAGCGCCAACATAGTTTGCAAACGTGAAATAAATGAATACGCTCTCAAATGTGCCATCCGAGGCAGAGTGTGTCCGCCATCGCCACGTTCGGCACACGCGATAGCTCGCTGCTCTCTGATTGGTTGAATCGTTTTTTGGACATAGCTCGGTAAGTAATTGTCCGATTAATATGAAACCTTGAAAAGGCACATCCTCGGGTCCCCAGCAATATACCTGGCAAGTTTAAAGTATATCGGACCCGTGGTTGTCGAGAAACAGCGGTCACAGACAAACGTACAAACAAACAAACACACAGAGATTACTGGAATTATAGATAGATTAGACATATATATATATATATATATATATATATAAATATATAATGTTTCACATATATATATATATATTATATATTATATTATAGTATGTATAATATACTATAATATATATCCATATATATATATATATATTGGGATCCATATATATATATTATAGCCTGGTGTTGGCTTAGCGGTTAGGGTGCCGGCGGCTTGGGATCCTAGGATCCTGGGTTCGAATCCCGGTTGATCGCTGAATTAACGCCAGGGGGGTTGACTCAGCCTGTCATCCTTCCGAGGTCGGCAAATTGAGTACCAGCTTGCTGGGATGAATGATCCCGGTGTGTACCCCGGTTTAGAGTAGGTGCACCGTATCCCTGTGCATCGTAAGAGCGTGACCAAGGGTTGGCGGCAGGAAGGGCATCTGGCCATAAAAACATTGCCTCAAACAAGGAACCATAATTGTCATGGGGTCCGCAAGGCTAACCCCCGCTTTAGCGGGGAAAATGGCCTTAAAACGATCATTCATTCATTTATATATATATATATACATATATATAATATACATATATATACATATATATATATATATATATATATATATATATATATATATATATATATATATATATATATATATATATATATATATATGTATGTATATACAGTGGAACCTTGACTTACGAGTGCACCAACTTACGAGTTTTCCGAGATACGAGCCGTCGCTCGGGCGGTTTATTGCTTTGAGATGCGAGCCGAGATCTGAGTTACGAGCTTTCGCCACCCGCCACCAGGTGGGTTCCGGTCACATGGTTATCTTGCCGTGCAAGATCTTAGTTTTTCGACGATTGCGTGTTTTATATCCAAGCACATCATCCTCTTCTTCTTCTCAGTACTGCCCTTGGCACTCAATTTCTTAGGACCCATGGTTAAAACTAAGAAATTTTCCAAAATAACCAAAATGCGAAAACAAAGCAGCAGCGATATACGGCAGAGATACTTGCACGGCAAGATAACCACGTGACCGGAACCCACCTGGTGGCGGGTAGCGTAAGCTCGTAACTCAGATCTCGGCTCGCATCTCAAAGCAATAAACCACCCGAGCGACGGCTCGTATCTCGGAAAACTCGTAAGTTGGTGCACTCGTAAGTCAAGGTTCCACTGTATATATATATATATATATATAGAGATTTTAGACATATATTATATGTTAGATATCTATTATTGTATTAGATTATAATCTACATATTAGACCATGTCATTCTACTCTGTATATGCTGCTTCTGCTGTCTCAAGGTTTTTTTTTGTTTTTTATTGTATACAGAGTCGAGGCTCGTGAAAGAGCTAACATTTATCAAACAAACAAATCAAACAAACAAGCAAACAAAGTATATAAAAAGGGGAGCGGTCGACAAGATGGGGAGAGAAGGGGAGGAAGCACACAAACACAACATTTGAGAGCAGGGACATCGGGAGATGTGTGGGAGGGAGAGGGCCTGGGGGGAGGCAGGATAGGCATAAAACGCAAGGACACCAAGGACTTACAGGAAAGAAGTCGGCACCTCAAAAAAGTGGATTTGGGGTGAAATTAGTGGGGGTAGAAAAGATCAAGGTTTTGGATTGGGGAAGATAAGAGATGGTGGTGAACATGGTGGTTGTTGGTGGTTGGAGGTCTTCCATGCCAAACAGGAATCAGAGCTGTCTCCCTTGACATATCTTGTGCCTTCGATATGGTCTGGCACCCCGCCCTGCTCACCAAACTCTCCTCGTATGGTATACATGGAAACCTCCACCCACGCATGCCTTGCAGACTGCCTTTCTGGTTGCAGTCAACGTGTATCAACAACAACAACAACATGCATTTTAAGGCCATTTTCCCTGCTAGAGTGGGGGTTAGCTTTGCGGTCCCCATGACAATCTTCTCCATTTTGCCCTATTTTCTGCATCTCTCCTTGTTAACCCCCTTGCCCGCATGTCTTCTTCCACTGTCTTTAGCCAAGTCTTTCTCGGTCTTCCCCGTCCTCTACTTCCTTCTACATTCATTTCCATCACTCTTCTCAACCAGTCACTTTCATACTTCCTCAACACATGACCAAACCATCTCAACCTGTTCCTCTTCACAGCATCAATCACAGGCTCTATTCCCATCATCTTTCGCAATTCATCATTTGTCTTCCTCTCTCTCAACAATACTCCGCACATCCACTGAACCATTCGCATGTCCACCCTTTCCAGCCTTCGTTGCTGCTCTACATTCATGACCCATGTCTCGCTCCCATAAATCATAACACTTCTCACACATGCAGCATACACCTTTCCCTTCAGCTTCAACGACACTCCCCTCCTCATCAGCACGCCACTCAGTTCCCGAAACTTCTTCCATGCACATCTCACTCTAGCAACCGTTGCCGAGTCTGATCCACCTTCTTCATTCAGCATGTCTCCGAGATAGCAAAACGTTTTCACACCTTCCAGCTTCACGCCGTCTCCAAGATCCCTGAAACGTATATCCCTGAATGGAATTTTCTTCTCCCCTTCCTGATCAGGCTGGAGTTCCTTGAGGCAGTGTTATGGGCCCTGTGCTTTTTCTGGTCTTCATTAATGATCTCTCTGACTCTGGAAAATCCTCTCTATCTCTTTGCTGATGACTCCACTCCCTGCCTCTCCATATCCCAACCCTCAGATCGGCAGGCAGCAGCCTCTTCACTCTCTGCAGACCTAGAAAATATCACAAACTGGTCAAACAAGTGGAACATGTCTTTCAATCCTGACAAATCTCACACTCTCACTTTGTCTCTCCAAAAAGATCATCTGGACAACCCTACCATCTACTTTCTGAACAATCCTCTTGAAGAAGTTCTGTCACTCAAGCCTTTGGGTCTCACTATCTGCCATGATCTTTCCTGGGAAAACCGCATTTCCAAGCTGACCTCCAAAGCCAGTCGTTGACTGGGCATCCTCCATCGTGCGAAGTCCTTTCTGGGCACTTCTGAGCTCCTCACCACATACAAAGCTTTCATTTGCAGCTCAATGGAATACTGCTCTCACCTCTGGGCTGGTGCCCCTGCCTCACACCTCGGTCGACTTCACGCGGTTGAAACCAAAGCATTCAGAATCATTGGAATCTCCCTTGATGAAGCTGATTCTGAGGGCCTTTTTCTCTCTCTCACGGCAGGCAGGTAGATGGTCTTTCTGTCTTCAACTGACTCCTCTTTGGCCTTGCTCCCCTGCTCTGTCTGTGCTCTGTCCCCCAAATATTCCTGCAGGATGCACAATATCTACCAGCAACCCTCTTCTGGTGAAACTGTCAAAATCAAGACTCTTTGCTCACCTTTACACCTTCATTCCTCACTTCTCCCACCTCTGGAACAAACTCCCTCACTCTCTTCAATCCCTCTCCTCTGTTCAGGTCTTCAAAACAGCTGTTCACCACCATCTCGTATCTTCCCCCATCCAAAACCTTGATATTTTCTACCCCCGCTAATTTCACCCCAATTCCACTTTTTTGAAATACCAACTTCTGTCCTGGAAGTCCTTGGTGTCCTTGTGTTTTATACTTCTCCCTCCACCCCCCCCCCCCTTCCCACGCCTCCTCCCCTCAAGCCCTCTCCCTTCCACACATCTCCCTGCTCTCAAATGTTGTGTTTGTGTGCTTCCCCTTCTCTCCCCATCTTGTTTTCCGCTCCCTCTTTTTGTGTGTTTTGTTAGTCTGGTTGATTTGTTTGTGAAGTAAATGTTAGCTCTTTCACGAGCCTCGATTCAGTATACAAAAAAGAAAGAAAAAAAAAGTGGTTTTATTACGTGTTTTATGGCTGTGAGGTGTTTTCAATTTCGTGGTGGTGATGTGTTTTTAATTTCGTGGTGGTGAGGTGTTTTTATTACGTGTTTTATGGCTGTGAGGTGTTTTTATTAAATGCTTTATGGCTGTGAGGTGTTTTTCATTTTGCGGTGGTGAGGTGTTTTTATTACGTGTTTTAAGGCTGTGAGGTGTTTTTATTACGTGTTTTATGGCTGAGGTGTTTTGAATTACTTGGTGGTGAGGTGTTTTGAATTACTTGGTGGTGAGGTGTTTTGAATTACTTGGTGGTGAGGTGTTTTGAATTACTTGGTGGTGAGGTGTTTTGAATCACTTTGTGGTGAGGTGTTTTGAATTACGTGGTGGTGAGGTGTAATCGTCCCAAACTTCCAGTCTGCACCTACCCCTCCCCTATGTATGTGCTGAGGGGTTCTTTCTTGAAAAAAAAACATTCAACCTCAATCTTCAACCTAAATTGCCTGTAAAAATGTAATATCACAAACACAACAAATACATTTGTGCAAAATAATTGTTTGTATTATGATTGGTGTAAATCATGACAACACAGCAACTCAGGTACAGTCATTAGCCTCAGCTAAAATAAGCCTGTTCCTCAGTAACGACGCTTGGTGAGGCGAGCGTAGAGAGCCGCTCCAAGCTAGTATATATATGTGTGTATGTATATGTATATATATATATGTATGTGTATATATATATATATATATATATATATATATATATATATATATACAGTGGTACCTCGGCTTACGAGTTTAATCCGTTCCGTGACGGAGCTCGTAAGCCAAATCGCTCGTAAGTCAAAGCAAATTTTCCCATTCAAATGCATTGAAATGCTATTAATCCGTTCCAGCCTCAAAAAAAAAACACCAATTTTTTTTGTTAGGTGCTTTTAAATAACAAAAATGTACTTTATAAATAACAAATAATGTATAAACAAGCACGACCTCGTATATACTGTACATAATACAAGAGAATGTAAAGAAATAAACTGGACCTCTATCCATGAAGATATGGAGAAGTTGTTGTTTGTGTGGTTGAAGGAGAAGCAGCTCGCAGGAGATACCGTGACCGAGAGCATCATGTGTTTGAAAAGATTGAAACTCGGATATCGAGCACGGACCACGAGGTGTTTTTTCTTTTTTCTTAATCTCGGTTTCAGTGAACTTTTGCTCTGTGCTCACGTGTACTGTACCTGTACCTGTAATGGTACGTCAGAGGATGGCACCTGTTGTCATCATATTAAGTGCAAGATGTTCTGCATCGTAAGTTGGTACACCGTGGTCTTTCGGCGGTGTTTAAGCCGGCCGTCTTGGCTTCTGTCACCATTGGCATTGAGTCTTTCGATGTAGGTAGGTCGTTGTGTGCCGGTGCCTTGGCCGAATTCCTTCATTGCTGCATTGTTAGCTCACCTGGTTTTTTATACCACATCTTTGGTTATCGGACCAGCGAATGACGTCATCTCCAAAGTATGGCTTATTCTCACTTGTCTTGGACGATCTTCTACTTCTAGCCTTCCACCGTGCATTTGGTGTCCACTGTACTTACTGTACAGTGCCTGGTAAAATTGATGTAATGGGTTTTTGACCGTCAACGCCATGAACCGTCATGAACCGTCAACGCCATGAACCGCTAACACTCAAAAGCCCATTTATCGCGCCTTATAAAGCAAAACGCAAACCGAAAGCCATGCCTCTCAAGCGAGGCGTGCTTCCGTGGTCACGTGATCCACAGGTGTAGCTCATTATACCCGCACGCGCGACACGCTTTGGCGGTCACGTGACCAGCCACTCTGGAGGCGGGGATCCCCGCCGATGACGTCACCGGCTGGAGCAAGGAGATTCCTCGCTAATGTATTTCGACGATTGCGTGTTTTATATCCAAGCAGAGATGCTTTCACGGCAAGATAACCACGTGACCGGAACCGGAAGCCACAACCGGAAAATTCAAAAAAATAAATTTTTTGAGCTCGTACATCGGATCTCGGCTCGTATCCCAAAGCAACAAACCGCCCGAGCGACGGCTCGTATCCCGAAAAACTCGTACGTTGGGGCACTCGTAAGCCGAGGTACCACTGTATATGTATGTATATATATATATATGTATGTATATATATATATATGTATGTATATATATATATGTATATATATATATATATATATATATATATATATATATATATATATATATATATATATATATATATATATATATATATAATCGTTTTAAGGCCACATTTCCCTGCTAGAGCAGGGGTTAGCCTTGCAGGCCCCGTGACAATCATGGTTCCCTGTTTGAGGCAATGTTTTTATGGCCGGATGCCCTTCCTGACGCCAACCCTTAGTCGCCTCTTACGATGCGCAGGGATACGGTGTACCGATTCTAAATCGGGGTGCACACCGGGATCATTCATCCCAGCAAGCTGGCACTCAATTTGCCGACCTCAGAAGGATGACAGGCAAATATGGTATATGCAGTCTGTATATGCATGTACAGTGCCTTCAGAAAGTATTCACACCCCTTGACTTTCACATTTTGTTGGGTAACAGGCTGAATTTAAAATGGATTAAATTACCTTTTTTTGTCACTGATTTTTCGTGTGGCCGCCTTTGATGAAAATCAGGCGGTCACGGAAGCCGATCGCAAAGATCTTAGCTCTCGAGGCGAAAACTCAATGGCGGACTCGGATAGAAAGCTCTACAAAATTGCGTGGGGTGGAGGGGCGGGGGAAGACCCCTGCAGTCTTACCTGTTCTCGGGGTGTCTCCAATGCCGAGCTGCAAATTAAATAAATCACATGGAAAACTGTGTTCAAGTATATACAGAAAATAATACAAGGATTTATTTCCAAGGAATCGCGGGACAGGAAAATACACGCTGGTAATAAAATGTCCTAATCGGGACGTCCCCACTCACACTTCGGATACGAGACAAGGGAATAAAAACCACCGTTTAGAGGCCATTTTCCCCCGCAAAGCGGGGGTTGGCCTTTTCGGGGACCGTGGTTGTTGCTGTTTTTTGGTCCCCTTTTTGAAGCAATGTTTTACGGCCGGATGCCCTTCCTGACGCCAACCCTTTTTGCCGCCTTCAACGACAAACAGGGAATTACCAGTGAACTGGTACTCAATTGGTTTTTCTGGCGTACAACACGTTCCGACCTCACACAACACGTTCAACACGTCAACACGTCGTATGAAACACGTCGTATGAACGTGTTTCATACGTTCCGACCTCACATAATGAGACAAGGGAATGAATTATTAAAATAACTGTCCGTCGTGGATTTGTGTAAGATGTGGTGCGTGCTTATCTGTCTGTAGTCTGCAGTCAAGGAATCATCGGCTCCAAGCGCGCAAGCCCGCCGCGGCTTCGATGTCGGCGGGAAACAGGCCTCGATGCGTGCCTGTTCGCGCGCCGTCAGGCCTCACCGAGCGCCTCGCTGCAAGCTCCTCGCCAGTCGCACCCGACGTCCCGTCCCCTCGCAGCACCGAAAGCACCAAAAAGCACCGAGCACCACGACGAGCCAAAAGCACCAAAAGTCCAACGCAGGGCTAGCGATCTCCACACGAAGCCGATCTCCAACCCGAAGCACGAAGAGAACTTCAGGGAAGCACAGAGAGAGACAGGAACGGAAAGGGCCAGGGAAGAACGCGGGAGGAGGGAAGAGGGCGAAACGCCGGTGAGTCAGCAGTTTTATCACTCGCCCTGTGACGTCAGTTCTTTCTCCCCTCCAACCAGCGCGGTGACTCCCCCCGTCTTCCAGAATCTTCCCACTCCACTGGCTTCCTCCCATTGGCCGAGTGCTTCCCGCCCACCATGTCACGCCACCCTCGTGGCCCACCACCAGTCCTTCCCTTCCCTCCAATCACGGGGCAGTTCTCTGTCCCTTCCACAGACCAATCACCGTCCTCCTGGGCGTGGCTATAGCCTGCCACAAGGCTCGTTGCGAGGCCAGCTCGTGGTGTGGCTGGCTGCGGCCCATGCGGCTCACTGAATTCAACCACCAACTATTTTTGAGATTAGTTTAGGCCAAAAGGTCAACATAGGCCAAAGGTCAACCACTTTTTTCAAATTTCTAAAATCCTCAATTTCCATCCGATTGACTTGAAATTTGAATCGGATTTACATATCCGCGAACTGAATTCAACCAACAATTATTTAAGAGGTCAAAAGGATGCTCTACTGAGTGCCATTCTGCTTTGTTCTCTTTTGCCAAGTGTCACTCTACGAGTGATTTTTCATTTGTTTGTCTGTCCTCTCACTTATACTTGCCTACAGGTCACGATTTTGAACCGATCTTCACGAAACTTCACCAAATGGTAGAGATCGTGGTCCGACAAAATCCTATATATTTTTGGGGTCAAAATGTCAAAAGGTCAACATAGGCCAAAGGTCAAACACTTTCTTCATACTTCTAAAATCCTCAATTTTCATCCGATTGACTTGAAATTTGAATAGGATATACATATCGGCGAACTGAATTCAACCACCATCTATTTTTAAGATCAGCATCGGCCAAAAGGGCAACATAGGCCAAAGGTCAACAACCATTTAAAATTTCTAAAATCCTCAATTTTCATCCGATTGACTTGAAATTTGAATAGGATTTACATATCGGCTAACTGAATTCAACCACCAACTATTTTTGAGATCAGCATTAGCCTATAGGTCAACATAGGTCAAAGGTCAACAACAATTTCAAATTTCTAAAATCCTCAATTTTCATCCGATTGACTTGAAATTTGAAAAGGATTTACATATCGGCGAACTGAATTCAACCACCAACTATTTTTGAGATCAGCATTGGCCAAAGGTCAACCACTTTTTTTTCAAATTTCTAAAATCCTCAATTTTCATGCGATTGACTTGAAATTTGAAAAGGATTTACATATCGGCTAACTGAATTCAACCACCAACTATTTTTGAGATCAGCATTAGCCTATAGGTCAACATAGGTCAAAGGTCAACAACAATTTCAAATTTCTAAAATCCTCAATTTTATTCCGATTGACTTGAAATTTGAATAGGATTTACATATCGGCAAAATGAATTCTACCACCAACTATTTTTGAGATCAGCGTAGGCCAAAAGGTCAACATAGGCCAAAGGTCAATGACTTTTTTTGAATTTCTAAAAGCCTCAATTTTCATCTGATTGACTTGAAATTTGAATTGTATTTTCATATCAGCTTACTGAATTCAACCACCAATTATTTGTGAGGTCAAAATGATTCTCTATTGAGTGCCATTCTATTTTGTTCTGTTTTGCCAAGTGTCGCTCTGAGTGATTTTTCATCTGTCTGTTTGTCCGCACAGAATAAATATTATTTTCTCTGCAACCATTGGTCCGATTGAAAGGAAATTTTCACTAGAGGTGCATCTCCAGCTGTATAATTTTTTTCATGATAATGATGTCATCTGTCACATGGTTTGGCCACCATCTTGGAAAAACCGAAAAACGCTGCACCTCTATATCTCCGAAAGCGCTGAATATAAAAAATTGAGACCGCTCATTGTAAAGAACTCTCCATGGGGAATAAAATATGTTAATGATGATGTCATAGGTGCCTCCATTATGATGTCATAATTCGACAAGTACAAAACTTCATCCAATCAAGATGAAATTTCTTGAGCATCATGTAGGCATAAATTTGTGGAGAAACGAAATAATAATGATGACGTCATCGGTCACGTGGTTCGGCCGCCATCTTGGAAAACCCAAAAATATTTGCACCGCTATATCTCCGAAAGCGCTGCATAGAAAAAATTGAGACATGGCTAATTGTAAAGAAATCTCCATGTGGAATAACATCTGTTAATGATGATATTATAATAATTCAACATGTACAAAACTTCATTCGACCAAGATGACATTTCTGGAGCATAATCTAGGGATAAATTGGTGGTGGGAAAAAAAAAAAAAAGACCGGTCACGTGGTTTGGCCGCCATATTTGTTTTAACACAAAAGCCTTAAAAACCACTGAAAACACATCCTGGCGAGGGTCTGCAATCTCTGATTGCTCTTTCTTGTTTTTGCTGTTTTTGTCATGTTTCGCAAATGGAAGAGGTCTGAATACAAAGCGGATGCGGACGGTCTTTGCATTTTCAGATGTTTTCTAGTTTGATGTTGCCTTTACATCTGTCCAGCTGGAAGATGCTGCACAGAGGAATGCAACATGGATCTGATTGTTGTAATGATGCTGTCATCTTGGGCACTGAGAAGTCTTGTTTCTTTCCCCATGTTTGTTGGGACATATGTTGCGTCCTGTGATGCAATCATACAAAGAATGTTGTGCTCATCATATTGTATCAAACCTTTTGCTTTGTGTATATATTGTGACCTTTTGCTCTCACTGTACATTGTAGCTTGTAGGCTTTGCATTCTATTTTTCCTTTATCGTTTTCCACACGTTAGTGCAGTGGCTTCCTGTTTTCCGAGATGGTGGTTGGTTTCTGGCCCTGTTTATATCTGGTTTGCATTAGATTTATTCCTGCCAGTAAAACATGGCCTGTTCATTACCTTTTTATTTGTTTACCTTTTGGTACCTTTTGAGTTTGTTCATTGCTGAGCCTTTTGATTTCATCCTGGTGTTAGTTTAGACTTTTTGCATTATTTTTGGGGATTCATTGCTAGAGTTGCTCAAATTTTTTTCGCCCCAACAAACCCACTGACTGCTATTTTTGGTTGGCTGACAATTCCTTTATCCACTTTATCCACATGGCCTCAATGGTTTGTCTCAGACAGGCCTGCGGTACCCGCCCACTGCCTCATACTCCGTGCCATGTTTTTCTTATTTGCTCGTTGATTATGGAGTTGAAACGTCAAAATGGAAAGCCGAGCTGGTGGATTGGATTGATCATCATTATAATTGCAGCTGAAGCACAAGTTTGTTTTGAAATGCACCCTACCTGGATTAATAGGTGCACAGAATATGAGGGAGACTTGATGTAAGTAGTGAAATTGTCTGCACTAGCATTCTACCAAGAATGGCATGCATTCAAGCTGCCCATTCTGTAAAAATAGAGCAAAGGGCTGAGTGTAGTAGTAGTAGTAGTAGTAGTAGTTACTACCACTACCACTACCACTCCTCCTCCTCCTCCTCCTCCTCCTCCTCCTCCATCTCCATTAAGGGGGGTAGAAAGATCAAGTTTTTGGATGGGGGAAGATAAGAGATGGTGGTGAACAGCTGTTTTAAAGACCTGGAGGGAGGAGTGGGATTGAAGGGAGTGGGGGAGTTTGTTCCAGAAGCCAGAGTAGAGAGGAATGAAAGAGTGAAGGTGAGCAGAGAGTCTTGATTTTGGCAATTTCACCAGAAGAGGGTTGCTGGCAGATCTTGTGCGACCTGCAGGAATATTTGGGGGACAGAGCACAGACAGAGCTGGGGGAGCGAGGCCGGAAAGGAGTCGGTAGAAGACAGAAAGACCACCTACCTACATGTGGCGAGTGAGTGAAAGGCCCTCGCAATCAGCTTCATCGTGGGAGATTCCAATGATTCTGAAAGCTTTGGTTTCAACAGCGTGAAGCCGGGCTAGGTGTGAGGCAGGAGCACCAGCCCAGAGGGGAGAGCAGTATTCCATTGAGCTGCGGATAAAAGCCTTGTATGTGGTGAGGAGCTCAGGTGTGCCAAAGAAGGACTTCGCAAGACGGAGTTGCCCAGTCGGCGACTGGCTTTGGAGGCCAGCTTGGAAATGTGGTTTTCCCAGGAAAGATCATGGCAGATAGTGCGACCCCCAAAAGCTTGAGTGACAGAACTTCTTGGAGAGGATTGTTGAGAAAGTGGATGGGAGGGTTGTCCAGTCGGTGTTTTCGGAGAGACATAGTAAGAGTGTGAGATTTGTCAGGATTGAAAGACATGTTCCACTTGTTTGACCAGTCTGTGATTTTGTCCAGGTCTGCAGAGTGAGGAGGCTGCAGACTGTCGATCTGAGTGATGAGGAATGGAGTGGCAGAGAGTGGAGTCATCAGCAAAAGATAGAGGATTTTCCAGAGAGTCGGAGAGATCATTGATGAAGACCAGAAAAAGCACAGGGCCCAGAACACTGCCTTTGTTGGGGAACTCCAGCCTGAATTGGAAGGGGGGATGAGAGAAATCCATTCAGGGCCACACGTTGACTACGACCAGAGAGGAAGTCCGCAAGCCATGCGTGAAGATTTCCATGGATACCATAGGAGGAGAGTTTGGTGAGCAGAGCAGGGTGCCAGACCGTATCGAAGGCACGTGATATGTCAAGGAAGACAGCTCTGATTTCCTGTTTGGCATTGAGGACCTCCATCCATTGTTGAGACAGCAACAATTGTTTTTGAGACTTTGAGACAAAAAGAGACTTTTTGAATGTTTGACATTTGTACTTTATTTCTAACTCCACCAAAACAATTACTTAACTGTCCCACAGAAGGTGGATGGAGGTTGTGTTTTCACCCCTGTTTGTCTGTCTGTGAGCAGGATGTCTCAATAGGTTGTGGCAGATTCGGATGAAACTGGGTGGACATGTTGGGTGTTTTATTAGATTTCTGTGATGATCCGGATCCGGATACTAAAATTCTTTAAGCGATTCTTCACCATTGAGAGCTTGGGCCGCAATTGATCTATAGCACAACATCTTAAAATGTTATTGATGGATTCAGTCAACTTCAGGGAGAGGTTGGGTGTGTGACAAAGACGGACTGATTTGATTTTTGTGAAGATCCGGATCCGATCGTGTTTTTTTAAATTACAAGTGATTACTCACAATTGAGAGATCGGGCCAAAATGATATATAGAATGATATTTCAAAAAGTTGACGGATTATGAAAACTTGGTGGATGAATTGGGCAGGTGACAAGAACAAGCCGATTCGATTTTAGCTAAGGTCCAAATCCATGTCTGGCTTATCATTGGGCTACAAAACCTGAACTGTTCAGCCTGGCGGAGGAATGCCCTCTTCCGAATGCCGTTCCAGTTTGATTTCTGTGCCATTAGTGTGCTGCTTCTCTTATTACAAATACATACCTGGTGATTTACAGTCTTGGCAATTGTAAATTCCTGAAATTTTGAAATAAAATTTGATACCCACCATGCATTAGCTTTTGTAGATTGAATCCCTTTTTGTTGTCGATATTTTATTTATTAATTTATTTATTTCCCTTCAAATTTACAACAGCATCGTGCTGAAATAGTGCACTTCCCATGAAGTTGTTTCGTTTTGTTTGGATTTTTGGCCCGACTATAGACTGTCGGATTGATGCCTTGCAGGCAGGGTATTGTATAAAAAAGATCCCCTTCCCTCGGATGGATCTTAAAGTAGTTGTCCCTTCCACTAGCATCAGTTGTTGAATCTTAAATATCCTGTGGTGTCTTTTGCAATGAGAAGACATTATCTACTGGATGCTAAACAAATGATAAATTCCTTGCCAAGCTGATTTCGGATTTGGATGCAATAACATTGCCTGGTGGACTGCACAAGAAGGTGGGAATAAATGGGGCAGTAGTAGTAGTGGTAGTTGTTGCTATGCTTACCTAAATATTGTGACACTTGCTACTCTGTCAAGCATTGACAGTATAATATTGGTAGCACAAGCGCTTGCTTCTTAAGTGATCTCTGAATAACTATCTGAACTGGAAGCTCATAATGCTGGGACCCGACAAATATGTTGAAATCTCATGCACGAAGTATTTGTACGCTGTCTAGTAATGTCTTTGCAATTCCTGTTAAAGTACACTGATGTCTGTCTACTCATGTCTTGTTGTCCTCCTGCCAGGATAACCTGTAGGTAGGTCTGCACACTCGACGATGAGCTGCTTAGCTTGAGTTTGAATCTCAGTCCATCATGCTGGTGTTTCGCAAGCAGGGCGATTCATCAATGTGTGCGCTGTCCCTCAGATGGATTTTAAACTGGCCGTCCCGTGGCAGCATTAGTCGGTGGACTTAAAAAAAACGGTGTCCTTCGCGAATAGTCGGCGATCTATCTCCGGCATATTGGCCAAGTTCCAAATTCCTGCTCTAACCTACCTACAGGGGGCACCGAATCGGCGGCACAGCCACACCACTGTAAGTAAGAAGTGATGCTAACCTCGAGCCATGTGTTGCATACGAATGATGACGGTCTGTCTTGCATGCAATGTGAATACAAGCTCCTCCATGATCCTAAAATGAAAAATGAATGAATGAATAAATACATGAGAGAACTCCTTTTAATGTGACTAGGGCATGCCCGTACTATATATATATCTAAAATTATATCCCCCCCCCTATTTACATGAAATGGTTTGGTCCAAAGCGAACGGCTTGCGAGTGGTGACAATCCCCCCCCTCTATTTACATGCAATGGTTCGGTCCAAAGCGAACGGCTTCCGGAGTTTGGTAAAGAAATCGCCATCGCGTACACAAACGCGCAGGAAAGCGAATGAATCGCAAATTCGTTTTTATTAGTTGTAAAACATAATGCCCAATTATTCAATTAGCGCCAACGTATTTTGGCTGTTTGCAATTTAATCGCAAGGCAAAGTAGAAAGAGAAGAGGGAAAAAAAGAAAAGCCTTGCCTTGCTGCAAACAGCTGCTGCAAACAACAACAACAGGGAAGGCTGCACTGTCCGGAAGTTGGCATATCGCAGTTACGATTATTTTAGTGTTAATGGCCAATTATTCAATTAGCGCCAACGTATTTTGGCTGTTTGCAATTTAATCGCAAGGAAAAGTAGAAAGAGAAGAGGGAAAAAAAGAAAAGCCTTGCATTAACGCATTAACGCTTGCATTGCATTAACGGTTCGGCACACGTGATAGCTCGCTGCTCTCTGATTGGTTGAAGCGTTTTTTGGACATAGCTCGGTAGGTACTTGTCCGATTAATTTCAAACCTTGAAAAGGCACATCCTCGGGTCCCCAGCAATATACCTGGCAAGTTTCAAGTATATCGGACCCGTGGTTGTCGAGAAACAGCGGTCACAGACAAACACACAGACACACAGACACACAGACACACAGACACACAGACACACAGACACACAGACACACAGACACACAGAGATTACTGGAATTATAGATAGAAGATGACATGTTGGAAATATTGCCCTGAACCCTGTTTCTTTGAGTTTGCTCTTCATTCGAAAATAGCGCAACATGCTGATTACACCAGAATGCACTCTTATAATGAGACCGCCTCATTGTGACATTTGCTGATCGATTGATTTTTTACATCGATCTACGGCTCATGGCAGGTCCTGTACATAAATTGCATGTAGGACTGGGAAATTATAGGAAACCTCAGTTACTTCAACATGGATTGTGGGAGCAGCAAATTGACAAATCGACTCTGTGTTATTAATCATTTGAACCTGGAAAACCAGCATCATTTGGGAAGTCTCCAGATGGGAATGACAAATAGATTTGAGTTTCATTTTGAATATTTTATTCTTGGTCTGGTTTCTAACCCAGCGACAATGACTATTAGTTTGTCATCGATGTTTTCATACTTTTATGCCTCCATTGACGAAGTGGCCGGAGGCATTATGTTTTCAGGTTGTCCGTCCGGCTGTCCGTCCGTCCGTGATAGGTTTTCGTTACCGCGATAACTTGAGAATGATTGAAGGGATCTTAGTCAAACTTGGTGCAGGTATGTATCATGAGGTAAAGATTAATTGATTAGATTTTGGGGTCATGAGATCAAAAGCCCAAGGTCAGAGGTCATGTTAGGTAAAAATCCTGTTACCGCGATAACTTGTGAACCAGTGATGGGATTCTGACCAAATTTGGTACAATTATGTAGAATGATGTAAAGATGAAGTGATTCGATTTTGGGTTTAAGAGGTCAAAGGCCAAAGGTCAACATCTGTAATAGGTTTATTACTTGAGAACAGCTGAAATTATCTAATTCAAACATGGTACAGGTATCTATAATGATGTAAAGATTAACTGATTAGAATTAGGGGGCAAGAGGTCCAAGGTCAAAGTCTGCAATAGGTCTATAACTTGAGAATGGCTGAAGTTATCTAATTCAAACTTGGCACAGGTATGAATAATGATGTAAAGATGAACTGCTTATATTTTGGGGTGAAGAGGTGAAAGGGCATTGATCAAAGTCTGTAATAGGTCTATAACTTGAGAACAGCTGAAGTGATCTAATTCAAAGTTGGTACAGATATATGTATAATGATGTAAAGATTAACTGATGAGATTTTGGAACCCCGAGGTCAAAGGTCAGAGGGCATGTCGGGTAAAATTGTGATAACTTTTGAACAGCTGACGGGATTTAAATTAAAACTTAGTACAGGTATGTATAATGATGTAAGCATGAACCGACTAAATTTTGGGGTCAAAAGGTCAAAGGTCAGAGACCATGTCAGGTAAAATGTAACATCTTGCGAACAGCTTAATGGATTTAAATCAAACTTGGTACAAGTATTATAATGATGTAATAATGTGGGCGGAGGCATATATATCAGTCGACGTCATGACGTCGAAGAGTGTTTTTCTAGTTTGTGACTAATTTGTCCCTTTGAGGCTTCAGAAGTTTCCCGGTTTGCTCAACAAAGCGATTCTTGAATCGGTACCGAGGTTTGAATTGCATGAGCAAAGAGACAATCATATGGAAGTTGCATAAGTTGTTGCAGTTGCAGGAAAAGATCATGACGACAGCAACGCTTCACAGAAACATATTTCTCACATTGAAATAGCCATTACCATTGTGAAAAAGATAACAGAATGCTAATCGAATATTAAAGTTTAGGTTTTTAAAAATGAGTTACTGTTGTGTCTTCATTCAGTCTTATACCATTCGTAGTATTGCCAAATGTATGTGTCATAGATCTCCTTGGCAGCCTTTGACACTGTATGATGTTTCTGCCCTGGCTTGTTGCAGCGTTCCACAGTGTCATGCCTCGAGGCATCTCAGAGGCCACCGACCTCTCCAGTTTACGCCAATCTCCTTGATCTAAAGGTATTTCCATAATACGTTGTGGGGCATTCCGACCACGTGTCATGTCCAAAACCATTCGGCATTACAACGTGCGCTCCGAGGGAAGAGTGGTGAAGGGAGTGCAGGAGAGGTTGAAAGGGGGAGGTTGTGGTGGAGGGATTACCATTGTCAGGAAATTAAGATGGAGGTTGTTAGAACGAGCGTAAATACAGATATGTTGTAATGTTAAATATTTTTGCTATAAACTGAGTCGGATGGCAAGGTAGTTCATATTACGAAGTTGGTGTGCTCACCTCTTTGCTAGCTCTATGATTTCAATATGTGCAAAGTACAACTGTTGTCTGGTGTATCAACAGCCAGGGGCTGTCTTCGATATGAATGCTAAGAATCCCATGGCATGTCTGGCAGAAGTAGGCCATTTGGCTGTACCTTCTGCCAGATTCCCTTTGTATGGGGTACTGTAGGTCAAGCAGATTTTTTTCATTCACAGGGTTGAAATACCTTCGGATTAGGTCGATTATGAAGGTCGTGCATGGTACAAATGTGACTTTTGTGACGCTTTGTAGATTTATCCCAAGGCAGACTGTAAATATACTGAACATTTTGGCTTATTTTGTATTGGTATAGATTTGACTATCTAGAGGGGGGAAGTGGTTAGTTTGTGGTTTGGGTGGGGGTGAAAGGGGTTGGTTGGGTTTCGCTGCGCACGACAAAACGTGATATTAATTATACTTTGCGATCGAGAATCGCCGGTACTTACAAAGTCTGCCACATTACCGATGTTTGAGTCATTCTGATGGTCTTAGAAGGTAAGTTTTATTTGTTTTGCCTCTTAATTCGAAAAAAGTTTGTTCCATGCTGTGTGCGAGTTAGAAACGCAGTGAAAGGGTGCTGAACTTTGTGTTCTCACGTTTACCTTGACTCTCATGCTTTGCAAATACAACAACATAATGCTAGTTTGCTATTATTTTGCATTTTCAAATGCCAACAGTTGAACAGTAGAATTTTATCGAGAGCATTACAACTTGCACGGCACTTAGTTATGTTCTTAGCACGGCACCATGCTCTATTAACGGGCCCACATTCCAATTTAAGAGGTCAAGCTGAAAACTGGTCAATTGGCAAGACTGTTTGATGAAAACTGAAACGTAATGGAACGAGGGATTTCACAGAACACCTTACCTCGTTTATTCTTGAGAAAATTGACATGGAAAGAGTCTTTTCTACTCTAGCTTTGTGTTTCCGAGCACTATCTATAATAGTTTTGTTTGTGAACTTTGTATAACAGGTGTGACTGCAACCATACAAAGCTGGTGGGTCAAACAGAACAGTCCAGATCTGATCCTTCGGACGAATCTTCTTGGAGAAATTGGCGATTATAATGATATTTGAGAAAGGATGGCCTCGACAAAGGGATATTTTCGACAAAGTTAGCTCTGTTGTTGTATTGCTAGACACCGCCAATTTTATCTGAATATCACTGTTACCCCACCCTCGGAGTGCACAACAAATTTGATTGGTCAAGCCGGCATGTACATTTTGTCCAAGTAATGCTAAATTGAAGGTTTTGGAAGTGCAAACAAGGCGATTTGTGTTCTACAGTGTTCAAATATATAATTAAATTGAAATGAAATATTAATTTTGAAGGTTGTAGAAGATAAAAGCAAAAAACATTTGTTCGTAAGCGTCCCACGGCTGCTGCACCGTCTTTTACACCACCTTATTTAACACACTAAATTAGTTATTTGTGCCTTTTATGTTGAAAGATCCAAGTCACGGACTGTATAGTACTCATCGAGGCCAGGCCTTAAATAAAAGAGAAGAAAAGTGTATGAAGAAAAGTGTATGATGTTTGTTTGCAAGAAAGAGATTAAAGCTAGACCAGTAGCTGTAGTTTGAGTGAGGCAGAAAGTAAGACCAGTAATCCTGGCACGGAGAGTGTAAGATGGTTCCAGGCACCACTTTAACGCTCCTAGGTCAGAACGGTAGTACTACACTGGGTGGTTGCTGTCTACAACCTACTACCAAAACATGTTTTTTTTTGTCGTTGTTGTCCTTTACGTCCCTAAAAACAGGAAACATTCCTGTTTAAAATGATAACAAAATTTGTTTGACTGCCAAACTGATAGACCGAAGCAATTGCGCGACCACAAGTGTGCATGTGTGCTTGGGAAGAGATTCCATACAATTTGCCAAATTCTGAGCCAAATCAAAGGGAAGTGCAAAGCACCCCTCCCTCTATATATGGAATCGTTTCTCTGAATGCAAATTTAACATGAGGACTGAAAATACGTTTCTTGGCTTCTATTGGACGAAATCGGCTGCAAGTTTCAGAAGTAAATGCTTTGTCCATTGAGGTAATATGTTCCAAATTTCAGCAACATCTGTTTCCACATTCTTGAGTTTTATTCAGAAAACCTTCAAAATCACATTGGTGTCTGTCTGTCTGTCTGTCTGTCTGTCCGTCCGTCCGTTTGTCCATCTGCCCAAAATGTGTTGGTGCTCATATCTCAAGGGCTATTCATTGAAACTAGCTGAAACTTGGAATATATACCGGCCAATAGGTCTAGTTCATGGCTTTTGAAACAAATTCCACCGAAGTGCTATAGTTTTTGCTTTAATATTAGATAGATATATATATATATAATTGGCATAGTGACTGATATATATATATATATATATCCAAATATATGTGCAGTTCTCCAGCTTTCAATGAGCGCAAGTAATGACGTCACTGCCATGTACATACGCTCTGCCTGTCAAGCTCAGATCTGAACTAAGATCAAAATTCTGCTCTGTCAGAGGGTTCTCTTGAGAGCTTGACAGGCAGAGCAGAGCGTATGTACATGGCAGTGACGTCATTACTTGCGCTCATTGAAAGCTGGAGAACTGCACATATATTTGGATTGGTTTTGGTTTGCTCCCGGCTGCATCCAGGGGATTCCATATAATGAGTGGATACCAGAGGTAATGTGCCATGTGGCAGATGGCACTTATCGCTCCCATTAAGGTACAGCATAGCTGGATGGGATACCTTAATGGCGGTCCACCACTGATGGTATGAAATCGCATAGTGACTGATATATATATATTTATATATATATATATATATTGTTGCGGATATGGGATTTGGCCTCCATCCATATCCGCTTGTAAATATTCCCCTATTTCCCCAATACTCCCCAACTATCCCCAATCCCCCATTCCCTAGTCCCGTTGTCTGTAAACAACACTCTGTAGAACCGACCTTCCCCTTTTTCCCCCATTAAATGTCGTGCCCAGGTTCACCGCATCTCACGTAGACAACTATAGGACATCTTGCTAGTTATTCTTAGTCTATGTCAGTTAAGGACTCGTTTCCATTAATTCTGACTCTTCGTTGCACCAGAATGTGATTGTATGGCACCAGTAGTGAGTTTAGGACCTCCCCATACCTCCTCCCATCTTCCTCATGAAACTACAACAACAACAACAACTACAACAACAGCGCTCGGGGAGTGTGCGTCCTCACTCCGGCTTGGTTAGCCGCCATTGCCCATGTGCTCCGACGGGGTTACCACGAAGGGGCTGACTGTCAGCTCCTCGTCAAGGGCGGAGCCCGGTAACCCCCCCGCACCCAATAAGAAGCGGCGGGCCGATTCCATCTGGGGCGGAGCTAACGAGCCGAGGGCGTGTCACTCCCCGCTGGATATACGCAGCCACTTACCGGAGGTGACGTCAGATGCGCCCCCAGCTTGAAGAGAACCAGACGCCACCTCCAGCGCGACGATACCTCCCCGCATATCTGGACCGGACCGTGTGGATCCTGTCCCTGAGCCAAGGTGCACCTTGTGCTATCCATCGACTACCTGCCTTTCCTTGCCATCAATCCCTGTGTGAGTCAGTCTTGTCCTGTTTATCTGTGGTCTGTCGGGGCTACTATAAGACCGTGATTAAGTGCCCACCTTCCTATGCTGTACCTCTTGTCCTTGTAATCTAAACGTTCCGCATACAAATATTATAACCTCCTCCGGAGGTCTTGAGAATTGTACCCCTGGTGTCGTGTCATCTAACCCAGCCGTTGTGTCCTTTCCTTCATTGATCTAGCGTAGCGCGACTCGGCCAACGTTCGAGTATAATCGGGTAAACTGTGCAGACGCGGTCATACCAAACCGCTCGGTAAACTAACATCCAAAACCGAGTCTGTAACAATATATATATATATATATATATATATATAAAATATATATATACATACACACACACACACACACACACACACATGAATAAATCAAAATATATACAGTGCATTCAGAAAGTATTCAGACCCCTTCACTTTTTTCACATTTTGTTATGTTGCAGCCTTATGCTGAAATCGTTTAAATTCATTTTTTCCCTCATCAATCTACACTCAATACCCCATAATGACAAAGAGAAAACAGGATTTTAGGAAGTTTTGCAAATTTATTAAAAAGAAAAAACTGAAATATCACACTTGCATAACTATTCAGACCCTTTGCTATGACACTTGAAATTT
This sequence comes from Myxine glutinosa, assembly GCF_964187855.1. Lineage (NCBI taxonomy): Eukaryota > Metazoa > Chordata > Myxini > Myxiniformes > Myxinidae > Myxine > Myxine glutinosa. The sequence goes on from NC_136267.1 coordinate 78,652,593, forward strand.
AGCTCAGGTGCCTCCCATTTCTCTTGATCATCTTTGAGATGTTTCTACACGTTGATTGGAGTCCACCTGTGGTAAATTCAATCGATTGGACATGATTTGGAAAGGCACACACCTGTCTATATAAGGTCTCACAGCTGACAATGCATATCAGAGCAAAAACCAAGCCATGAGGTCGAAGGAACTGCCTGCAGAGCTCAGAGACAGGATTGTGTCGAGGCACAGATCTAGGAAAGCCTCCAAAAAAAATTCTGCTGCATTGAAGGTTCCCAAGAGCACAGTGGCCTCCATAATTCGTAAATGGAAGAAGTTTGGAACAACCAGGACTCTTCCTAGAGCTGGCTGCCCGGCCAAACTGAGCAATGGGGGAGAAGGGCCTTGGTAAGAGAGGTGACCAAGAACCCGTTGTTCACTCTGGCTGAGCTCCAGAGATCCTGTGTGGAGATGGGAGAAACTTCCAGAAGAACAACCATCACTGCAACACTCCACCGATCTGGGCTTTATGGCAGAGTGGCCAGACGGAAGCCTTTCCTCAGTGAAAGACACATGAAAGGCCACAGAATCTTGTTTCTCACAGTCTGAGAGTCCTTTGGGTGCTTTTTTGCAAACTCCAAGTGGGCTTTCATGTGTAGACAGGTGTGTGCCTTTCCAAATGATGTCCAATCAATTGAATTTACCACAGGTGGACTCCAATCAAGGTGTAGAAATATCTCAAAGATGATCAAGAGAAATGGGAGGCACCTGAGCTAAATTTCAAGTGTCATAACAAAGGGTCTGAATACTTATGTCAATGTGATATTTCAGTTTTTTATTTTTAATAAATTTGTAAAACTTTCTAAAATCCTGTTTTCTCTTTGTCATTATGGGGTATTGAGTGTAGATTGATGAGGGAAAAAATGAATTTAAACGATTTCAGCATAAGGCTGCAACATAACAAAATGTGAAAAAAGTGAAGGGGTCTGAATACTTTCTGACTCTTCTTTATAACTTTAACTTTATACTTTATACTCTATAACTCTTCAAAATGTTATTACCCAAATCTAATGTGCTGGCTTCATGGCCTAATGGATAAGGCATCAGACTCCCAAGCTGGGGAGTGTAGGTTTGAGTCCCATCTGGGTTGAATAATTTTTTCTTTTTACTTTCTGAAATTTTATATCGTCTTGAATAATCTAAGTCTAGAAAAGCTCTAGAAAAGTTCATATAAAGATGCGTCCTACATCTGCCAAATAAAATACATTTACTTCTTCATGCAGGTGTATGAATCAAATTGGCACACCTTTATATGAACTTTTCTAGAGCATTACTTGGTTCCTCCTAAGAACACAAGGGTAGTACAGCATGCACACGAGATTTTTTGAATCTCCCTTCTTTTCTATTGTTCGACATTTTCGATAAGCTATGGAATGGTATATATTCTTTTCTCTACTTTTCCACATGGCACATACCCTTGCATAAAGGGGCGTTTTTGACATTTTACCCAAGATGACTGCTAAACCACAGGTTAATGTTCTACACTCTGCAGTGTTCCAAGTCTAAAATTAAATTGAAATAAGTCGTTCCTTGATAAATCAATCGACTGACAGAGTAAACCAATTGCTTATCCCCACTTTGCACTAAGTGTGCAGGGTAATAATGATTGCTTGCGTTTGTGTTGGGAGGAAGAGGAAGATTAGGAGGAGGAAGCAGAGGACAGTGAATAGTGGACAGGGTATGGGACAGTGATGTTGTGTGGAGCAACGTTACTGCCAGTTTGCTCTGCCAGTTTGCTCACGACTGCGTAGTAACGCTAAAACTATAATGAATGCATGAGTTGATCAATCATTTGCAGCTTGAGCTGTGTTCCACTGCAACTACACCCAGAACCCAGTCAATGGCTTGGACCCACAATTGGTGCTTCCCTCATTTAGAGGCTCGAGTAATAGTTATATAGTTGGTGTCCAGCAGAGTGAAACCAAGATGGCTGCTTTGTTTCATCTGAGAAGCTAAGCCATATATTTCCCTTTCCCTTACATCAATGCAGCCTGTGTGTGTTGGATTGATTCTGCACACTGCCAGTTTGCTCAAGGTGAAGAAAGAGTTAATGTTTAATGGTAGCCTGGTGTTGGCTTAGCTGTTTGGGTCCAGGCTTGGGATCCTGAGATCCTGAGTTTGAATCCTGGTCGATCGCTGAATTAACGCCAGGGGGGTTGACTCAGCCTGTTATCCTTCCGAGGTCGGAAAATTGAGTACCAGCTTGCTGGGATGAATGATCCCTGTGTGTACCCCGATTTAGCATCGGCGCACCGTATCCCTGCGCATTGTAAGGGGCGACCAAGGGTTGGCGTCAGGAAGGGCATCCGGCCATAAAAACATTGCCTCAAACAGGGAACCATGATTGTCATGGGGCCCGCAAAGCTAACCCCTGCTCTCGTGGGGAAAATGGCCTTAAAACGATCATTCATTCATTGGTAGCTCCCAACTTTGACTTTTGTATGTATTTGTTTATCAGTCTTTTGTGCTCTACATTTATATTTATCTGTGCAGAGACCGAGAGCAACGTTAGATTCTCTTTGCATACTTGTATATCGGAGTGAAGGATGTCAATTCTCTTTTCAATTGTCTGTGGTATAATGATGCCGTTCATGCAAGTTGTAAAGTTATTGTAAGCATGTTAGCAGTATTTCGATTTTATTTTTGTAAATGTGCTGGCTTTGTCCTTGTTTCTGCACATGTCCATGGACAATGGCTGAACTTGTGGAAAGTAAATATTTGGTCACAATTGTAAAGGCCTATTGCTCGACTTAGCAATATTTGATTGGATCACAGCGAGAAGGTATTTTGGTCATTTGGGGCTGTCGTGCATAGATTCCTTTGGGATAGTCATTTCCATCTCTGTTATGGTATTGAGACCGAGCACCAGACAACAGAATCCAGATGAGGCATGTCATGAAGAGCAATCTCTGAGCTACCTTGCTGAGCTGTAATTAAATAATTGAAATGAGTAAGTCCATATGCTCAGATTGTACATTTGCGTTCTAACATGCCCTACAGATGTATTGTACACTGCTCCTTTCCTATTCCATCCCCAGGCGCTGCATGACGTCATCACCGGGCACCGAAGGGAGCCCAGCGATGACGGGCGCTGAAAGGGAGAACCCAGTTTTCAATCCGGTTTCTTTCTTGTTTGTTTGTTTGTTTTCTTGTTTGTTCGTCTGGGCGATATCTCAGCCATCCTTTGAGATAGGAAGCTGAAATTCGGCACAACAGTGAGCAAGTGCTTTGACAAAAACGATATGTTTTTGTTTTTTGATTAATCAATTAATTGATTAGTTATTTAATTATTATCCATTAATTAAACAACACAACAACAGGCATTTTAAGGCCATTTTCCCTGCTAGAGCGGGGGTTAGCCTTGTGGGCCCCATGACAATCTTCTATATTTTGCCCTATTTTCTGCATCTCCCCTTGTTAACCCTAACCCCCTTGCCCGCATTTCTTCTTCTACCACATTTAGCCAAGTCTTTCTCGGTCTCCCCGTTCTCTACTCCCTTCTACATTCATTTCCATCATTCTTCTCAACCAGTCACTTTAATCCTTCCTCAACACATGACCAAACCATCTCAACCTGTTTCTCTTCACAGCATCAATCACAGGCTCCATTCCCATCACCTTTCACAATTCATCATTTGTCTTCCTCTCTCTCTCAACGATACTTCACACATCCACCGAACCATTCGCATTTCCACACTTTCCAGCCTCCGTTGCTGCTCTACGTTCATTACCCATGTCTCACTCCCATAAATCATAACACTTCTCACACATGCAGTATACACCTTTCCCTTCAGCTTCAACGACACTCCCCTCCTCGTCAGCACACCACTCGGTTCCCAAAACTTCTTCCATGCACATCTCACTCCAGCAACTGTTGCCGAGTCTGATCCACCTTCTCCATTCAACATGTCTCCGAGGTAGCAAAATGTTTTCACACCATCCAGCTTCACACCATCTCCAAGATCCAACTCAACATTTCCTCCATCTGTAGCTTCCTCTGTGCAACACCTTACACTTGAATGTAGCTGCCACACTGGTTAATGACCCTCTCAGACCACTACATTTTTGATGAACCCACTCAGCGCACATTGTACATTGAATGGAGTTCACTCCGCCACCCTTCCTGCACACAGCACATGGCCTCTTCCCAGTTCTTTCCACCTCAGCACATGCTTTACCACTTGCCATCACCTACGTTTTTCCGATATTCACCTTCAGACCTTTTGTCACAATACATTCCTTCCACTTGTTCATCTTCTCCTTCAGTCCATCCATACTTTCCGCAATCAACACCAGATCATCTGTATACAACAACTCCCACGGTAAACCCTCCTTTACATTCCGAGCCAGCCCCTCCATCACAGCTACAAATAGTAGTGGACTTAGTACTGACCCCTGATGCACTCCCACCTTCACCTCAAACTCACCACTGTTTCCGTCCTTCGTCCTTACAGCTGTGCGCGCTCTCTCGTACATTGCCATCACTACTCTGATCAACCATTCCTCCACTCCTAATTTCCTCAATGCACATGTCACTACTTCGTGTGGAACCCTATCAAATGCTTTCTCCAGATCAACAAACCCAACAAGTAAGTGATTTGGCTGTAAAGGATATTTTTGATTTATTGATTAATCAATAAATCGAGTAATTATTTAATTATTCGATTAATGGCTTAATGAATTTAAAAAAAATTAGTTACAGATTCTGATGAAACGGTGGTGGTTTAGGTATTCTATTAGTCAATTGGTTAATTATTTTATTATTTTATTATTATTATTTATTTATTTTCATTATTAATCATTGATTTTTTTCCTTTCTCATCTGGGCAATATCTCAGGCACCTTTTGAGCTCGGAAGCTGATGTTTGGAAACGACAGTGACCTTGTGATGTGGCTATAAAGGATATTTTTGATTTATGGATTAATCAATGAATCGATTAATTTATTACATTTTTCAATTAATGACATTTAATTAATTATCAAAATTACGGCTTCGGATGAAGCACCGGTGGTTTAGGTATGCCATGAGTAAATTGATAAAGAAAATATTGTATGATCATTATTTGTTGATTTTAATTATGCAATTAATCAATCAATTATTGTACACCTCTTCCTCCCAATACAGTTTGTATCAGCTGCACGGCGGTATGGCGCCGCGGCAATGCTGCGCTGGAGGATATTTATTTATTTATTTATTTGGCATGGGTGCGGTGCACTTTCAATGTATCTGTACTAGTTGTACACCGCTCCTTTCCTATGCCATCTCCAGGCGCTGCATCCTCGGTGCCCAGCAATGACGCATACTGACAGGGACTACTCAGTTTTCACTCCGGTTGTTTTTTTTCTTTCTTTGTTTTCTTGTTTGTTTTTTGTCCGGGCGATATCGCAGCCATCCTTTAAGGGAGCACTACACTGAACACAGTAAAAACAACACTGAATCACAGTAATGCACTTTTTGATAAAATGCCTTGATTGAAAATATGCAAAACTATATATGTACATGTTGCTTGATATATGAACATTACATAGCATTATATTATGCATGGTTACCATGGTAACCAGATGCATACAAATGATGAATTACCACTTTTCAGCTTATATCTTCTCTATGACAAGTCCATTTACGTTCAAACTTGGTACATATATACAATACTAGGAAACAAACATTTTAATTGATGCATTTGTATAATTGGCATTTCGTGTTGCCATGGCAACCATTAATCGTCCAATGAGAATTGACATCCTTTAAATTAAAAACCCAAGGTCATAATACAATAAAACTCTATTAATATCTTTGTTGGGTCATTATCAATATCTGTGCCAAATTTGAAGTGAAAAGAATTAAGAATTCCAAAGTTATAGGGGAAAATGTAAACTAATATTATGTAAACACACATTTGCTGTAAGTCAGGATTCCGTTTCCTATACATTGAAATTACAATTGCGTACAATGTTTTTCCATTACTTCATGAATCTGGAGTTCACTTTGCAAGTTTTTTCATTCTTTTCACCCTTGTACTTGTATGTTGATGGACAAACGCCTCTCCAAACTCCCCACTACCATATGTTTGGCCTTCTTCTTCAATAAAGCTTTCCTCCTTTTTTCTTTTTGCCTTTGAAATATTTTCCCGTATCTTTGTTTCCTGAACGGAAGCTTTCCTAGCAGCATCGTACAAACTTTTTTTGTCTTTTTTTTCTGCTGCTGCCTGTGTGTATAATGCCCCCTTAAGCCAGGAAGCTGAAATTTCGGCACAATAGTGAGCAAGTGCTTTGGCAAAAACTATATTTTTTGTTTTTTGATTAATTAATTAATTGATTAGTTATTTAAATATTATAGATTAATTACCGGTAAGTACCTATGTATTTCCTTTCTCTTCTGGCCATTATCTCAGGCACCTTTTGAGCTAGGAATCTGATATTTGGACATAACAATGACCAAGTGATTTGGCTGTGAAGGCTAATTTGGATATATTGATAAATCAATTAATCGAATAATTATTTAATTATTCGATTAATGTGGCAATTAAAGTGGACATCTCTCTGACCATTCTCAGGGAGCCTCCTCAGCGTCGACGAGTCTGGCATTTCACTCAGGCCAACTGGCATGGTCTTCAAGCAGCCCTCAATCATCTGGACTGGTCTCCCATCTCTACCACCTCTGACATCAACTCATCCTGGAAATTCTTCCAAAGTAAATTGCTCTCTCTCATGCACAGATTTATCCCATCTCGTCTTCAGTTGTCATATCCTTCCTCCCGTCCATGGTACACGGAATCTTGTGGTGAGGCTGTTGCCCAGAAACAACTTGCCTTCGTCTCCTGGAAAGCAAATCCAACGGAAGGAAATCTCATTTCCTTTCACAAAGCCCGAAACAAGTGTGTGTCCACCCTCAGGAGAGCCAGGAAACAATATCTCTCCGTTCTCAAGACCGAACTCTCTTATCTGTCTCCCTCTTCCAAATCCTGGTGGCGTCTGGTCAAATCTGTTTCTTGTGTTTGTCCCCCCTCCATCCCCTCCCTTACCTCAAACGGCTACACAGCTGACTCCGCACGTGAAAAAGCTGAATGCCTCAACTCTGTGTTTGCCTCTAAATCTTGTGTCGCAAACCCATCCCTCTCTGTACCAACCGTACCCAGTCGTACCCAGCTGCTCCTGGACTCTGTGGCCTTTCCTCCTGACTAGGTGGAAAAGTTTCTGTCAACCCTCGACTCTGATTCTGCAACTGGACCTGACGGCATCAGCCCACGGGTCCTAAAATCCTGTTCTTGCGCTCTTTCACTCCCTCTCTCTGTTCTCTTCACCCTCTCTTTTGCTCAAGGTCATCTGCCATCTGCTTGGAAATCAGCCAACATCACCGCTTTACACAAAAAGGGTGCAAAAACAGATCCTAGCAACTACAGACCAATCAGCCTTCTCCCAATTATCAGCAAAGTCATGGAATCCATCATTGCTTCGGATATGAAATCTTTCCTCTTCTCCATTGGCTTGATCTCTGATCATCAATTTGGTTTCAGACCAGGTCACTCTACTCTGGACATGCTGCTTCTGCTATCTCAACAATGGATGGAGGTCCTCAATGCCAAACAGGAAATTAGAGCTGTCTCCGTCGACATATCACGTGCCTTCGATATGGTCTGGCAACCTGCTCTGCTCACCAAACTCTCCTCCTTTGGTATCCATGGAAATCTCCACACATGGCTGGTGGACTTCCTCTCTAGTCGTAGTCAACGTGTGGCCCTGAATGGGTTTCTCTCATCTCCTTTTCCTGTTCAGGCTGGAGTTCCCCAAGGCAGTGTTCTGGGCCTTGTGCTTTTTCTGGTCTTCATCAATGATCTCTCTGACTCTCTTGAAAATCCTCTCTATCTCTTTGCTGATGACTCCACTCTCTGCAGCTCCATTCCTCATCCCTCAGATCGGCAGTCTGCAGCCTCCTCACTCTCTGCAGACTTGGACAAAATCACAGACTGGGCAAACAAGTGGAACATGTCTTTCAATCCTGACATCTCACATTCTTACCATGTCTCTCCGAAAAGACCGACTGGACAACCCTCCCATCCACTTTCTGAATAATCCTCTCCAAGAAGTTCTGTCACTCAAGCTTTTGGGTCTCACTATCTGCCATTATCTTTCCTGGGAAAACCACATTTCAAATTTGGCCTCCAAAGCCAGTCGCCGACTGGGCATCCTCCGTCATGTGAAGTCCTTCCTTGGCACACCTGAGCTCCTCACCACATACAAGGCTTTCATCCACAGCTCAGTGGAATACTGCTCTCCCCTCTGGGTGGGTGCTCCTGCCTCACACCTAGCTCGTCTTCACGTTGTTGAAACCAAAGCGTTCAGAATCATTGGAATCTCCTGTGATGAAGCTACCTCCGAGGGCCTTTCACTTATTCACCGCAGGCAGGTTGGTGGTCTTTTTGTCTTCTACCGACTACTCTCCGGCCTTGCTCCTCCAGCTCTCTGTGCTCTGTCCCCCAAATATTCCTACAGGTCGCACAAGATCTGCCTGCAGACCCTCTTATGGTTAAACTGCCAAAATCAAGACTCTCTGCTCACCTTCACGCCTTCATTCCTCTTTTCTCCCGCCTCTGGAACAAACTCCCTCACTCTCTTCAATCCGCCTCCTCCCTCCAGGTCTTTAAAACAGCTGTTCACCACCATCTCTTATCTTCCCCCATCCAAAACCTTGATATTTTCTACCCCCGCTAATTTCACCCCAAATCCACTTTTTTGAAATACCAACTTCTTTCCTGGAAGTCCTTGGTGTCCTTGTGTTTATTCTCCTCCCACCACCCCCCCCCCCCTTCCCACGTCACCCCCCCCCAAGCCCTCCCCCTCCCACACATTCCCGATGTCCCTGCTCTCAAATGTTGTGTTCGTGCTTCCCCTTCTCTCCCCATCTTGTCTACCGCTCCCCTTTTTATATACTTTGTTTGTTTGGCTCTTTGATTTGTTTGTGTGATAAATCTCTATCACAGCTCTTTCACGAGCCTCTATTATGTATACAAAAAAAAAAAAAGACCTTTTTCTTTTTTTTTTTAGTTACAGATTCGGATGAAACGGTGGTAGTTTAGATATGATATTAGCCATTTGATAAATTATTTAATTATTTTAGGATTGTTATTTATTTATTTTCATTATTAATCATTTATTTATTATCTTTCTCATCTGGGCAATATCTCAGGCATCTTTTGAGCTGGGAAGCTGATATTTGGACACGACAGTCACCAAGTGATGTGGCTATAAAGGATATTTTTGATTTATTGATTGATCAATTGATCGATTAATTATTTATTGATTAATAAATTAATTATTTAATTTTTTTATTAATGACTTATTGAATTAAATTTCCGAAAATTACATCTTCGGATGAATCACCAGTGGTTTAATTATGCTATTAGCCAATTGATGAAGAAAATATTTTATGACAATCTTTTATTGATTTTAATTAGGTGGGCACCCCGGCAATGCCGCAATGGCACGCCCGAGGATATTTAATTATTTGGCATGGGGGCAGTGTACTTTGAATGTATTTGCACTTGTTTTTATTTTATTTTAATTGTGAAGAAGTGATGAACATGTGAATGATGCATTTACCTGCTTTCCGTTTTCCTTTGCTGATGTCACATCCCTAATGCTCAGCTTTTGCACTTATTTGAGAATTCTAAATCCAGTGCCTGCCAGATATAATTATTGATCAATTAATGGGATTAAACATTTACGAAAAAGTGTAAAGTTAAGTTATTTGAATTGCAAAAGTGTAAGTGCGAAATTGCATCACAAGGTAATTAGGTCAAACTAAAGCCTAATTGACCAATCATGAATATGGTTTATCCGCAATCCCAGAGTTCCAAACCTACTGCGTGAGGAATGCCCGTCATTCAGCTGAGACTTACCATAGTGACACGGTGGCCGACTCCTTTTTGAAAGATACTATTGTACCTTTAACTACCACAACCTAAATCCAGATATCAACACTATTGGCTGTGCATCTTCACCGAAGGATGTCCTCCACAATGCTGCACTTTCTGCTTGCACTGCATAAGAATGGAGGTTTTGGTGGAATACGTTTGAATTTTGTCATAGATCGAGTCTAGGACTAGATAATTACAGGTGAGCAGGTCACCGATTTTGCTGCTCTCTCTTGCTCTCAAATATTTGTCAATGCTGTAACTTTGGTTTGCTGCGGAGGTTTTACAAGGCCACCCTTTGTCTTTGAGCTGCAATGCCCATTTCTCAGTGCACACTAGATGACATTTGCTTTGTCATGCTAAACTTTCATTGTCCAAGTGCATTCCCAACGCCCACTCGCAATTGAGAGAGGGCTTCAGAATTAAATTCCCAGCCTAACATGGGTGCACACTTGTTTGGCCAATAACGTTTTGAAACCCTGCCCCAACACTGGTACAGTTGTTAACTCGACAACTCGATACCTAACTTTTCTGCAACTGGAAATCAATTGCAAGACCAAAAGCTTCACGAAACACAAACAGGTGAACAAACAATCGTGGAGCTATGCATTCGGATATCTTCATGTCACGAATTAAGATCGTAGATGTGTGAGCGACAACACCAGTAGAACGACAAACATATCCACGAGCTTTGCTGCTCAATTAACACCTTGTCATACCTGTTATAAGAAAGTATGGGCCCAGACGTTTACACCATTGCTTTTGTAATAAAGGTGAGGGAGGTATTTCTGATGGTATGAATCTTAGATGCTTGGTCAATTTGTACAATTAGGTGAGCTTTCCTTGTCAATTTAATTAATTACCCTCGCCAGAGGAGAGGGTATTGTATTTGAGTCCGTTTGTTTGTGGCTCTCTTTTTGTTTGTCTGTTTGTCCGCACAAAATAAATATAATTTTCTCTGCAACCGTTGGTCTGATTGACAGGAAATTTTCACCATAGGTGCATCTCTTCCTGTAGAATTTTAAAATAATAATTATAACGTCATGCGGGATCATATCACGTGGTCGTCACGTGGTCATAGGTCACATGGTATGGGCGCCATGTTGGAAAAACCGAAAACCTTTCCACCTCTATATATCCGAAAGCGCTGCATAGAAAAAATTGAGATGACTCATTGTAAAGAACTCTTCATGGGGAATAACATGTTAATGATGATGTCATAGGTTCCTCCATTATAATGTCAAAATTCGATAAGTACAAAACTTCATCCGATTAGGATGAAATTTATTGAGCGTCATCCATGGATAAATTGGTGGAGAAAAAAATAATGACGTCATCGGTCACATGGTTCGTCCGCCATATTTTTTTTAACACAAAAGCCTTAAAAAACACACATACGTCCTTGCGAGGGTAGGCAATCTTTGTTTGCTCTTTATTGTTTTTCATTGTCGTTGAGTTGAAGTTTTCTTTGTTGGAAGTGTAAGTTGGAAGTTTAATTGGTTTTCTCACCCCCTCTCACTTGGGGAGTACGAAGGTGGGGAAGGACAAAATCATTGTCGTTAACTTTGGTTGTGACAATATGCAATTGTAGTTGGTGTGAAGTATTCTTTTTCTTCTAAGTCTGGCTTTCTGCATCACTCCTCTGATAATAACAACAACATTAATCTCAAAGTGCCTTGAGGGTCAGAACAGAGGCGAGAGTTGGAAGGCAAGCAAGCTGAGCTTTCGACACAACCGACATTCAGAAGGGAAATTTGGATTCAATATTTAAAGATAAGGGTGGTTAAGCAAGTGGGTGTGGGGATGCAAAGGGGTATATTAATAAATTGAGAAAAGGGAAGGATTTAAGAGGTGTCGGATAGGGGAAGAAAGAGCAAGTTGACATGAGATAGTAGAAAAAGGAAAGCAATTGAGATTTTTGTGAATTTGCACAGGTGAAATCAGAAGGTGGAGGGTGTCAATATTCCACTTTTTGCATACTTAATATGAAGATAGACCTGCAGATCCAGACTTGGTGCATGTTTGGAGATTTGTTCCACTGTTAACTTGGTGCGGTGAACTTACGATTGTGATATTTGTGGCATTGTGCAATTTTTTATTTTGTTTCTTTACAACCGTTGTAAGAAGCCTGGGAAGGAGGTGTGGAGAGAGCACACAGCACGGTGCCAGGCAGCCATGTGTTTGGCAGCTGCAGTTTAACAAATGGAAATGCAATGTGCTTGGGATGGGTAAGATCAACAATGAAATTAGGGATTACGCGATGCAAGCGGCAATCTTCGTGTGCCACACAGGAGAAGGATCTAGGGTTGGTAATATATATGGTGGTGAGAGGGTGTGATAAGCCTAAAGCAGGTTACCAGGGGAGCTACAAGTAAAGCTAATATGGTTTCAAAGTTGTGTTTGTAGGGGGATAAATTATAAAATATGATCCAATCAGTAACAGTGTCATGGAGACCATCATCGCAGTATTGCTCTCACTGGAATCCATTCATCTCCTCTCCCTGTCATGGCTGGAGTGCCGCTAGACCCCATCCTATTCATAATCTCAATCACTTAATCAACGATCACACTGACTGAACAATTCTCCTTAGCTATTTGCTGATAATCCACCCTCTGCTGTGATATTCCTCATTCTTCAGTGAGATGGACAGCAGCCTCTTTACTCTCTTCAGACCTTGACAAAATCACAAACTGGTCAAACAATTGTAATACGCCTTTTAATCCTGGGAAATCGCTCGCTCTCTCTCTCTCTCTCTCGCTCGCTCTCTCTCTCTCTCGCCCCCTGCTGGCCGTTCGTGTGTTGGGCGTGGCAAGATGGCGGTTGTGCAGTTCGGGGAGGTGTGAGTTGCTCTGGCTGTCGAGTGTTCCGGCTGTTTTCCCTTATTATTTCAACCTTTCCCTCGCCCCCACGACCCCCCTGTTGTTCTCGTATCATTACTTCATTCGTATTCGTGTTTCCTCCCCTGTGCTCGAACCTTTCCCCTGTATTATCTTTTCCCTCCCTTCCCTTCCTTGAGACGAGAGAGAGACAGAGCGCATGCGGTGGGTGATGGTAAGTAAGTTCGTTGCTTTCCATTGCATCCGCATGTTCTTATCGCTTCGTGTAAAGTGACGAGAACTGTTCTTTTGAATTAATTACTTTCTCACTTTGCCGTCGCTATATTTATCACGGCCCAGGCCGGCATGACGAGCGTCCGTTCTCGCAGTACCGCGTTCGGATCGTTAAGCAGGAAGCATGGCCTCACATGCGTCCCTCCAGCTCATGTTGCGGTCGAAGCGATTATTATCGCCGTCCGTGAAATTATAGGAGCTGAAAATGTCCTCGCAGCTTCGAGAATGAACAAGAAAGTTGTTGTCTTCGTGCTACAACAAGCAATGGTTGCGAGTGTTGTGGAATCGGGTTTATCCGTCGAGCCCGATATTTTTATCGCAGTTTCACCGTTTGATTCGCCATCAGTAAAAGTTCTGGTTTCCAACATTCCTCCATTTTTGGAGGACGAAAAAGTCGAGCTTGCTCTTCGTAATTTTGGCACAGTCGTGTCCCGCATTTCAATGGTTCCCTTACGGTGCCGTGACGATCGTTATAAACACGTTTATTCCTTCAGACGTCAATTATTTATGATTTTGAATGAAAACCGTCGTGACCTTGACGTTAAATTCACGATAAAGCATGATAACTACAATTATCAAATGTATGCAACAACAGAGGTGTTAACGTGCTATGCCTGTAATCAGCATGGACACCTGCGGAGGGATTGTCCGAATAATCTCCCTGATGCTAATTCAGCGTCCAATCAGAACACCACACCACCTGAAGGACAGGAATTTCTTCCTGCGACTGAAAGACGGGACTCTTCTTCTTCACCTGAGGGACAGGAATCACTTCCTTCGCAAAATGCTCACCCAGGAGGGACGAATGATGCAGATGATGGCTTCACGGTTGTAACCCGGAATAAAGCACAGAAGCAGGCAATTGATACCAAATTAGACAATCAAGTGAAACCCAAGAGGTCTCCTTCCTATGCGCAAGCGATAAGAACACCTGCCAAACAACCATCTGAACCCATTCCCACGGACTCACCTCTTGAGCAGCCCTGTACTCCTGTTGTGAGTACACATGAAACTGTTACTCCCACTGTGCTTGAAGAACCGGAGATCCTTCATGGAGTCGATAAGACCCTCTCCCAACCCCCACCATGCACAGATGCCACAGTTAAAATCGATGCACCGGATGTACAAATTGATTGTGATCTGGATGTGGCTGTACCTGCAGCATCTGGACAAATTGCTAATGAAGAACCACGGGAACTTGTGGTTGACAGCATGGGTTACGAGTCTGATGGAACATCTTCTGTTGCTTCGACCCTAAGTGACACAGGCAGCGATGTTCCTCCTCACAACCTTGAGGTTGATTCCTCAGTATCTCCCGATGCCGTTCACGCCTTCTTACACAAAAGTTTTCGCAAAAAGGGGGTTAAAATTAAAGATCATTTTCTAGTCCTAGAAGATTTCATTCAAGTGGCTCGACTAATGATTTCTAGACCGGATCGGTACAACGTTGCAGACCCTCAACGTCACCGGTTAAGGAAATTTCTAAGTCGTGCTCGGAGCGAACTCAAAGACCATGGCTGATGTCCTGCTGGTGCCCCCATCACAATGAAACTACGCATTGCCAGCCTTAATATCAACGGTGGTCGCACGTCTCTTCGTAAAGTGCAAGTCAAACAACTAATCGAGTGCAACAAGGTTGACATCTTGTTGTTGCAGGAAACTCATTCTACTGAAGGTTCTTCAGCTGAGTGGGAGTTGTTTCTTAAAGGGCATTGGTTCTTTAGCAATCTATCAAGCCCAATTGCTGGGATAGCCGTCTTCTTTCGGCAAACTCTTCCTTTGACTTCGGTTTCCTTTAAAGAAATTGTGAAGGGATATTTAGCTTCGCTGACTTTCTCTGTTGGTCAGCAGCTTTTCACAATAATCAGTGTATGCACCAAGTACAAATGCTGAAAGATCTTCCTTTTTTGACTGTCTTGACTCGTATCTTGCTGGTGTCCCCCCTGACCACTTTCTATGTCTTGGAGGAGATTTCAATTGCACACTTAACCCCTCCCTTGATAGGAATGTGGCTGAGCCACATGCAGCCAGTACAAGACCTCTCGTTCGCTCAATCTCAAGATTCAAGCTGACAGACATTTGGAGATTGCAACATCCGATGCAGCAACAATTTACTTGGTGTCGCTGCTCTAACAACTTAGTGTCGCTAGCTCGACTTGATAAATTGTACGTTTCTGATCATTTCCTCAACCTCGTCTTAAACACCTCTATTCTCCCATCTGGGTTTTCCGATCACCACATCATCACTATGCATTTTCAGTTGCCACTCATAAAGGTGGTGAGCCCTTATTGGAAGTTCAACACAACACTTCTTCAAAACGAATTCTTTGTTGCATCCTTTAGGGCCTTTTGGGCACATTACATCACGATGGATAAAGAGTTCTCGTGTTTACGTCAGTGGTGGGACAACGCTAAAGCTCAAATTAGAGTTTTTTGTCAAAATTTCTCACGACACAGTACTCGGGATCACGATGTAAATATAGATCTGGTGAAGACACAAATTCTTCACTTGCAAAACAAAGTGTCCTCCTCTCGTAATAATGGGCAGCAGCAGATGCTGTATGAAAAGAAAGCCCTGTTAAATGAATTACTGGCCGAACGTGCAAAGGGTGCACTCCTTCGGATGAGAATGACTCATTTGCAACAACTAAATAACCCGAGCAGACTTTTCTTCAAGCTGGAAACTACCTCAAAAAAACAAAAACAAATATTGTCCTTGCGTTCTGCTGGCGGAAGGATTTTGACTGATCCAAGTGACATTATATTTACTATTAAGACTTTCTTTTCTCACCTCTACTCCTCCAAGCGCACTTTCTCAAACCATATACATTCATTTACCGCATCCTTGCCTACACTTACTGAGACCCAGAATTCGACTGCTGAAGGCGAAATAACATTGGACGAACTCACTAGTGTTTTAAAGACCTTGCCCACCAGCAGGGCACCTGGCTTAGACGGGTTGCCAGTGGAATTCTACAGCACCTTTTGGGATTTGCTGGGACCATGTCTATTAATTGTCTTCATAGAAAGCATACAAACTGGTGAACTTCCCTTGAGCTGCAGACGTGCCATCATTTCATTAATCCCTAAAAAGGGAGATCTTCAACTTGTTGAGAACTGGCGCCCGATCTCTCTACTTTGTACCGATTACAAAATCCTGTCAAAGTTACTCGCTAATCGCATAAAGACCTTAATTGGGCACGTTGTATCCCCCGACCAGTCTTATTGTATTCCCGGCAGATCGATATTTGATAATATTTTTTCTGTTCGTGATTTGATTTCGATTTGTCATTGTCAGAATGTTAACACCGGGCTGATCTTTTTAGATCAGGAAAAGGCCTTTGATAGTGTTGACCATTCATATTTACTTGAAATTTTGAGGGGGTTTGGGTTTGGTTCCTTCTTCATTTCTTGTATCAAGCTGCTGTATCACAACAACTTTAGTTTGGTGAACATCAACAACAGTTTATGTTCACCTTTTCCTATTCAGCGAGGCATTAGACAAGGCTGCCCTCTTTCCGGGTACCTGTATTCACTTTCCATTGAACCCTTGCTGATTCACTTACGCCACAAACTTTCTGGGTTCTTGGTGACACCTCTTGCTAATCCTGTTAAGGTGCTTGCGTATGCTGACGATTTGTGTGTGATTGTTAACACTCAGTCTGACATTGCTGCCCTCACAAGTGCTCTATGTGAATTCAATTTGGCATCCTCTGCTACTGTCAATTGGAGTAAGAGTAAAGCCTTGTGTCTTGGTCCTTCTGGGTTATTTATCCCACCTTCCCTGCCTAATGCTTTGCAGTGGAGGTATGATGGTGTTAAACATCTCGGTGTGTTTCTTGGAAATGAGACCTTTTCCTTAAAGAACTGGGATCAGATGGTTGATCACATCGCCCATATCCTTAATTGTTGGAAAAGATTGTCCAGCCTACTGTCTTATAGAGGTCGAGTGCTGATAATTAATAACTTGGCTGCTTCCAAACTCTGGCATCGGATGACTGTCTTACAACCGCCCAAATCGCTAGTCATTGTCAGATCACATGTGGTATCCTTGTTAATTTTTTCTGGAACGGCATGCACCGGCTCCGAGCTGGTCTTCTAAGTGTCCCCTTGGATAAAGGAGGTCAAGGACTTGTGGACATTACCAGTAAAATACTGGCTTTTCGACTAACCACCTTGCGCCAACTTCTCTACAAGGAAGTCCTGTCTTGGCGGCCCCTGGCTTCTTGCTTGTTGCAGCAAGCGGGTAAGCTCAGGTGTGGCCCCGAGCTCTTTCTACTCGATCTGCAGCGAATAGACATCTCCTTGCCTGGCTTTTCGACTAACCACCTTGCGCCAACTTCTCTACAAGGAAGTCCTGTCTTGGCGGCCCCTGGCTTCTTGCTTGTTGCAGCAAGCGGGTAAGCTCAGGTGTGGCCCCGAGCTCTTTCTACTCGATCTGCAGCGAATAGACATCTCCTTGCTGCCCTCCTTTTATCGAAGTCTCGTGAATGCCGGTCAGTGCCTCCTTCCAGTACGAAACAAGGATACATATAAATTTTAGAATTTAATGTGTGAACCCGTTTTCTACAACAGCCTATTTTGCCATGATTGCCAAAGTAGGTCCCTCATTCAATCTTTTATCGAATCTGGTTTTTTTCTTGTCAAGGATTTTGTTAATCATACTTATTCTGGATGGCAGACCCCCAACCAGATTTCGGAAGTATGCAACGTTACCTCAGCCCGACTAATTGGACAACTTCTTCGTTCAATTGTTAGTGTTCATCTCTTTTAATTTATCATGGCCTCTACTGCATGATGTTCAGAACACAAAAACAATGCACCCTGACTTCCCTGATTTTTGTTTTTCTGGTGCTCCTTCCACAAAGCCTCTACAAGCCTGTGCAAAGGCTACTTTGTACGTGCAATGTCTTAATGTTGTCATCTCTGCTAACCCCAATAGCCCACTGACCACCCACTGGAAAGAGCTTCTACCTGCAGGGGCTCCATCCTCTCCTACCTGGTCGTCGATGTACGCGTTACCTGTGTCTAAACGTGCCGGTGATATACAGTGGAGGCTTGCACACTATTCTTTGCCTTCCAACGCGTTTCTTAAACGACTGAACCTCGTGATATCTGATGACTGCCCTTTTTGCCATCACTCTGAGGACACTTTCCATGCATATGTCGGATGCCAAAGGCTGGCTCCACTTTTTCAACTCCTGAAATATGTCTTCCAGAATTTCGGTTTTTGTTTTTCTTCTTATCTTTTTGTGTACTGCATGCCTGTGTCTAACGAGAATGTCGGTTCTCAAATCGTTAATTTTTTACTTGCCGAGGCGAAACTCGTGATATATATTACGCGGAAGAGTCGGGTCTCTGGGACAAGCTCACCGGAATGCAGTATTTTGTTAGCCTTTAAAGGCCTTGTGTCTGCCCGCCTTAAAATTGAATTTAATTTTTACTGAGAGACTTCTCGGCTTGATCACTTTGTTCAAAAATGGTACAAAGCTGAAATCCTGTGTAAGGTGGAGGGAGATGAACTTTTTTTGCTGCTCTAATTATAATTAATGTCATGTTTTTCAATTCCTTGATTTAATTATTTTGTTGACTGCTATTGAATTACTTGGTTTGTTGTGCTTTTTTTATACTTTTGTCATAAAGACCTTAAAAGTCAAGTCTCTCTCTCTCTCGCTCGCGATCTCGCTCTCGCTTTCTCTCTGCCTCTCTTTCTCTCTGCCTCTCTGCCTCTCTGCCTCTCTGCCTCTCTCTTTCTCTCCCTCTCTCTCTCTTTCTCTCCCTTTCTCTCCCTCTCTCTCTCTGCCTCTCTCTGCCTCTCTCTCTCTGCCTCTCTCTGCCTGCCTCTCTCTCTGCCTCTCTCTCTGCCTCTCTCTCTGCCTCTCTCTCTGCCTCTCTCTCTCTGCCTCTCTCTCTCTCTCTGCCTCTCTCTCTCTCTCTGCCTCTCTCTCTCTCTCTGCCTCTCTCTCTCTGCCTCTCTCTCTCTGCCTCTCTCTCTCTGCCTCTCTCTCTCTGCCTCTCTCTCTCTGTCTCTGTCTCTCTCTGTCTCTGTCTCTGTCTCTGTCTCTCTCTGTCTCTCTCTGTCTCTCTCTGTCTCTCTCTGTCTCTCTCTCTCCCCAAAAGGACCTTCTGGCAAACCCTCAATACTTTCTCACCAGTCCTCATAAAACAGTTCAAGCCACTCAAACTCCTGGGCTTCATTATTAGCCATGATCCTTCCTGGCCAAATCAAATTAAAAAGTTGGTCACCAGGGCCCACTGCTGAATGGGCATCCTCCATCATGGAAAGTCCTTCCTTTGCTCACCTGAACTCTTATCTCCTGACGCCTTCCTCCACAGCGTATTTTAATTCTGTTCTCCCCTCTGGGCTTGTCATGCCCATGCCTCACACTTTGCTCAGCTTGACGCTGTCAAAACCAAGGCCTTCATGCTTGTTGGAATCTCCCTTAATTGAAGCTGAGCCTACGGGCGTATATCTTTGCCACTGCAGACAAGTTGGTGGTTTCTGTGTATTCTGCCATGTGTTGTGGTCTTGCACCCTGTACCCTCTCCATGCATTGTCAACCCCAGGTTTCTGCAGGACGCACATGGTCACCCTGCAAACTTTTTGTATCAATAGTTGAGGCTCATGGAAGAGCGAGTACTAGTACACTGAACGGATCAGAACGCAAAAGGACAAAAGGAAGTGTATATAGATAGAGACACAGAGAGACACAGAGAGAGAGAGAGAGAGAGAGAGAGAGAGAGAGAGAGAGAGAGAGAGAGAGAGAGAGAGAGAGAGATATGCAGTGCATTCAGAAAGTATTCAGACCCCTTCACTTTTTTCACATCTTATGTTGCAGCCTTATGCTGAAATCGTTTAAATTCATTTTTTCTCTCATTAATTTACATTCAATGCCCCATAATGACAGAGAAAACAGGATTTTAGAAAGTTTTGCAAATTTATTAAAAAGAAAAAACGGAAATATCACATTTACATAAGTATTCAGACCCTTTGTTATGACACTTGAAATTTAGCTCAGGTGCCTCCCATTTCTCTTGATCATCTTTGAGATGTTTCTACACCTTGATTGGAGTCCACCTGTGGTAAATTCAATTGATTGGACATGATTTGGAAAGGCACACACCTGTCTACATAAGGTCTCACAGCTGACAATGCATATTAGAGCAAAAACCAAGCCATGAGGTCGAAGGAACTGCTTGCATACCTCAGAGACAGGATTGTGTCGAGGCACAGATCTGGGGAAGCCTACAAAAAAAATTCTGCTGCATTGAAGGTTCCCAAGAGCACAATGGCCTCCATAATTCTTAAATGGAAGAAGTTTGGAACAACCAGGACTCTTCCCAGAGCTGGCCGCCCAGCCAAACTGAGCAATCGGGGGAGAAGGGCCTTGGTAAGAGAGGTGACCAAGAACCCGATGGTCACTCTGGCTGAGCTCCAGAGATTCTGTTTGGAGATGGGAGAAACTTCCAGGAGGACAACCATCACTGCAACACTCCACCGATCTGGGCTTTATGGCAGAGTGGCTAGACGGAAGCCTCTGTTCAGTGAAAGACACATGAAAGCCCGCTTGGAGTTTGCAAAAAAACCACCTAAAGGACTCTTAGACTGTGAGCAACAAGATTCTGTGGTCTTATGAAACCAAGATTGAACTGTTTGGCCTCAATTCTGAGCGTCATGTCTGGAGAAAACCAGGCACCGCTCATCACCTGCCCAATACCATCCCAACGGTGAAGCTTGGTGGTGGCAGCATCATGCTGTGGGGGTGTTTTTCAGCAGCAGGGACTGGGGGACTGGTCCGGGTTGAGGGAACAATGGGTGGAGCAAAGGACAGAGATATCCTTAATGAAAACCTAAAACAGAGTGCTCAGGACCTCAGACTGGGCCGAAGGTTCACCTTCCAACAGGACAATGACCCAAAGCACACAGCCAAGACAATGCAGGAGTGGCTTAGGGACAACTCTGTGAAGGTCCTTGAGTGGCCCGGCCAGAGCCCTGACCTGAACCCAATCAAACATCTCTGGAGAGACCTGAAATCCGCTGTCCACCAACGGTCCCCATCCAACCCGATAGAGCTTGAGAGGATCTCCAGAGAAGAATGGCAGAAAATCCCCAAATCTAGGTGTGCAAAGCTTGTCGTGTCATACCCAAGAAGATTTCAGGCTCTAATCGCTGCCAAAGGTGCTTCAACTAAGTACTGAGTTAAGGGTCTGAATACTTATGTCAGTGATATTTCAGTTTTTTCTTTTTCATAAATTTGCAAAACTTTCTAAAATCCTGTTTTCTCTTTGTCATTATGGGGTATTGAGTGTAGATTGATGAGGGAAAAAATGAATTTCAACGATTTCAGCATAAGGCTGCAGCATAACAAAATGTGAAAAAAGTGAAGGGGTCGGAATACTTTCTGAATGCACTATAAATGAGGATCACAGATCACCTAAAACAAAAATATTAACTTTTATATTTTTGGTGTCCATCTTGTAAAATTGGCCGCCCTGGACACATTTCCAGATGCCTATATATATATTGCTACAGACGTGGCTTAGATGTTAGTTTACCGAGCGGTTTTGGTATGACCACGTCTGCACAAGTTACCGATTATACTCGACGTTGACGAAGCCGCGCCACGCTGGCTCAATAAGAAAAAGAAGACACCCGGCTGGGTTATAAAATGACGACACCAGGGATACGGTTCTCAAGACCTCCGGAGGAGATTATATTCGTTACGGAAAAGGTTAGATTACAGGGGCTAGAGGTACAACATAGAAAGACAAGCACTTAGACACAATCTTATATTATTCCCCAACAGACGACAGGCAAACGGGACAACGGCTGACTCACACGGGGGTTGATGGAAAGGACAGGCGGGTAGCAATGGCTCCAGGTGCACCTGTGCTCAAAGGTTAGAATCGACCCGGTCCGGTCCAGAGATGCGGGGAGGTCTCGTCGCAGCGCTCAGAGGTGACGTTCTTTCTCAGGCGGGTTCTCTTCCTCTCAGCGGTCGTAGGCAAGGCAACGTTCTTTCTCCAGCTGGGGGCGCATCTGTCTCACATCCGGCGCGGGGCCGCGTATATCCGGCGGGGAGTGACACGCCCTCGGCTCGTTAGCGCCGCCCCAGATGGAATCGGCACGTTGCTTCTCATTGGGTGCGTGCGGGGGGGTTTACCAGGCTCCGCCCTTGAGGAGGAGCTGACAGCCAGCCCCTCCGTGGTAACCCCGTGGAGCGCGTGGTCAATGGCGCTAATCGAGCCGGTGTGAGGACGCATTCTCCCCCGCTCCGCCGCCATCTCCTCTGTTGTTGTTGTAATTGTTGGGGAAGAAGATGGAAGGAGGTATGGGAAAGGTCCTAAACTCACTACTGATGCCATATAATCACATTCTGGTGCAACGAAGAGTCATAATTAATGGAGACGAGGCCTTAACTGACATAGACTAAGAATAACTAGGAAGATGTCCGAAAGTTGTCTACGTGTGGTGCGGTGGACCTGGGCACGACATTTAATGGGGGAATAAGGGGAAGGTCGGCTCTACTGATTGTTATTTACATGCAATGGGACTAGGGAATGGGGGATTGGGGAAAGTTGGGGAGTATTGGAGTAAATAGGGGAATATTTACAAGCGGATATGGAGGCCAAATTCCATATTCGCAACATTGCACCCTTCTCTACCCTCGGGGCGTCCCGACCCGATAAATTTTTACCTACTTTAGTGTGGCACGCAATGTAGTTCCCTCTACTATTAACTCTACCCTGAGTGCGACAGTTTTACAGATATTCACAAATGAGTTAATATGTCCCCCTGCGACGTTGCACCCTTCTCCTCACAGAAACACACCCACAGGATAACCGAATCCGGAAAGAATTCTCAAACTAAACATACAGCCGGTAGGGAGCATTATTTACAAGATTACGCTGATATCTACACTACGATCCAGGACCTGTCTTTGGAGGAACACATGCAGATGTTATGCATAGAGAGAGCGCGCTTGCCAGCATCGATACACCAACCCACGAGTGCTCTGCGGCCGACGGCCTTTAATAACGTGCAGAGCACCCTTCCCGAGCATCAAAAGCACCACCCCACCACCAATCGGTGCAGTCACCATTGTTCATTGGAATAAAAATAAATTCGACAACCCCTAACCCTGCAGGTGTCTCTTGCTCTTCTTGTGGTGCACTTGGTGTTAACTAAAAGTGGTTCACCTGTATGGCATAGGTGCCACGTTGACCCATAGGTCCATCCCCGGGTGGTGCTTGGCCGCAAACGAACTGCGGTCCATTGTGGGTGGCCACAAACATTGCGGTCCATATGGTGTATCGATCCCGGCAGCAAACAGCGAAAGTGCAGGCCCACAACTGCGCAGCCAGCACCTCTCTCTCCTCTCTCTCTACCCCAAAGCCAGATCCTCGGAGGTGGGAGACAAAAGAAGCAGACAAGTGAGTAAGGTGGTAAGGGCGCAAAAGTGCACGCAATGTAAGGTGATGCACACTGGGGGCACATGGGAACCAGGTGAGACAGGTACGTTCCTATCGTACGCCCCCCCCCCCACCAGGTAACCTACATGGCCCCTCCCTTACCCCTTACTGTATCCACACAACACAACACTACCCATAAACATCTACTTTACAAATCAACAAACATCCCTACTGTCTTCCCCGTTCCTCCCATAAACCAAATTCGTCTTCTCTCCCTCCTAACCAATCAAATTTGCCATTTTCAACTCTCATCAAAATTTGCCATTTTCAACTCAACATCAAAATTTGCCATTACCAATTCATCATCAGTCCCTCCTAGGGAGGGAGAGATGGAATCACCCCAATGTCTCATCCACGTCGTGATGCGTCTCACAAATCCTCACAGCAATCTCATTTCCTGCAACAAAACAAAGAAAACACAGGTGTGGAGTCATCATCATCACCACAGGTAAGTGGCTGCGTATGGTGCGACAGGTTCATCAATCCTAACTATTTCCTAAATGACTTTAACAACTTTACACTACCCGGGGTCTTTCTCCGGCCAAACCATTGGCCCTCTTACACTACGGGTTCTAAAAACCAATTCCCATTGGCCAAACTGTGGTGCTCTTCAATTTGGGGTCTCACTCCCCCGATTCATCTCCCGGTGCCCTCGCACAATTTCTGGGCTGCGGCGTGTACCTCTCCCAGTGGGTCTACCCACCTGCACACCTCCACCACTGCAGTTGCCTCCGAGCTTACCTGCTCCTCACCCTAACCTAACTACCTGGGGAAGGCCCTCTGGCTCTTTCCCCACTCGGTGCCCTCTCTGGCACTGGGCTACCCGATCCACACCCGGGATCCTCAGGCACCCACTCACAACTACCGGCTCCCAGAGCCCACCTGCGGCCTCACCTGGCCGACATCCTCACAGTGGTGGAGTGCCCAACCAACTACACACACTAACAGGCTACACGCCCAGCCATTTCCACAACACTAATGCACCCATCCGCAATACCATTCTGCAACCCCGCACCACAGATGCCAATATCCAACCACAATTTACCTGTACCCTCTACCTAACACTTACACTACCCGCCCCGGGTACTCGTGAAAGGGGTCCACTCTTCCCCCATCCACACCTTCGCACCATGCACACCACTCCGTACCACTTACTCCAACTCTCTCCACACACCTGTACTTGCACACCTGTGCTCTCACACTTGGTGCCACCTGCACCCTTCTCTCCCCAAGCGCATTCGCGCTGATCCACACACTCACTACTCATACACTGCTCCACACACCTGTCCAGTTGCACACCTGTGCAATCACACCTGTTCCATCCTCACACACACGGCATCATCTCAGCTAACTACTCCCTTCTGAAACTTGCGCTTCCCAGTCGTCCCTTTAAACTATTACGCTCCCACGTCATTATCATCCACACTAATCTAGCTGCGTCCCCACTACAGGTATCAGTCACTAACTAAACTTAACGTTACCTAATGTCAATCTCTTCTAGATCCCTACACACCATATCCTAACCCACCCGGGCTAGTTTTCACTGCCATACACCCCATAAGCTATTGCTCCTTTGCCCCCGCATGGGAAGGGTGGCAGATTTGCCCTCCCACCCCATCGGGGGTCTCTCACTACCAATTTTGCACATCAAATTTCAACAAATTAAAAATTTGCCAATCATCTGCCAATCACTGTACCATTACCAATCATCACTCTGCCAATCCTTTGCCAATCATCAAATTTTGTTTTTCTCTAATTTTGGGTCCAAAACACTAACCTCATCACCCAGTCGACTCACTAATACCTCTCGGTGCGCCAATTCCTGTCCAAAGCCCGGCTTCGTAAAGCCAAGCCATGAATGCTGGTTGTTCTGTGCCAGCGGCTGGGTGCGTCCCGCATTCGGTGCAGGGAAGGAGGTTTACCCGGGCCGAGATCCCACGCACCATCTCGGCACGGAGCCATCCAATGCCCCGATCTCGACCTGCCGGCACGTCTCACCAAAACGTGGTCGCCATGACGACCCTTTCTATCGGGCTGCCAGCTCCGCCTAGTGGAGCCTGGACGCGGCCGTTCAAAGCGAGGCCCGGCACGCACCGAGGGCCTGCTTCGGCTAAAAGTCGCTCTAACCTCTAACCCGTGTAACGTCGATGCTTCACCTGGACGCTTACACCCCGCAGCCCGTTCCTTGCTCACACATCCAGCCGTGCCCATGCTCCTCGTACCTTTCCTTACACACCCAGGTACACTCATTCCACTCACAGCCTTGGTCACACACCTGACCACCGAACACTTTGGCACACATTCGTCGGTCGCACACCTCACCAATACACCGCTTCGCGCCCCCTCCTCAGTCACCTCCTCTGTGACAATCACAGGTGTGCTCTCATTCGCACACCCAACCACGTGCCTCACCACCAACTCCAGCGTGCATTCCCACTCACGCTCTACCATTCCAGGTGTGCATCCTTCCATCCCAGGTGTACATCCTCGCTCACCTGTCACAACTAACTCACGCTCCATGTCACTCTCACTACTTTCACCTCCATTCCTGACAGCGCACTCACCCTTACTCTTGACAGCACACTCTTTCCCCATGCACCTGTCCGTCACACACCTTTCTCGCGCACACTCTCCCGTTACACCCTCTGTAACACTCACCACAGGTGGACACTCTTCCTTACTTCTGACAGCGCACTCTTTCCTCATGCACCTGTCCGTCACACACCTTTCTCGCGCACACTCTCCCGTTACACCCTCTGTAACACTCACCACAGGTGGACACTCTTCCTTACTTCTGACAGCGCACTCTTTCCTCATGCACCTGTCCGTCACACACCTTTCTCGCGCACACTCCTGCGCACACTCTCCCGTCACACCCTCTGCAACACTCACCACACCGCGCTTCCACGTGCTCCCTCGCACACACGCTACGACCGACTCACTCTCGCCAGCACACTCACTCCTTGGCACGCACTTTTTCCTCACACACCCCAGAGTCGGACTTTCTTGCACACCTCCATTTTCGCACACCAGACCTGTCGCACACTTCACCAACGGCCTCTCACGAACACCCGGGTCTATCTCGACCCCCAAGCCTCTTAAATCACCTGGCGCATCATACGCACGACCATATTGGTCACCACTTACACCGGGTCCTCTTCCTCTTCGCTTCTCCTCCATCACCTGCGAATCCCTCATCCGGTTAACGAGCACATCACGATCCAAACACAGACTTTGGACCAATTCTTTTATCTCCTCTTTTATCTCTTTGTTATCCCCTCTCCGTCGCTTCTTAATTTCGCTCACCCCTTCTTCCACTTCTTCTAATTTGTGCCTCACCTCTTTTATTCCCCGGTACGTCTCCTCAAGCTCGTCCTCCAAGGCTACCTTGACCGTTTCCATGTGCGTCCTCACCTGCCGGTCCTTCGTCTCCATTACCTCTATCACCTCGTCCAACCTCGTTGTCAGTCCCTCACGTACCATCTGACATTCCCTCTTCGTCGCTACCAAGTCATCTTTTAGTTCTTTCTGTGTCGCCTTTAAACCTCCTAATACCGCAGTGTTCCTTTGAACCTGCTCCGTTAGTCCTTTTTGTCCCTCCGTCAGCTGTTCCACCTCCTGCGTCAGGTCCTCTATGCCCCCCTGTAACTTTACAGTCCCCTTTCTCACCTCCTTCTCCATGCGCTCCTTACAGTGCCTCACCTCCTCGCGCACTCCTCCGACCTCCTCACTCACTCCTCTTCTGATCTCCTCTCCCATCACTTGCATCTCCTGCCCAGATGCCACCCTCATCTGCTCCATTTCCTCCCTGTGAGCATCCAGTTTGGTTTCTACCCCCATTCTGACCCCCTCTATCTGCTGCTCCATTTGTTTAACTTCCCTTTCCGCTTGGTCCCTCATGTCCCTCAATTTGCCTTCCATACTGTTTTCTAACCCCTCTAACCCATTTTTCACTCCCTCTATCTGATTCTCCTGGGCAGCCATTCTATTTTCTACCCCCATTAACCCATTTTTCACTTCTTTTATCCCGTTGTCTAACCCCTCAAAATTATTATCTAACTTCCCAAATTTCTTGTCTAACTCCTCAAAATTATTGTCTAACCCCTCACTGGTACCCCTCGCTTCGTCCCTCATTACCCCCATTTGGCCCTCTAATCGCCCACTATCAACCCTCATTTGCTCACTCTGAGCATCCATCCGGTTCCCCATTACCCCCATTTGGTCCTCCAATCGCTCACCCTGAGCATCCATCCGGTTCCCCATTACCCCCAATTGGTTACTCTGCAGTTTGAGGGACGCCTGCATTTGCGCCATAAATTGCTCCATGAGGACCTGCATCTGGGCCATCCCTCCCACTTGTGCAGCGGGTGCGGCCGCCGTAGCTATGTGCGAAGCGCCATTTCGCGCGTCTGCTACCCCCGCTGTTTCGCTCTCCTCATGTCCCTCATGTCCCTCAATTTGGTCCTGGACCGACCCTGCTTCACTCTCCCCTACCGGACCCCAGCCGTCTTGATCCGCCATAGCGCGACTTTCAAAATTCGAGTTTCGTAACACCAATCCAAATTTTGCTGTTATAATTTCGTCGAGCGCAGTAACCGCGGGACCGCGCTCCGGATCGATTTGGTCGAGCGCCGTACGCGCTCCGGCTCGATTTTCCCTCCCAAAATTTGGGCCTAACTAATTTAGTCCCGGGTCCGAATCTCACTCCTCGACACCAATTGTTACAGACGTGGCTTAGATGTTAGTTTACCGAGCGGTTTTGGTATGACCACGTCTGCACAAGTTACCGATTATACTCGACGTTGACGAAGCCGCGCCACGCTGGCTCAATAAGAAAAAGAAGACACCCGGCTGGGTTATAAAATGACGACACCAGGGATACGGTTCTCAAGACCTCCGGAGGAGATTATATTCGTTACGGAAAAGGTTAGATTACAGGGGCTAGAGGTACAACATAGAAAGACAAGCACTTAGACACAATCTTATATTATTCCCCAACAGACGACAGGCAAACGGGACAACGGCTGACTCACACGGGGGTTGATGGAAAGGACAGGCGGGTAGCGATGGCTCCAGGTGCACCTGTGCTCAAAGGTTAGAATCGACCCGGTCCGGTCCAGAGATGCGGGGAGGTCTCGTCGCAGCGCTCAGAGGTGACGTTCTTTCTCAGGCGGGTTCTCTTCCTCTCAGCGGTCGTAGGCAAGGCAACGTTCTTTCTCCAGCTGGGGGCGCATCTGTCTCACTTCCGGCGCGGGGCCGCGTATATCCGGCGGGGAGTGACACGCCCTCGGCTCGTTAGCGCCGCCCCAGATGGAATCGGCACGTTGCTTCTCATTGGGTGCGTGCGGGGGGGTTTACCAGGCTCCGCCCTTGAGGAGGAGCTGACAGCCAGCCCCTCCGTGGTAACCCCGTGGAGCGCGTGGTCAATGGCGCTAATCGAGCCGGTGTGAGGACGCATCCTCCCCCGCTCCGCCGCCATCTCCTCTGTTGTTGTTGTAATTGTTGGGGAAGAAGATGGAAGGAGGTATGGGAAAGGTCCTAAACTCACTACTGATGCCATATAATCACATTCTGGTGCAACGAAGAGTCATAATTAATGGAGACGAGGCCTTAACTGACATAGACTAAGAATAACTAGGAAGATGTCCGAAAGTTGTCTACGTGTGGTGCGGTGGACCTGGGCACGACATTTAATGGGGGAATAAGGGGAAGGTCGGCTCTACTGATTGTTATTTACATGCAATGGGACTAGGGAATGGGGGATTGGGGAAAGTTGGGGAGTATTGGAGAAAATAGGGGAATATTTACAAGCGGATATGGAGGCCAAATTCCATATTCGCAACAATATATATATATATGTGTGTATATATGTCTATATTATAATAGGCTACGGTGATTCTGTCTGTCTGTGGTGTGGCTTACTGGTGGCTTCCAGATGGCGTGGCTTGCTCCTTTTACAGAGTAGCTCCACCCATTATTGGAGAGGCTTCATGTAAACAAATATCCACCATTTTATTAACACGAATAGCTTTGAGGCCTGTTTAGTTAGGCCCGTGCTGTCTTTCTCTCTCTCACACAGGTTTATTTCAACTCGAATTCGATATATCATTTCATTTTTAACAGTCGCTAACATAGTTTTAGGCTCGGTTGAAAAAAAACGGGAAGAGAATCCCATGAAAGTGTCCGTTTATAGAACGAAATGATTTCTCTAAGGCCTGTAAAATAAAGCCCATTCATTGAGTCACCCTCACGATTTTATCTCGAATTCACTATCTGATTTAATTTTTATCGATGGTTTTAGACTTGGTGTCAGAAATAATTGAGAACATTCACGCACACACGGGAAAATGCAGCGCCACGATGATGCACGAAAATACACCACCTAAAATAACAGTCGGGGAAAATGTCGACATGTATAAAAAATTCGCTTTTTCTTTTCCGTTAAGATATATTACTTTTACTTTTGATGACAGTCGTCACAAAAACGACATATATTTCTTCGCTCTTATTTCATTCAACATTATTATCCGGAAGTAAAATATGTTTCAGGAAATTGCCGAGATATATTTCTTCGTTTTTTTTTTATTAGTTATGTGCGCATACACTTTAAATAGGTTTATTTGAAATCTTTAATTTTCACAATGTAATTTACTTGCCATTTGTCATTTGATGCTTACGAGACACTTCCTCTTGAGGATCGTGACAATTAATGCATTGCGTGGAAACTTCTATTTCCAAAATGAATGAGACGATCGATGAAGAATGCAGACTTGAACAGGATGTAGCAAGAAAAGCAATGAGATGGGCGAATGAGTCCGTCGACGAACGTCGATGCAGACTTGAACAGGATGCAGCAAGAAAAAGAACGAGACGGGAGAACCGCACAGGATGCTGCTGCAACAACGATGAGGAGGATTGGGGAGGAGTGAGGGGTTGGAGAGTGAGGAGCTAGGGGTCGGAGAGTGAGGAGCTATGGGTTGGAGTGTGAGGAGCTATGGGTTGGAGTGTGAGGAGCTAGGGGTTGGAGAGTGAGGAGCTAGGGGTTGGAGAGTGAGGAGCTAGGGGTTGGAGAGTGAGGAGCTAGGGGTTGGAGAGTGAGGAGCTAGGAGTTGGGGAGTGAGGAGCTGGGAGTGAGGAGCTAGGGGTTGGGGCGTGAGGAGCTAGGGGTTGGGGAGTGAGGAGCTAGGAGTTGGGGAGTGAGGAACTAGGGGTTGGGGAGTGAGGAGCTAGGGGTTGGAGGAGCGAGAAATTGGAGAGGAGTGAGGGGTTGGAGAGTGAGGGGTTGGAGAGTGAGGGGTTGGAGAGTGAGGGGTTGGAGAGTGAGGGATTGGAGAGTGAGGGGTTGGAGAGTGAGGAGTTGGAGAGTGAGGAGTTGGAGAGTGAGGAGTTGGAGAGTGAGGAGTCGGAGAGCGAGGCGTCGGAGAGCGAGTGGTCGGAGAGCGAGGAGCGAGTGGTCGGAGAGCGAGGAGCGAGTGGTCGGAGAGCGAGGAGCGAGTGGTCGGAGAGCGAGGAGCGAGTGGTCGGAGAGCGAGGAGCGAGTGGTCGGAGAGCGAGGAGCGAGTGGTCGGAGAGCGAGGAGCGAGTGGTCGGAGAGCGAGGAGCGAGGGTCGGAGAGCGAGGAGCGAGGGTCGGAGAGCGAGGAGCGAGGGTCGGAGAGCGAGGAGCGAGGGTCGGAGAGCGAGGAGCGAGGGTCGGAGAGCGAGGAGCGAGGGTCGGAGAGCGAGGAGCGAGGGGTCGGAGAGCGAGGAGCGAGGGGTCGAGGAGCGAGGGGTCGGAGAGCGAGGAGCGAGGGGTCGGAGAGCGAGGAGCGAGGGGTCGGAGAGCGAGGAGCGAGGGGTCGGAGAGCGAGGAGCGAAGGGTCGGAGAGCGGGGAGCGAAGGGTCGGAGAGCGGGGAGCGAGGGGTCGGGGAGCGAGAGGTCGGGGAGCGAGGGGTCGGAGAGCGAGGAGCGAGGGGTCGGGGAGCGAGGGGTCGGGGAGCGAGGGGTCGGAGAGCGAGGAGCGAGGGGTCGGGGAGCGAGGAGCGAGGGGTCGGGGAGCGAGGAGCGAGGGGTCGGGGAGCGAGGAGCGAGGGGTCGGGGAGCGAGGAGCGAGGGGTCGGGGAGCGAGGAGCGAGGGGTCGGGGAGCGAGGAGCGAGGGGTCGAGGAGCGAGGGGTCGAGGAGCGAGGGGTCGAGGAGCGAGGGGTCGGGGAGCGAGGAGCGAGGGGTCGGAGAGCGAGGGGTCGGAGAGCGAGGAGCGAGGGGTCGGGGAGCGAGGAGCGAGGGGTCGGGGAGCGAGGAGCGAGGGGTCGGAGAGCGAGGGGTCGGAGAGCGAGGAGCGAGGGGTCGGAGAGCGAGGAGCGAGGGGTCGGGGAGCGAGGGGTCGGAGAGCGAGGGGTCGGAGAGCGAGGGGTCGGAGAGCGAGGGGTCGGAGAGCGAGGAGCGAGGGGTCGGAGAGCGAGGAGCGAGGGGTCGGAGAGCGAGGAGCGAGGGGTCGGAGAGCGAGGAGCGAGGGGTCGGAGAGCGAGGAGCGAGGGGTCGGAGAGCGAGGGGTCGGAGAGCAAGGAGCGAGGGGTCGGAGAGCGAGGGGTCGGAGAGCGAGGGGTCGGAGAGCGAGGGGTCGGAGAGCGAGGGGTCGGAGAGCGAGGAGCGAGGGGTCGGAGAGCGAGGAGCGAGGGGTCGGAGAGCGAGGAGCGAGGGGTCGGAGAGCGAGGAGCGAGGGGTCGGAGAGCGAGGAGCGAGGGGTCGGGGAGCGAGGGGTCGAGGAGCGAGGGGTCGGAGAGCGAGGGGTCGAGGAGCGAGGGGTCGGAGAGCGAGGAGCGAGGGGTCGGAGAGCGAGGAGCGAGGGGTCGAGGAGCGAGGGGTCGGAGAGCGAGGAGCGAGGGGTCGAGGAGCGAGGGGTCGGAGAGCGAGGGGTCGAGGAGCGAGGGGTCGGAGAGCGAGGGGTCGAGGAGCGAGGGGTTGGAGAGTGAGGAGCGAGGAGTCGGAGAGGAGCGAGGGGTCGGAGAGGAGCTAGGGGTCGGAGAGGAGCTAGGGGTCGGAGAGGAGCTAGGGGTCGGAGAGGAGCTAGGGGTCGGAGAGGAGCTAGGGGTCGGAGAGGAGCTAGGGATGGAGAGGAGCTAGGGTTGGAGAGGTGCTAGGGGTTGGAGAGGAGCTAGGGGTTGGAGAGGAGCTATGGGTTGGAGAGGAGCTAGGGGTTGGAGAGGAGCTAGGGGTTGGAGAGGAGCTAGGGGAGCTAGGGATTGGAGAGGAGCTATGGGAGCTAGGGATTGGAGAGGAGCTAGGGGAGCTAGGGATTGGAGAGGAGCTAGGGGAGCTAGGGATTGGAGAGTGAGGAGCTAGGGGTTGGAGAGTGAGGAGCTAGGGGTTGGAGAGTGAGGAGCTAGGGGTTGGAGAGTGAGGAGCTAGGGGTTGGAGAGTGAGGAGCTAGGGGTTGGAGAGTGAGGAGCTAGGGGTTGGAGAGAGGAGCTAGGGGTTGGAGAGTGAGGAGCTAGGGGTTGGAGAGTGAGGAGCTAGGGGTTGGAGAGTGAGGAGCTAGGCATTGGAGAGTGAGGAGCTAGGGGTTGGAGAGTGAGGAGCTAGGGGTTGGAGAGTGAGGAGCTAGGGGTTGGAGAGTGAGGAGCTAGGGGTTGGAGAGGAGTCAGGGGTTGGAGAGGAGTCAGGGGTTGGAGAGGAGTCAGGGGTTGGAGAGGAGTCAGGGGTTGGAGAGGAGTCAGGGGTTGGAGAGGAGTCAGGGGTTGGAGAGCGAGGAGCTAGGGGTTGGAGAGCGAGGAGCTAGGGGTTGGAGAGCGAGGAGCTAGGGGTTGGAGAGCGAGGAGCTAGGGGTTGGAGAGCGAGGAGCTAGGGGTTGGAGAGCGAGGAGCTAGGGGTTGGAGAGCGAGGAGCTAGGGGTTGGAGAGCGAGGAGCTCGGGGTTGGAGAGGAGCTAGGGGTTGGAGAGGAGCTAGGGGTTGGAGAGGAGCTAGGGGTTGGAGAGGAGCTAGCGGAGCTAGGGATTGGAGAGGAGCTAGCGGAGCTAGGGATTGGAGAGGAGCTAGGGGAGCTAGGGATTGGAGAGGAGATAGGGGAGCTAGGGATTGGAGAGGAGCTAGGGATTGGAGAGGAGCTAGGGATTGGAGAGGAGATAGGGGAGCTAGGGATTGGAGAGGAGCTAGGGGAGCTAGGGATTGGAGAGGAGCTAGGGGAGCTAGGGATTAGAGAGGAGCTCGGGGAGCTAGGGATTGGAGAGGAGCTAGGCGTGTGAGGGATTGGAGAGGCGTGCGAGGGATTGGAGAGGCGTGCGAGGGATTGGAGAGGCGTGCGAGGGATTGGAGGGGCGTGCGAGGAAGTATTGGAGGGGCGTGCGAGGAAGTATTGGAGGGGCGTGCGAGGAAGTATTGGAGGGGCGTGCGAGGAAGTATTGGAGGGGCGTGCGAGGAAGTATTGGAGGGGCGTGCGAGGAAGTATTGGAGGGGCGTGCGAGGAAGTATTGGAGGGGCGTGCGAGGAAGTATTGGAGGGGCGTGCGAGGAGGTATTGGAGGGGCGTGCGAGGAGGTATTGGAGGGGCGTGCGAGGAGGTATTGGAGGGGCGTGCGAGGAAGTATTGGAGGGGCGTGCGAGGAAGTATTGGAGGGGCGTGCGAGGAAGTATTGGAGGGGCGTGCGAGGAAGTATTGGAGGGGCGTGCGAGGAAGTATTGGAGGGGCGTGCGAGGAAGTATTGGAGGGGCGTGCGAGGAAGTATTGGAGGGGCGTGCGAGGAAGTATTGGAGGGGCGTGCGAGGAAGTATTGGAGGGGCGTGCGAGGAAGTATTGGAGGGGCGTGCGAGGAAGTATTGGAGGGGCGTGCGAGGAAGTATTGGAGGGGCGTGCGAGGAAGTATTGGAGGGGCGTGCGAGGAAGTATTGGAGGGGCGTGCGAGGAAGTATTGGAGGGGCGTGCGAGGAGGTATTGGAGGGGCGTGCGAGGAGGTATTGGAGGGGCGTGCGAGGAGGTATTGGAGGGGCGTGCGAGGAGGTATTGGAGGGGCGTGCGAGGAGGTATTGGAGGGGCGTGCGAGGAGGTATTGGAGGGGCGTGCGAGGAGGTATTGGAGGGGCGTGCGAGGAGGTATTGGAGGGGCGTGCGAGGAGGTATTGGAGGGGCGTGCGAGGAGGTATTGGAGGGGCGTGCGAGGAGGTATTGGAGGGGCGTGCGAGGAGGTATTGGAGGGGCGTGCGAGGAGGTATTGGAGGGGCGTGCGAGGAGGTATTGGAGGGGCGTGCGAGGAGGTATTGGAGGGGCGTGCGAGGAGGTATTGGAGGGGCGTGCGAGGAGGTATTGGAGGGGCGTGCGAGGAGGTATTGGAGGGGCGTGCGATGAGGTATTGGAGGGGCGTGCGAGGAGGTATTGGAGGGGCGTGCGAGGAGGTATTGGAGGGGCGTGCGAGGAGGTATTGGAGGGGCGTGCGAGGAGGTATTGGAGGGGCGTGCGAGGAGGTATTGGAGGGGCGTGCGAGGAGGTATTGGAGGGGCGTGCGAGGAGGTATTGGAGGGGCGTGCGAGGAGGTATTGGAGGGGCGTGCGAGGAGGTATTGGAGGGGCGTGCGAGGTGGTACTGGAGGGGCGTGCGAGGTGGTACTGGAGGGGCGTGCGAGGAGGTACTGGAGGGGCGTGCGAGGAGGTACTGGAGGGGCGTGCGAGGAGGTACTGGAGGGGCGTGCGAGGAGGTACTGGAGGGGCGTGCGAGGAGGTACTGGAGGGGCGTGCGAGGAGGTACTGGAGGGGCGTGCGAGGAGGTACTGGAGGGGCGTGCGAGGAGGTACTGGAGGGGCGTGCGAGGAGGTACTGGAGGGGCGTGCGAGGAGGTACTGGAGGGGCGTGCGAGGAGGTACTGGAGGGGCGTGCGAGGAGGTACTGGAGGGGCGTGCGAGGAGGTACTGGAGGGGCGTGCGAGGAGGTACTGGAGGGGCGTGCGAGGAGGTACTGGAGGGGCGTGCGAGGAGGTACTGGAGGGGCGTGCGAGGAGGTACTGGAGGGGCGTGCGAGGAGGTACTGGAGGGGCGTGCGAGGAGGTACTGGAGGGGCGTGCGAGGAGGCACTGGAGGGGCGTGCGAGGAGGCACTGGAGGGGCGTGCGAGGAGGCACTGGAGGGGCGTGCGAGGAGGCACTGGAGGGGCGTGCGAGGAGGCACTGGAGGGGCGTGCGAGGAGGCACTGGAGGGGCGTGCGAGGAGGCACTGGAGGGGCGTGCGAGGAGGCACTGGAGGGGCGTGCGAGGAGGCACTGGAGGGGCGTGCGAGGAGGCACTGGAGGGGCGTGCGAGGAGGCACTGGAGGGGCGTGCGAGGAGGCACTGGAGGGGCGTGCGAGGAGGCACTGGAGGGGCGTGCGAGGAGGCACTGGAGGGGCGTGCGAGGTGGCACTGGAGGGGCGTGCGAGGAGGCACTGGAGGGGCGTGCGAGGAGGCACTGGAGGGGCGTGCGAGGAGGCACTGGAGGGGCGTGCGAGGAGGCACTGGAGGGGCGTGCGAGGAGGCACTGGAGGGGCGTGCGAGGAGGCACTGGAGGGGCGTGCGAGGAGGCACTGGAGGGGCGTGCGAGGAGGCACTGGAGGGGCGTGCGAGGAGGCACTGGAGGGGCGTGCGAGGAGGCACTGGAGGGGCGTGCGAGGAGGCACTGGAGGGGCGTGCGAGGAGGCACTGGAGGGGCGTGCGAGGAGGCACTGGAGGGGCGTGCGAGGAGGCACTGGAGGGGCGTGCGAGGAGGCACTGGAGGGGCGTGCGAGGAGGCACTGGAGGGGCGTGCGAGGAGGCACTGGAGGGGCGTGCGAGGAGGCACTGGAGGGGCGTGCGAGGAGGCACTGGAGGGGCGTGCGAGGAGGCACTGGAGGGGCGTGCGAGGAGGCATTGGAGGGGCGTGCGAGGAGGCATTGGAGGGGCGTGCGAGGAGGCATTGGAGGGGCGTGCGAGGAGGCATTGGAGGGGCGTGCGATGAGGCATTGGAGGGCGTGCGAGGAGGCATTGGAGGGCGTGCGAGGAGGCATTGGAGGGGCGTGCGAGGAGGCATTGGAGGGGCGTGCGAGGAGGCATTGGAGGGGCGTGCGAGGAGGCATTGGAGGGGCGTGCGAGGAGGCATTGGAGGGGCGTGCGAGGAGGCATTGGAGGGGCGTGCGAGGAGGCATTGGAGGGGCGTGCGAGGAGGCATTGGAGGGGCGTGCGAGGAGGCATTGGAGGGGCGTGCGAGGAGGCATTGGAGGGGCGTGCGAGGAGGCATTGGAGGGGCGTGCGAGGAGGCATTGGAGGGGCGTGCGAGGAGGCATTGGAGGGGCGTGCGAGGAGGCATTGGAGGGGCGTGCGAGGAGGCATTGGAGGGGCGTGCGAGGAGGCATTGGAGGGGCGTGCGAGGAGGCATTGGAGGGGCGTGCGAGGAGGCATTGGAGGGGCGTGCGAGGAGGCATTGGAGGGGCGTGCGAGGAGGCATTGGAGGGGCGTGCGAGGAAGGATTGGAGGGGCGTGCGAGGAAGGATTGGAGGGGCGTGCGAGGAAGGATTGGAGGGGCGTGCGAGGAAGGATTGGAGGGGAGTGCGAGGAAGGATTGGAGGGGAGTGCGAGGAAGGATTGGAGGGGAGTGCGAGGAAGGATTGGAGGGGAGTGCGAGGAAGGATTGGAGGGGAGTGCGAGGAAGGATTGGAGGGGAGTGCGAGGAAGGATTGGAGGGGAGTGCGAGGAAGGATTGGAGGGGAGTGCGAGGAAGGATTGGAGGGGAGTGCGAGGAAGGATTGGAGGGGAGTGCGAGGAAGGATTGGAGGGGAGTGCGAGGAAGGATTGGAGGGGAGTGCGAGGAAGTATTGGAGGGGTGTGCGAGGAAGTATTGGAGGGGAGTGCGAGGAAGTATTGGAGGGGAGTGCGAGGAAGTATTGGAGGGGAGTGCGAGGAAGGATTGGAGGGGAGTGCGAGGAAGGATTGGAGGGGAGTGCGAGGAAGGAAGGATTGGAGGGGAGTGCGAGGAAGGAAGGTTTGGAGGGGAGTGCGAGCAAGTATTGGAGGGGAGTGCGAGGAAGCATTGGAGGGGAGTGCGAGGAGGCATTGGAGGGGAGTGCGAGGAAGTATTGGAGGGGAGTGCGAGGAAGTATTGGAGGGGAGTGCGAGGAAGTATTGGAGGGGAGTGCGAGGAAGTATTGGAGGGGAGTGCGAGGAAGTATTGGAGGGGAGTGCGAGGAAGTATTGGAGGGGAGTGCGAGGAAGTATTGGAGGGGAGTGCGAGGAAGTATTGGAGGGGAGTGCGAGGAAGTATTGGAGGGGAGTGCGAGGAAGGATTGGAGGGGAGTGCGAGGAAGGATTGGAGGGGAGTGCGAGGAAGGATTGGAGGGGAGTGCGAGGAAGGATTGGAGGGGAGTGCGAGGAAGGATTGGAGGGGAGTGCGAGGAAGGATTGGAGGGGAGTGCGAGGAAGGATTGGAGGGGAGTGCGAGGAAGGATTGGAGGGGAGTGCGAGGAAGGATTGGAGGGGAGTGCGAGGAAGGATTGGAGGGGAGTGCGAGGAAGGATTGGAGGGGAGTGCGAGGAAGGATTGGAGGGGAGTGCGAGGAAGGATTGGAGGGGAGTGCGAGGAAGGATTGGAGGGGAGTGCGAGGAAGGATTGGAGGGGAGTGCGAGGAAGGATTGGAGGGGAGTGCGAGGAAGGATTGGAGGGGAGTGCGAGGAAGGATTGGAGGGGAGTGCGAGGAAGTATTGGAGGGGAGTGCGAGGAAGTATTGGAGGGGAGTGCGAGGAAGTATTGGAGGGGAGTTCGAGGAAGCATTGGAGGGGAGTGCGAGGAGGCATTGGAGGGGAGTGCGAGGAAGTATTGGAGGGGAGTGCGAGGAAGGATTGGAGGGGAGTGCGAGGAAGGATTGGAGGGGAGTGCGAGGAAGGAAGGATTGGAGGGGAGTGCGAGGAAGGAAGGTTTGGAGGGGAGTGTGAGGAAGGAAGGTTTGGAGGGGAGTGCGAGCAAGTATTGGAGGGGAGTGCGAGGAAGCATTGGAGGGGAGTGCGAGGAGGCATTGGAGGGGAGTGCGAGGAAGTATTGGAGGGGAGTGCGAGGAAGTATTGGAGGGGAGTGCGAGGAAGTATTGGAGGGGAGTGCGAGGAAGTATTGGAGGGGAGTGCGAGGAAGTATTGGAGGGGAGTGCGAGGAAGTATTGGAGGGGAGTGCGAGGAAGTATTGGAGGGGAGTGCGAGGAAGTATTGGAGGGGAGTGCGAGGAAGTATTGGAGGGGAGTGCGAGGAAGGATTGGAGGGGAGTGCGAGGAAGGATTGGAGGGGAGTGCGAGGAAGGATTGGAGGGGAGTGCGAGGAAGGATTGGAGGGGAGTGCGAGGAAGGATTGGAGGGGAGTGCGAGGAAGGATTGGAGGGGAGTGCGAGGAAGGATTGGAGGGGAGTGCGAGGAAGGATTGGAGGGGAGTGCGAGGAAGGATTGGAGGGGAGTGCGAGGAAGGATTGGAGGGGAGTGCGAGGAAGGATTGGAGGGGAGTGCGAGGAAGGATTGGAGGGGAGTGCGAGGAAGGATTGGAGGGGAGTGCGAGGAAGGATTGGAGGGGAGTGCGAGGAAGGATTGGAGGGGAGTGCGAGGAAGTATTGGAGGGGAGTGCGAGGAAGTATTGGAGGGGAGTGCGAGGAAGTATTGGAGGGGAGTTCGAGGAAGTATTGGAGGGGCGTGCGAGGAAGTATTGGAGGGGAGTGCGAGGAAGTATTGGAGGGGAGTGCGAGGAAGTATTGGAGGGGAGTGTGAGGAGGAGTGGGATTGGAGAGGCGTGAGGGTGGAGAGGTGTGAGGGGTCACATATTATGTGAAATAAATAAATTGTGTTCATTGCACTATTTCGGGATCTGATGAATTGCCAGTAACCATTTTGTAAAATTTAATGTGCAGCATCGAAACAAGATGTCCAAATGTCACACACGTCCATGCCCGTGGGATTCCCACGGGTGACCCCACGAGACTGCAGCAAGAAAAAGAACGAGACGGGAGAATGAGACCCTCGATGAACGTGATCACAGACTCGCACAGGATGCCACTGCAACAACGATGAGGAGGGTTGGAGAGGAGTTAGGGGTTGGAGAGTGAGGAGTTAGGGGTTGGAGAGTGAGGAGTTAGGGGTTGGGGAGTGAGGAGCTAGGGGTTGGGGAGTGAGGAGCTAGGGGTTGGTGAGTGAGGAGCTAGGGGTTGGAGAGTGAGGGGATAGGGGTTGCAGAGTGAGGGGCTAGGGGTTGCAGAGGAGTGAGAAATTGGAGAGGAGTGAGAAATTGGAGAGGAGTGAGAAATTGGAGGAGAGTGAGGGGTTGGAGAGTGAGGGTTTGGAGAGTGAGGGGTTGGAGAGTGAGGGGTTGGAGAGTGAGGGATTGGAGAGTGAGAAGTTGGAGAGTGAGGGGTTGGAGAGTGAGGGGTGAGGGGTTGCAGAGGAGCGAGAGGGAGAGGGGTTGCAGAGGAGCGAGAGGGAGAGGCGTGAGGGTGGAGAGGAGTGAGGGGTCACATATTATGTGAAATATATAAATTGTGTTCATTGCACCATTTCTGGATCTGATGAATTGCCAGTAATCATTTTGTAAAATTTCATTTGCAGCATCTAAATCAAGATGTCCAAATGTCATACACGGCCATGCCCGTGGGATTCCCACGGGTGACCCCACTAGTATATATATATATATGGAGAGGAGTGCGAGGGGCGCCGGCATGGTGACGCCGCACACTTCAACAACAAAGAGCAAACCAAACCAAATGTCTGAGGTTTAAATAAGACAGGTTCCTCCAAGATCCTCTCTAACGATGTTCTAATCATTTGCACCTGAGCTGGTGCACCTGATTCTAATTTTAGGTGTTTGAAGTTGTGATAAATGTAGGGGTGTACTTACTTTTTCCACATGCGAAATTTACATTTATGTTTATTTAAATTATACAAAGGACAAAATGTAAATGTTTCATGATATTTGTTATATTATATCACCTTTATCTATCAATATTGTTGAAATGAAGATCAAATAGCTGTATGTTGAAAAAGTCAAAACTTTACATGGGGTGTACTTACTTTTTCACGTGACTGTATACAAAGGTGGGCACATTTAATCAAAAAAATTAACTTCGTTAACCGTTAATCAGTTAATTCGTTTAAAATGTAACGAAAGTTATCGATAAACCGTTGACGTTCATTTTTACTATAAAAATCCAAAAACCAGTTTTTTGCTCTAAAACTACCTAAAAAAGTGCCAAAACTATAAAATAAGCCTTTTTTGGGGTCTTTTTAAGGGCTTCAGAACATGGGCCGGCCTTACATGTTTAGGGGCCCGATTTTAAAAATTTTTTTGTGGAGCCCACATAAAGGGCAAAAAAATGTGAAAACATAAAAAACTTAAATGAAACACAACATTAGTATTAAACAAAAGATAGTTTATTGATAAAGTGGTTGAAAGAAATAAAAATGAAAAAATGAAAAACACGATATATACATAATTTAATTTTTCCTCTTCTTCTCCTTCTCCATTTTGTCCATGAGATGCTCGTTGCCCTTCATGAAAATTAGCATGCCAAAGTTTTCATCAGACAGGGATGATCTCTTGGCCCTCAAGATGTCTTTGCCCATAGAGAACAGACATTCCACTGCAGCACTGGAGGGGATGGCTGTGTTGAACTTGATGAACAAGTCCACCAACACTTGCTCAACAGATTCAAGTTCTTCAGATGCCATAATGACTTATGAAATTCAAAATCATACAAGTGTCTGTATTGAAAATCTGAAAATAATAGAAACTTTTAAGAGTTTATTTATGAAATTTTTGGGTTAGCGGACTTGAGTTGATGGAAGTTAAATGTAACGGAAGTTAGTTAGTCCGATAATGATTTTCAAAGTTAACTTAAAAGTTAAATCGTTAACGAAAAAGTTAACTTCGTCAATTAACGATTAAT
Source organism: Myxine glutinosa (assembly GCF_964187855.1). Classification (NCBI taxonomy): domain Eukaryota; kingdom Metazoa; phylum Chordata; class Myxini; order Myxiniformes; family Myxinidae; genus Myxine; species Myxine glutinosa. The sequence continues at coordinate 78,693,986 of NC_136267.1, forward strand.
GGATTAACGGTTTGGTGCCCAGCTTTGACTGTATCTATATTATAATAGCCGTAGATGATTCTGTCTGTCTGTCTGTCTGTCTATCTGTTGGGTGTCTGTCCGGGGTGTGGCTTACTCGGTTTGCAGAGTAGCTCCACCCATAGCTCCACCCATTCTGGGAGTGGCTATAAACAAATATCCACCATTTTATTAACTCGCATAGCTTTGAGTCCTGTTTTGTAGGCCCGTGGTGTCTTGCTCTCCCCCAGTTTTATTTCAAATCAAATTCGATAAATCATTTCATTTTTCACAGTCGCTAACATAGTTTTAGACTCGGTTGAAAAAAAACGGGAAGAAAATCCGATGAAAGTTGCCGTTTATAGAACGAAATGAATTCTCAAAGGCCTGTAACTTCAAGGCCATTGAGTCTCTCTCACGCCTTTATCTCCAATCTAACTCACCATATGATTTCATTTTTATCGATGGTTTTACTTTTAGACTCGGTGTCAGCAATAATTGAGAACAATCCACACACGCGGGAAAATGCAGAGATATATTTTTTTAAATCGCGTCATGGTGTATCATACACCGCCCAACATGACACCGCCGGCAATGTGTCGATATATATTAAAAATTCGCTTTTGCTTTTCCGTTATGATATATTACTATTTCGTTTGATGATAGTCGTCACAAAAACGTCAACAATGATGCCGACATATATTTCTTCGTTTTTATTTCATTCAACATATTAGCCGGAAGTAAAATATGTTTCAGGAAATTACCGAGATATTTCTTCGTTTTTTTTATTAGTTATGTGCGCATACACTTTAAATAGGTTTATTTGAAATCTTTAATTTTCCACAAACATTCCACACACGCGGGAAAATGCAGAGATATATTTTTTAAAATCGCGTCATGGTGTATCATACACCGCCCAACATGACACCGACGGCAATGTGTCGATATCTATTTTAAATTCGATATATCATTTCATTTTTCACAGTCGCTAACATAGTTTTAGACTCGGTTGAAAAAAAACGAGAAGAAAATCCGATGAAAGTTGCCGTTTATAGAACGAAATGAATTCTCAAATGCCTGTAACTTCAAGGCCATTGAGTCTCTCTCACGCCTTTATCTCCAATCTAACTCACCATATGATTTCATTTTTATCGATGGTTTTAGAGTCGGTGTCAGCAATAATTGAGAACATTCCACAGACGCGGGAAAATGCAGATATATTTTTTTAAATCGCGTCATGGTGTATCATACACCGCCTAACATGACACCGACGGCAACGTGTCGATACAGATTAAAAATTCGATATATCATTTCATTTTTCACAGTCGCTAACATAGTTTTCGACTCGGTTGAAAAAAAACGGGAAGGAAATCCAATGAAAGTTGCCGTTTATAGAACGAAATGAATTCTCAAACGCCTGTAACTTCAACTTCAAGGCCATTGAGTCTCTCTCACGCCTTTATCTCCAATCTAACTCACCATATGATTTCATTTTTATCGATGGTTTTGGACTCGGTGTCAGCAATAATTGAGAACATTCCACACACGCGGGAAAATGCAGAGATATATTTTTAAAAATCGCGTCATGGTGTATCATACACCGCCCAACATG
>NC_136267.1:78700594-78733094 GCF_964187855.1 Myxine glutinosa
ACTTGTTTGAAAGGTGGCATCCCATGACGGTGCCACATTGAAAGTCACTGAGCTCTTCAGTTCGGCCCATACTACTGCCAATGTTTGTCTTTGGAGCTTGCATGGATGAGTGCTTGATTTATATATACCTGTCAGCAATGGGTGTGGCTGAAACAGCTGAATCCACTAATTATAAGGGATGTCTGCATACTTTTGGTCATGTAGTGTATCATGGTTTTGGATCTCGGATGATCTGAGATGGTGGTGAATAGTTATCCTGAATACCTGGAGGTGAGAGTGACATTGAAGAGAATGTGGAAGTTCATTCCACAGTTGCAAAATGCAGAATGAGTGGAGGTGAACAGTGATCCTGGATTATTTTTTTGGGATCGCCTCCACCCCCTTTCCACCAAAAATGTGTGCAAAAAGTTTTTGTTTTTTTAATGTGCAAGAAAAGCAAGTTTGATTTCAAATTCTTTTTCGAAATAGAAACCGAAAAATATAAATAAATAAAGAACACTGGTTACTTCCACCGCCGGTAATGTTTTCACCTCTTTCTGCTTGTTTGTTTGTCTGTCTTGTTTTTTTTATCTATATGTGAGCAGTGTATCTCAAAAGTTGTGGATGAATTTGGAAGAAACTTGGTGGACAGGATGGTGAAGTCAGGTCGGATAAAGGTCGGATACTTTTTGAACACAGCATGTCCTGTGCAAGGTGACAAGCACAAGGAAGAATTGATTAAATTTTGGTGAAGATCCGAATACGAGAAATTATTTTTAAAAATTTCCAAGTGATTTTTCACCATTGAAAGATGGAGCCAAAACGATATATAATGATCTTTCAAAAAGTTGTGGATGGATTATGACAACTTGGTGGATGAGTTGGGTAGGTGACAAGCACAAGCTGATAAGATTTTGGTTGAGATCCGGATGTCGATCCGGCCTATCAGTGGGATACCAAATATAAACTGTTCAGCCTGGCGGGGGTATGCGCTCTACCGAGTGCCGGTCTAGTTATCTGAGCGTACCCCCATATTTTAGCTCCCCACTCCTCTCTCCCACCCCCGCGCTAATTGAAATTATGTCCGTAAACTGATATATTTAATTGAGATGTTGATATAGCACAGTATGATTGGCCAAATGACCTCGTCCTGTGTTTGTTATTTTTCTATTCAGGTATAAGAACTGAACTTTGACATTGCATTAACTGCAAACAAAATGTTTTCTTCATTGTTTGTGGGAATGTTCAAACTATCGATGTGAAATTTCACTTGATACCCTCAGATGCAACTACAATCCATAGACCAACCAACAGATGCCTACTGCTTGAGTACGGAGGATCAGAAGGAAGGTTGGGAGGTTCATTGGGACAGCACGACTTCGCGCACGTACTATTACAACACTGCAACGCAAGAATGCTCGTGGGAACTGCCACAAAGAGGCTTCCAAGATACGGTCAATGACCATGATGTGAGTTTTGATGGGATTTTGAATACAAATCCAGTGATTCTCTTCTTGTTGGTCATGAAAGGGGGTCTTTGTTTTCACCTGAAAGAACTAGATCAATATGTAATAGGAGAGCATCATGTTTGAAACGCCACAGTGATTCCAAGATTTGTGTGCCTATCCTGTTGATGCTTTATTGGAATATATTCGTATTTGTTTGTGTCATACAGTTGTTTTGTATGGCAAGCCCAGTGCCCATGCTTGTGGTGCTTCTCACTGCACTAGAGCACATGGGCAGTTCAAACTGATTGTACAATCATGTTGCCTCTTGTGACTCATTCAGGTTAATGCTTTTCAGCAACAATAACAACACCAAAAAACATTCAATTTGAAGAATTAGAGACTCGTGCATAATCACAAATGACACTCGAGTTGTATATATTCAGGCATTTGACCGGTGTGTACCCCGGTTTAGAATAGGTACACCGTATCCCTGCGCATCGTAAGAGGCGACTAAGGGTTGGCGTCAGGAAGGGCATCCGGCCATAAAAACATTGCCTCAAAAAGGGAACCATGATTGTCATGGGGCCCGCAAGGCTAACCCCCACTCGTGTGGGGAAAATGGCCTTAAAACGATCATTCATTCATTCATTCATTTGACCGAGTTGTCATTACTACCCATCAGCCAAAAATGTCACAAGAATAGCAATATTGTTGCTGTTCTATAGATGTCACTGGAATAATGTATACAAAAATGTCGTGAGAATAGCAACTTTAGCACTCTGCTAGTATTCAGTCGAGTTGTGAAACTGCAGCAAGATTGTAGTAACATCGTTGCAACAGTAGTCGTGCAACAATTCCATGTCTTTTACAGCTTAGATTATGTTATAGTATACCAAATTAAATTGGGACTAATAAATAGATTAGACTCTACTTCAATTGCAGTATACTATTCTTCAACCCATTGACTATCCTAACAATACTGCACATCCACCACATTAACAACACCTCAGCACAACTTCTGTGCCTCGGCAGCACTGCTTTAGCATCCGGCAGCACCGCTCGTGGTTACAGGCAGCCACGCTCGTGTCCAACCTAGAGTCCCTGTATATAGAGTTGTGTCAACTCAAATTTCGACGCCATTTTGTGTCTAAGTGTGTCGGATTAGATATACATGTACATTCGTGATATGGGGTGATATATTCTAAACCTGCGAAAAAATTTTTTACTACACATATTTAGTCTTATTATTACATACAGGTGATATTTGTTTTGTCAAAAACTCAGCTATTGCCGTGAAAAAGAGCTGTGTGGTGATATTAAAAGTGGTATGGCAATGCATATTACAAGCCAACACTGCATATAAGAGCTAACATTATAAGTAAGACAAACCAATGCTGTTGTTCTCTGAATTTTAATAACTTTTAGAAAGGAGTGTGGGCATATCCAATATTTTTTAAAGGGTGCCGAGAGCAATTCCGGTGTAGGACTTCCAGCCGACATATAGTCTAACACACTTAAAACAAATTCTGTATGTGGTATTGCCATATTTCTATAGTGTACAACTTTAGTTTTATCGACATTTATATTCAATTTCCATTGTAATGATTTAACAAGCTGCAAGTCAGCTTCTGTCTCTGACATAAGGAAAACGTCATCGGCATCTAGTAAGATTGAAACGTTCATTTATTACTACACCCTTGCCCAGAACTCTGATGGATATTGCCTGATCGATTAATATGTTTCATAGCTGGCGACTTAATTAACACTTAATTTTCGACTGCGCCAAGCCGTAATTAAAGAGAAAAAAAACTTTAAAAAATACCTGCAGTGTTCACGGTTCGTCGAGTCGAACAGATATGGAAAAGCACAGATAAGACGTCGTATTCACCATAACTTGTTTAATTTCACCAGGAACACGATGAGGCCAACACAGTAAACATTCAGTACAAAACTTGGTTCATACATTCAGTACAGAACATGATTCATACATTCAGACCGTAAGAAAACTCTGCCCGTAATACAACACTCTGACCAGACCAACACTTCATCCCACTACGTTCACTCCTCACAAGTGAGACTCATCACTACTCCGTTCACTCCTCACAAGTGAGACTCATCACTACTCCGTTCACTCCTCACAAGTGAAACTCATCACCACTCCGTTCACTCCTCACAAGTGAGACTCATCACTACTCCGTTCACTTCTCACAAGTGAAACTCATCACCACTCCGTTCACTCCTCACAAGTGAAACTCATCACTACTCCGACAAGTGAAGACTTGAATATGACTACAGACGGAGAGACTGCTCACGATACGGCGAGTATGGATGGCTCGCCGTTGGACGTATGGATGGCTGCACAACCCGCAAAAAAATTGAGCAGGTCCCCCCCTAAAATTGCTTTTATGATTGCCGATTAGGCTAAAGATTTTAAACCAAAAAAATAACTTGCCTCGGAATAGGTTTTGAATGGACGGACAGACAACTGAAAACAAAACGGACCATGGGTTTCCCACCACTATAAAATCAAAATTAATTCCCTCTGAAAAAGTACAGTGACATTGCCCGCAGACTACCCAACCGCAGACCAGGCAATGTCACTGTACCGGGACATTTCATCAATCAATGACAATATGCGGTCCGCTAGGACTACCCGAAAAAAATTGAGCAGGGTTCTTCCCACGGAAATGCATTTTTGGTCAGCTCCTTGAAAATTATAAACAAACACAAATCACTTCCCTTTAAAAGGGTTTTCAACGGACAGACAACCAAAAAAAAACCGAGCAGATAGAATTGCTTTTGAACATCGATCATCAAGCGGCGTGGGCCTACCTGGCAGAGTCTCGAGGAGTCGATCGCTTTCCAGCTCTTTCGTCTGACTTTCGCTTCCCAAATTTGTCTTCTGACTTTATCACTTGGAAATCTATACATCTTATATTTCCCAGATTGGTTTGAACAACCAAAAGCAGAGCAACCAGTCATTTTGTTTGGCAATAAACAACATTCCCGTACCAAGCTGACGTTCACGCACGGTGAAGTTAGACACAAAATGGCGCCACGAAATCACGTGACCAGAAATCTCGGGTCAGCGCATGGCGCAACTCTCTTTATACAGGGACTCTAGTCCAACCATAGCGGCACCGGCACGCACTGCCGCGGTCCAACGGGAGGCGGAGTGTGAGGGGGAGGAATCTGGAGTGGGAGGGGTTCGGAAGGGAGTGGGGAGGGGGAGTGGAAGGGGAAGAGGAGGAGGAGGTGAGGTGAGGTGAGGGGAGACATAGGGGAAAGATATACCACATATACATCTTTTGGGGGTGGGGGGAGGGGGTGGGGTGGCTTTAACAGGTCCCTCCGTTTTGGGGGAGGGGAGGAGGAAAATTTTACCCATGCAAAGAGTGCTTCATAACCTCAGTGTTGCCCAGGAAAAAAAAGGAAATTTTAATACCCTCTGCCGCCATCACCAGGTGGCGCTACACTGTACACATTTACTTTGAGAATTAACACCCCTCTCCCTATTCCCCACACCCCCGAATGAGGCCGCAGCTACATAGCCTATGTTACCCCTTAGACAAAGTTGTATTGGTATTTGTACCCCAAGTAAAGTACATAAGCGTTTATAGCTGGAGTACCCGGCATTGTTTAAGCGAAAAAGTAATATTAACATATTTGAAATGAGGGCAAATATAATGGAAAAGCAATTGCATCCAAATCAGAATCCATCACAAATGTCAAATCATCATTTTACCTTTTCGTTGAATATGTGCTGCTGAATGTACCGTTGATTACGTTTCTGAGTTAAGTATGATGACGCTCAGGAAGAAGAAGAAGAAGCAGCCTTACCAGCAGCTCCGATTGCTTCCGGAATTGTTTTATTATTTGTGTTCAAATGTCTGGTGACTGTTTTGTATTTATTTATACGAATGTGTACTCGTATATAACTTGTATTATAATCAAAAAGGTTTAGGCACAATAGAGCGATTTTTATTTTATTTTTGGGATTTATTAATTTATTTATTTTAAAAATTTTAGTCCAAAAATAACGAACTTAAAAATAAATAAATTTGTTTTTCATTTCAAAACAAATTTTTCAAAAAAGCAAAAATGGTTTCCCATTTTCCTGCCATCCTGCGCAATCACCTTCTGGTTTGGCTTCATTTGGGTGATTATTGTGGAAATGTAGTAATTGTAATATTTATTGCATGCAGTGTAGTAAACTTAAACCGTTTTGAGATGTGTGGAGGCCATTAGAAGACCTTTGACTCAGTGGTCTGTGTTATTTTGGAGGTGATATATGTATACCTCTGAGATGATAAATTCTATATACTAGCAACGGTACCTGCCCTACTGGCGGGGCTTCAATTGGGAGGCCCAAATGAAAAGGCAAAATATCAGAAATTGAAGGCTTTTTTTATTTTAAACGATTTATATAAACATCATTGGAATCTCCTGCGATTAAGTTAACTCCGAGGGCCTTTCACTCACTCACCGCAAGCAGGTTGGTGGTCTTTCTGTCTTCTACCAACTCCTCTCCGGCCTTGCTCCCCCATCTCTCTCTGTGCTCTGTCCCCCCAATATTCCTTCAGGTCACATAAGATCTGCCTGCAACCCTCTTATGGTTAAACTGCCAACATCTAGGCTCTCTGCTCACCTTCACTCCTTCATTCCTCTTTTCTCCCGCCTCTGGAACAAACTCCCCCACTCCCTTCAAACCCACTCCTCCCTCCAGGTCTTTAAAACAGCTGTTCACCACCATCTCTTATCTTCCCCCATCCAAAACCTTGATCTTTTCTACCCCCACTAATTCACCCCAGATACATTTTTTTTTTTTTTTGGAAATTCCAACTTCTTTCCTGGAAGTCCTTGCAGTGTTCTTATGTTTTATACCTCTCCCACCTCCCCCCAAGCCCTCCCCCTCCCACATTTCTCCCGATGTCCCTGCTCTCAAATGTTGTGTTTGTGTCCTTCCCCCTCTCTCCCCATCTTGTCTACCGCTCTACTTATTTTTTGTGTTTTATGTGTCGGTTTGACTTTTTGTGTGATTAATGTTCGCTCTTTCACAAGCCTCGATCTTGTATACAAAAAAAAAAAAAAAATCTGTTAAATCATATCACACGCAAATCATCAAAATCTAAACAGTATTTCTAGAATTTCAATAAAAGCCACATCACTGTTCATATCGGTAAATATTATTCCATCATGCTTCGAAAAACTGGAAAATTGGAAAAATTGGGAAAAAAAATTGGAAAAACAATATAGCCTATTTTACTCCAGGGGGTCCCAGGATTACCCACCTAAAATTTCGTTGCGATCGGTTCAGCCGTTTTTGCGGTACCTGGGAACAGACAGATAGACAGACATTTGGTGAATTGTAGTAAGATTCGAGTTGATATATTCGAGTCCTGTGTTTATTGGCGTCAATCACAATGTAATTAGTTTTGGAGACCCCCATGTTAGTTATTTTGGCCTAAACTTAGGAAGGCTGGTCCCAAAGGTTCTTACAGCATTGCCAACAGTTTAGGATCTGCATCCCCTGCAGGGTAAAGTGTTGGGCTGAAGGTCAAATAATACTCATCACCTACCCCTTGTTTGGCAACTTGCAAAATTGAGTTAGGGGCTCCTGTTATATATATATATATTTTTTGTTGAAAGCTCTATTTATTACTAGTCAAACAAGGTTACAGGCTTTTTTTTTATAGAATGGCTCGCATTTTTGACCTGTGTACCTGAAACTCCGTTGGTGAATTTTCCTAAACAAATCTGAGGCTCGGGCAAAGGCTCTGGTTGTTGCTATGGAATGTGACCTGTACAGAAACTGACAAATTTTCTATAAATTATCCAGGTTTCCTAAGTTTTATCTCATTGGCTGATATGATTTTTTTTCCTGAAGCTAAACTCGATAATTTTGCTGAACTCTATTATGAATGGATCTCTTTTAGTAGTAAGGGAATTACTGTCATTACAATTTGTTAATAATATCTGCTCTATCATTTATTTTCATTGGACGTACCACTAAGGTGTTCTCCCTCTCTCTCTCTCTCTCTCTCTCGCTCTCTCGCTCTCTCTTTTATCCTGATACTGTCAGTCTCCATCACGGCTTGGCACACCTAATGTGTTGCCTGAGGGATGGCAGGAAGAGATGAATGAGAATGGTGAGAATTCCTTCTTAAACACAGCTACACAAGAAAAGGTAAGTCTGGCAATTCCAGCTAAAAGTCCAACTCATGGGATATTGCCAGATATTGCAATATGGAATGCCAACTGATTCCTAATTGCACGGTTTCAATGTCTATGTTGAAAGAATCCAACATTGCCCCGTTATTATATGCATATCTGTGAGTTCGGTGATACGAGGATGTTTGATGAGGACAGTGAACTGGCTTCTCAGATGTTGTGGGTTTGAATCCCACTATTAATTTCCACATAATGCATCAGTACTAAGGATTTTGATTGTCAATTCAGGAAAATCACCATGCCATTATTGGATTGTTGATTTAAAAATAAATTCAGCTGTCTCATTAATGACCTGCAGGGAGAGAGTCACCTTCCTGCACCACCTGTTCTGGTCCACACATGATGCCAGTCCGCACTTTGTGATTTACACTTTGATATCCTCAGGGCAACCTGCGATGAGCAAGACTAACATACTTGCCTGTACATATGGGATAGTGCAAGTAGTTTAACTACTGACCCCTGCTGGAAGGTGGGGGTATTGATACTATATATCACTATATACTATAGAGGGAGTGGGTGGTCTACGAAAAGGGAATGCTGCCCAAAGTCACCCTAACATATTAAATAAGCAAACTAGAACGGCACTCCGCCTGGTTGGCCATATCACTCAATGGAGAAGAATCACTTAAAAATTCTACTAACCGAATGCGGATCTGAATCTTCACCAAAATTGAATAGATTCTTGTCACACACACAGCCTGTCCACCAAGTTTCGTCCAAATCTGTCCATAACTTTTTGAGATATCCTGCTATGTATTGTTTTTGGCCCCATCTCTCAATGGTGAAGAATCACTTAAACATTCTAACAGCCGGATCTGGATCCGAATCTTCACCAAAATTGAATCGATTCTTTCTTGTCACACACACACAACCTGTCCACCAAGTTTCGTCCAAATCCGTCCATTGCTTTTTGAGATATCCTGCTACAAATCGTTTTTGGCCCTATCTCCCAATTGTGACGAATCACTTTAAAAATTCTGCTAGCCGGATCCGAATCCGGATCTTCACCAAAATCTAATCATTTCGTCCTTGTCACATACGCTACATCTCTGCCAAATTTCGTCCGAATCCGTCTACAACTTTTTGAGATATCTTGTTCACATAAAAACCCCCAAAAAACCGGACAAACGGACAGACAGGGTTGAAAACATAACCTCCATCCACCTTTGGTGGCGGAGGTAATAATGCGTAAACTTGCAAAAACACTTCCTTTTCTTTTCCACAATATTGCCAAAATCCACATGTGCCTTTGAAAGTATTTTGAAACGTTTTCAATCTTTTGCAAATGAACAGTGTGCATGGATTCCTGCAATTCGTAAAGCTGATGTTGGTCGGTTTACCAGCATTTTCTTTTCCCCTTACACCTTGGTCGGATTACAGCATTCAATATGCCTTTTACCATGCAATCAACTCACAATTGTAAACACATCAGACCAGAAGATTATTCACTCCACCAGGTAATGGATTTTAAAAGATTACCAACGACTAATTAATTCCCAATAATAATGCGGTTTCTGTTCACATTCTTCACTGCCACTGGACGTCGGCTACATCACTCATGGGGCATCAACAGATGTGATGTAGAGATCAGTCGTCACACACGGCAGATTCACTTTGGTAATCTGGGATTTTGTTCTTCAACATTATTGAAGCACTTGAGATATTATTCCGAAATTCAAAGCTCTCTAGGATGAATTCTCCTTGATTGGTATTGTTTATCAAGTTCCACGAGTATATTGAGCATTGTTTACAATTTTTTTTTTCTCTATTGTCTATATCCATTTTCTGTGGTGAGCTGTTGTTTTATAATGCTTGACATTCTTATAATTTACATAATGTTTACTTATTCTGACGGTTAAAAGCTATCAAATGCCAAAATTACATCAATTACAATTTCACAAAGGAATTGTGAAAGAATGGTAATAATAGATAAGTCACCTTCTTTAAAAGGCTTGTATTAATGTAGATGGGTCTAACTTTTCCGGTTTGACCGGCCGTAACCTCATTCTGGTAGTGGAGTTGCAGTTTGTCAATAACTCAATTTCCCACTGCATGTGTAATACCCTCCCCCTCCTAACCCCGAGTACCTTTGGCTCTGCTTTTCGTTCCACATCCACCTCCTGTTTGTTTGTTTGTGTGGTGTACTGTCCTCCTAACAGAGATGACTCCATTTACGTACATCTCCCTCTCTGCCAACAGGGACCATCTTAATATCCACCCATCCCAACTCTCTCTTTCTCAGCATATGCTGTGATTTCTAATATCACCATGTCAATTGGCTGGGTGTGGGTACTTCTTCAACCAGCCATGGAATTATAGCAAAGGACTTCTGTGACACCATGGTGTCTCTCCCCCATCAGTGAACTTTGCTCTGAACTTTGTGATGTGGAATTTTCCTGTAAATGTCTTCTGCTCTAATGGGCTCATCTGATCATGTGCTCATGCGAGTCAACATCTTTCTGGTTATTGGCAGAGAGCTGCCTCAGCACTGTAGGGTCTGGCAGTTCCCTCAAGCTAACTGGCAGGTACTGCAAGCTGTCCTAATGGCAACACTTGTCTTTCATTTCCACCTCTCCTGATATTAATACTGCTTTTGGGAATCCTTCCACACAAGATTGCTTTCCCTTATGTACATATTTGTATCACATCGTCTGCAGTTAGCATACCAGTTAGGTACACAGAATCCTGTGGAGAAGCACCTAACTTCAAGCAACGAGCCTTCTCTTACTGGAAGGCAAATCCTATGGAAGGTAACATGAAATAATTCCAGAGCCTAGAACAAGTGTATGTCTACTCTCAAAAAAGCCAGAAAACAACATCTGGCCAACCTCAAGGCTAAACTCTGAAACCTACCTCCATCGAAGAGCTGGTGGTACCTTTCGTGGGGTGCCCTGGACACTCAGTCATTTCAAATTGATGCAAAAGTTTCGTTTTCAGTACCAATTTGAAGGTACAGGCCTGGTGTTGCCTGGTGTTGCCTGGTGTTGGTTTACCCTGGTGTTGGCTTTGCGGTTAGGGTGCCGGCTTGGGATCCTAGGATCCTGGGTTTGAATCCCAGTCGATCGCTGAATTAACGCCAGGGGGGTTGACTCAGCCTGTCATCCTTCCGAGGTCGGCAAATTGAGTACCAGCTTGATGGGATGAAGGATCACGGTGTGTACCCCGGTTTAGAATAGGTACACCGTATCCCTGCGCAATGCGCATCGTAAGAGCGTGACCAAGGGTTGGCGTCGGGAAGGGCATCCGGCCATAAAAACATTGCCTCAGACAGGGAACCATGATTGTCATGGGGCCCGCAAGGCTAACCCCCGCTCTAGCGGGGAAAATGGCCTTAAAACGATCATTCATTCATTTTTTGTCAAGCATTCATATAAAAAAAATTGGGGGGGGGGGGGTGGGGGGGGGGATTTGGAGGATTTTCTTTTGTCACGAATCTTCCCCATACCCACCTGCGTTGTCATCCGAAGGATCCCTCAACTCTTGTACCAAGTCAGATTCGTTGGTGTACATCGTCGAAGCCAGTACGAGTAGCGCCATTTATGTCGACGAGGAGCTAGTTGCGCCAGATGTTTACGACTTCATTGTTATTGACGGTGGAGTATTGATACACTCACTTCCTGGTACAACTGTCCAAGGAAACACCTTTGATTCATATTTCAACAAGGTATTCTGCCCAAGAGTTCACCATGACTTGAAAAGATCGACAAGAGTAGACATTGTCTGGGACCAGTATCGTGCACTGACAATCAAAGGAGGCACAAGGGGAAAAAACGAGGAACAGGCACCTGACAACGCGTATCTGGTACTACCAAAATCCCAGGAAATTGGCAGAAGTTTCTGGCGAACGTTGATAACAAGAAGGAACTGTTCTCATTCCTGTAAAAAAAAGATAACAGAAGGACAGTTCCCAGATGACAAGGATGTCTACATCACTGCAGGTGATCAAGTCCACCATGTTGGAAACAGTCCACTAATGGATCAATGCAACCATGAGGAAGCTGACACTCGTGTCCTAGTACATCTCCACACCCTCCAAACATCGTCACTTGGGATGGTTCATACTGGAGACACAGATGTTGTCGTAATCCTTCTGAGTAATTTCAATCACATCAAGGCTCTGAATCCGGCTGCAGAAATCTGGATCTCCTTCAAAGCGGGAAAGACAACCAGAATGATCTCCCTGAACACTATCGCCACAAACCTGGGTACAACAACGTGCAAAGCCATGGCCCTCTTCCACGCATTCACTGGATCAGTCAGCACGTCTTCCTTCAAGTTTAAGGGTAAGCGATACTGCTGTTATTCAATCGATTGTCTAAGCAGTTACTCACCACCATATTGTAGCACAGTTAAAAGATAAATAAAAATGTCACTATATCATTGGGTCCGAGTATAATTGTCCAGTTTATTATTTTTTTAAACATGCTTTAGCTTACTGGGCCTATGACCCTTGGTCTTTTTTTGTGGATATGCGCCAATACCGGCAAAATTATTGCTTCTATGGGCAATATGCTTGAAATACAAGTTGCTACTCCTGATCCTGAATCCATACATACCTCATATGTTCAGATCAGATCATCCAATCAAAAGTTATAACGGTTTCCATATTTCGCATAGGCCGGTGAGGGGTCAGGAAGCCCCCACGTCCCCAGAAGCCCCATTTTTTTTTATCTGAGTGCTTGACACTCGAACCAAAATTGTTCTATAGGCCCTTACCTTCAAATTGGTACTGAAAACGAAACTTTTGCATCAATTTGAAATGAAAATAAAAAATTACCCATGCATGCCCCCCCCCCCCCCCCCCCACAACTTGTAAAGTCTGTTTCTGGTGAATGCTGCCCCCTCCATCCCTTCCTTCACCTCAATTGGCACAATAGCTCACTCTGCCTGTGAGAAGGTCAAATACCTCAATTCTGTTTCCTTCCAAATATTGTGTACCCACCCCCTCACTCACTGCACCTACCCTACCATCTCATTAATTTTTTTATTTTTTTTATTTTTTTATGTTGAAGGCTTCAGTCATGGATTGAGTCCTCATCGATGCCAGGCCCTAAACAAAAGAACTGCATTGATATAAAAGTGAATAAAGAGAGAATAGTCCAAGAGTTTTTGAGGAAGTAAAAAATCTGTTTTTAAAAAAGGGGAAAGCCGAAAGTGTTTGGAAATGTATTACTCACAATAAGTTAGGGATATTGGCAGGTTCTTCAGTGTGGTTTATTTTGTGTATTTATTATGTTGAAAAAAGTTGTTGGTCCTAATTCTATGGTTATTAATGAGTGTGAAAAACACAGTATTCTTGATTTCAATACCATAACCCTAACCCCTATAAAAAAAAAAAATTCACCCCCACAATATCCCTAACTTATTGTGAGTAGTGTACATGTGAAGGTAAAGAGTTCCAGAGTTTGGCAGTGGAGGGGAAGCAACGAACCTCATAACAGCCCACCCTTGAGTGGCCAATGGCCACACAATAATCATGCGATCTAGTGGCTTGTCGAGTATTCTGTGGTTTCGCTAATGGTGGAGGTACACAAGAAGCAAGTTCTTGGGAGCAGAAACCGAAGTAATATCTGTAGAAAAGATAAAGAGAGCCAATTTTGCAGAGTAGTTCAAGTGGGTCGAATTTTGAGGTCAGATTGGGAGTTGAAAAGTCGGATTACTTTGGATTCAATTCTGTCCAGTAAGTATGTGGAGCTAGAACCGCCACAGATGTGAGAGCAGTACTCCATACAAGGACGAATCTATAATTTACAGTGCATTCAGAAAGTATTCAGACCCCTTCACCTTTTTCACATTTTGTTATGTTGCAGCCTTATGCTGAAATCGTTTAAATTCATTTTTTCCCTCATCAATCTACACTCAATACCCGATAATGACAAAGAGAAAACAGGATTTTAGAAAATTTTGCAAATTTATTAAAAACAAAAAACTGAAATATCACATTGACGTAAGTATTCAGACCCTTTGCTATGACACTTGAAATTTATCTCAGGTGCCTCCCATTTCTCTTGATCATCTTTGAGATGTTTCTACACCTTGATTGGAGTCCACCTGTGGTCAATTCATTTGATTGGACATGATTTGGAAAGGCACACACCTGTCTGTATAAGGTCTCACAGCTGACAATGCTTATCAGAGCAAAAACCAAGCCATGGGGTCAAAGGAACTGCCTGCAGAGCTCAGACACAGGATTGTGTGGAGGCACAGATCTGGGGAAGCCTACAAAAACATTTCTGCTGCATTGAAGGTTCCCAAGAGCACAGTGGCCTCCATAATTCTTAAATGGAAGAAGTTTGGAACAACCAGGACTCTTCTTAGAGCTGGCCGCCTGGCCAAACTGAGCAATCGGGGGAGAAGGTCCTTGGTAATAGAGGTGACCACGAACCCGATGGTCACTGGCTGAGCTCCAGAGATCCTGTGTGGAGATGGGAGAAACTTCCAGAAGGACAGCCATCACTGCAACACTCCACCGATCTGGGCTTTATGGCAGAGTGGCCAGACGGAAGATTCTCTTCAGTGAAAGACACATGAAAGCCGCTTGGAGTTTGCAAAAAAGCACCTAAAGGACTCTCAGACTGTGAGAAACAAGATTCTGTGGTCTGATGAAACCAAGATTGAACTGTTTGGCTTCCGTCTGGCCATTTGTCACTCAGGATTGGAAAGATTGTCAGGACATAACATGGGCAATAAACTATCCTGGATTCTCCATATATCTTCAACAGCTGCTCATAAATTGGCCTCTGCTGATACCTCTTCTGCTTCTTGTTAGTATTCAGATAAACCACCTTGCCGACACCTTTTTCGTGTCCGAGCTTGGGATCTTTTCACTGGTGGCATAATGTCATATGTCCTCTGTATCATCAATTTTGTGAGTAATTAACTGTCTTTCAGAATAATTAATTTTTTTCCACCTTGCATAGATGTATGTATTTAATATTTTCAGTTGCAGGTCTAAATGAAATATTGCCGGTTTCGGCTTCTAGTTCTGGAGTAAGGCCCAGATGCAGGAGTTTCCTAGGGGGGCTTTCCTGCATTCTCAGCCAGTTATGAACGTAGAAATAAGTTTTAGATCACATCAACATTTTGGTACTTTGCATAATCTGTTTTTTTTTAATCAAAATTTGTTTGACCAACACTTTAATATCTTGGAATATGACAAGAAAACCAAGAAAATAATGCAAAAATTGACTGTCATTCCAGACAACTGCAGTTTCTTTTGCTTTTTTGTTAATTTGTTATGGTCTGTCGACATGTATATTTTGTCTTTTAACTTCACATATATATGAGAGAGTTCATAATTGAAATTAAACTTCATTGCTTTTGATAATATTACTCATGAGCAGACTTTAGTGTGCTGATAATTTAAACAGTTTAGTCAGCCCGTACACCCGGACCGTGCAGCATGCGTCCGAGTTCCAAAAACAGTCTAAAACCACGCCAGTCATAAGTGAAAATATTTAACAATTAAACCCGATCCCGATATTCAAATACAGTGCTGGAAATCCAGCAGGTAGATGGACACGCTCACCTTGGGGAGTAATTGTTTAATAAATAAAGGGCAGATGGGACGAGACCGAAAGGACTCTCAGATTGTGCGAAACAAGATTCTGTGGTCTGATGAAACCAAGATTGAACTGTTTGGCTTCCGTCTGGCCACTCTGTCATAAAGCCCAGATCGGTGGAGTGTTGCAAGTTATTTGAAATGGAAGGAAGGAGTGTTGCATGTTATTTGAAATGGAATGAAGGAGTGTTGCAGGTATTACGTGGTCCTCCCGGTAACTACCTGGTCTCGGTGACCCCCGGACCGTGGTAGGCACCCCGCCAGTAAGATATATGATTTATACGCTTTCATAACGCAATCAATATGAATTCCAGTCAATAAGAAACCCCACACCAAGGATCCGGAGTAATCAATAATATATTCCCCCAAGGAATCAACAACCATCAACAATCAATCACTAAGATGGCCATCTTACATATGTGTCCCCCCCTGTCCCCACTCACGACCACTTGGGTCACTGTCCCTCACAATGTCTCTCTTCTCCGCACACGGGCGGTTGAACGAACCCCGGGCGGACGTGCTCCAACGTGCACGTCTCGTACCGGGGACAGCTGCTGCAGCGCACACCTCCTTGCCAAGCAACGGGACAAAACCAAGCGCGGCTTGCAACGCACGCGAGGCCCAAGGTGCGACCCGTACGCGTCCTTGTAGACGGTGAGGCGAACTGTGCCGGACGCTTGGTTCCGTGCACGAACCCACGGCGACGACGTGTAAATGGGTAATTACACGTCCAGGTAACTCCTCTCGCCAGACGGGCTTTCACACGCAGCGTTCCCCACGCTGCTCAATATCGATACCGCTCTTCTCGGCGCTGGGCGAGGAAAAAGAAGAGAATCGCCGCTTCTCCCGGACCTCGTGTCTTTTCTTCTTCCGTTTCCGGTCTCCTTTTCCCCAGAAGGGCTCCTGACCCTTTAATCACAACAACCTTTAATCGACTACACATTAATAAGCAAAGACCTGAATAGTAATTCACATAAATCCATAACACTCCCCCCCTTCAAGAAAGAAAGTTTGAACCCAGCGAAAACTTTCTTTGCCGGCCAACTTGGATAAACAAACCAGATAACTCACACCCCCAAATCATCAGTTCCCCCTGGGCACAATTATCACTTAAAAATAAAGCAACAAAATTTCACCAAAACCCCTAGATTAATTCACTCTGGACCAAGCGTCCACCACTTCTAGTTTATCTTGAATGACGGTTAAGAGGTGGTGACCAAAGCCCCAAAGTTAAACCTCTCGATAGCACTTTTTCGGGAGGCCCAGCTGAGTATTCCCTACAGGGACGCCTTAAGGAATGTGGAGTTCACGGTTAGTCCGGGGAGGAAAGTTCATTACATGGACGCCTTTAAGAACGTAGAGTTCACGGTTAGTCCGTGCAGGAAAGTTCCCTACCTGGACGCCTTTAAGAACGTGGCGTTCACGGTTAGTCCGTGTCGGAGCCCCGGCTCGGAAGCTCCACCGTATATAGTGCTTCAACTTCTCCAGACTCCTAACAGTTACGGTGGGACCCCTTGTCCCAGCCGTTACCTGACTGGCGGTCTCCTTCTCGGCCAGTGCTCTGACATTCATTCTTTCGGGAGGTGCCGTAACTCTGGGAGCCTCCATAGTAATATCGGCTGCTGCCAACCCCAAAACTACCGCCAAGTTGTCCTCTTCTGTAGACCTCTCGACATCTACGAAATGCCTTCCCTACTGTTATGGTCCGACCCTCCAAATCCTTACCATTCCAATTCTTCTCTGCCTCTCTGGCATCTCTTGTGCTTGCAAACGTGACAAAGCCGAACCCTCTTGACCGTTGCGTTTCCCTGTCTTTTACCACCCGCACTTCCACCAGCGGCCCATATCTGTTGAAGACAGAGGTCAGAACTTCTTCCTCTGTGTTGAAGTTCAGTCCCCCTACAAATAACTTGGAACTTTTGTCGCCATCCCGAGCTGGGGTGGTGTTATTTCCCCTGCGGGGCTCTTTATCCACCCTCGGGTTACCATAAATTTGCCCCGCGGCCAAATCATTCCCGATAATCACAGATACTCCCTGTACAGGAAGCGTGGCTTGTAAACCGACGGTGACCGGTCCTGACACCAAATCGGATTGCAAATGGATGACATGAAGTGGGGCACTAACACAGCCACCGATCCCTTGTAACCGAACACTATCTTGCGGTACTCTTTGACAATGGCAAAATGCCTTCAAGCATTAAGGATTGATGGGCTCCTGTGTCCCTCAAAACCATAACCGGTCTTGGGTTAGTCAAGTCTCCCTTGAGTGAGACCAACCCCTCATAAATAAATGGTTGGTAACTCTTCTGTGGGCGATTTCTTACGCTTGCCATCGCATTCGGAGTGGTAATAGTCGGACTCCGCTCTGGGTTTTCCCTTTTCATGAGGTAACAACTGGACATCAAGTGTCCAGGTTTCTTGCAAAAAGCGCAAGTAGGCCCGGAGGAAAAACTCGTGGTCTGCCTCGGGCCCCCCCAAAAATAAGTTTGTCTTGGGCCCGTAGCCCCCTGATTTCGAACAGTTCGGGTATCAGCGTTGTCCCCATAATCATCTCGAGGCCGCCGCCATGTATTGCCGTTCTCCGCACCTGCTGTTCCACACCTCCCCTGCGGAGATCTAGGCGAGGAGTTAGGTTCATGGACCCCTATCTGGTGTGTTAAGGCATAATCATCTGCCAGGGTGGCTGCGTCCCACAACTTCGGTACTTTCTTTTCCTGCAGGTACACTTTGATGTCCTCGTGGACACACTGTTGAAATTCCTCCACCAGCATCAGGTCACGCAACGCTTCGAAGTCGTTCCCGACTCCTTTTGACTCACACCACCGATCAAACATATTTTCTTTCACTCTAGCAAACTCCACATGGGTCTCACTCTCCCTCTTCCTGGCATTCCTGAATTTTTGCCGGTAAGCTTCCGGAACCAACTCATAGGCTTTGAGGATGTGCTTCTTCAATACCTCATAATCTGCACATTGGTCCATTGGTAGCGCCGAATAAATCTCTTGAGCTTTACCCACCAGCACACTTTGCACTAGTATGGTCCAGGCCTCCTCCGGCCAGTTTAACTGTCGAGCCACTTTCTCAAAGTGTGGAAAAAATTGAGTGACTTCCTTTTCACTGAAGGGTGGAACCAGCCTCACATGTCTGCCCACCTCCCAGGTGTTCTGGCTAGGTGTCGACCCCGTCAGCAAGGGTGGTACCTCTCCCCGTTCTCTCATTACCTCCAGCTCCTTGAATTTAATCTCTTGCTGAAGCGCCAGATCGCGTTCCTTCAACTCCCTTTCGGCTTTTCTCTCCTCTGCTTCGAGTTCCCTGGCAGCTCTCCTCTCCTCTGCTTTTCTCCCTTCTAACCTTTTCTGGAGTTCTCGTTCCACTCTCCTTTCCTCTGCTTGTTTCTCTTCTCTCCTCTCTTCTGCTTTCCTTTCTTCTTCTGCTCTTTCCTTTTCTGCTTTCCTTTCTTCTTCTGCTCTTTCCTTGCTGCTTTCCTTTCTTCTTCTTTGATCCGTTCCTGGCTCAGTAATTGCAACTCCAGTTTCCGGAGCTCAACGTCTTCTGGTTCTTCGGGTAGCCACTCCCAGGCTAACTCGTCCCATGTTCCTAATCCCACCATAGACTGTATCACCGTGGTCTGCAACTCTGCCTTCCTCAAATTAGTTCGGACCTCCAAGTTAAAATGTTTGGCCAATTTCAAGAGGTCCGCTTTTAGTAACGCTCAGAACTGTGCCTCACTAGGAGTTACCGCAAAGTTCTGTGCCACAAACGCCATGGTGACTACTGGTAACACCTGTTAACCTTCACCCCAGAAATTTCCAACAAAGAAAAGCAACTTACTATTATTGCTATTGTTTTTTTTTTGGTTTTTTTGTTGTTGTTGTTTTGTCGACAGAGCAAAACAATTTTGGGAACGTTGGAAAAGTTCCCACTCTTGGGAATTCTTTCCCGGACTAAAATTTAGAAAATTTTATAGATCCCGGACGTAGACCCAATTGCGAATCCGCAAATTGTAATTTGGACGAGCCCCCAATTCTATTACGTGGTCCTCCCGGTAACTACCTGGTCTCGGTGACCCCCGGACCGGGGGAGGCACCCCGCCAGAAAGATATATGATTTATACGCTTTCGTAACGCAATCAATATGAATTCCAGTCAATAAGAAACCCCACACCAAGGATCCGGAGTAATCAATAATATATTCCCCCAAGGAATCAACAACCATCAACAATCAACAATCAATCACTAAGATGGCCATCTTACATATGTGTCCCCCCCTGTCCCCACTCACGACCACTTGGGTCACTGTCCCTTACAATGTCTCTCTTCTCCGCACACGGGCGGTTGAACGAACCCCGGGCGGACGTGCTCCAACGTGCACGTCTCGTACCGGGGACAGCTGCTGCAGTGCACACCTTGCCAAGCAACGGGGCAAAACCAAGCGCGGCTTGCAACGCGTGCGAGGCCCAAGGTGCGACCCGTACGCGTCCTTGTAGACGGTGAGGCGAACTGTGCCGGACGCTTGGTTCCGTGCACGAACCCACGGCGACTTGACGTGTAAATGGGTAATTACACGTCCAGGTAACTCCTCTCGCCAGACGGGCTTTCACACGCAGCGTTCCCCACGCTGCTCAATATCGATACCGCTCTTTTCGGCGCTGGGCAAGGAAAAAGAAGAGAACCGCCGCTTCTCCCGGACCTCGTGTCTTTTCTTCTTCCGTTTCCGGTCTCCTTTTCCCCAGAAGGGCTCCTGACCCTTTAATCACAACAACCTTTAATCGACTACACATTAATAAGCAAAGACCTGAATAGTAATTCACATAAATCCGTAACACAGGTTATTTGAACTCTTGCATGTTCATAAAGCCCAACCTCGTGTTGCAGGCTTTTGAGCTATCAAGGCCGACAACAAAGGATTCCCCAAAGTCTCTCAGAGAAGAGGCCCAGACATTCATATTTCAAGAAAGGATATCACCAGTAGATCTTGCCTTGTGAAAGACATATTGATGGTTAGATAGAAGACTGAGATTCAAGATGCTTGAGGAAATCGTTATTGAAAAGATATTCAATGACTTTGGAAATGGTAGAAGTCAGAGCAATAGGACGGTAGTTGGAAAGGTTTGAATGATCACCCTTCTTTAAAATAGGCATCCTTCCGAAAACCTGCTCTGCTCCACCCTCTGCTGTATCATTTCTCATGCTTCAGATGTGCAGGCAGCAGTCTCTTCCATCTCTGCAGACCTTGATAGAATGCGGAGCTGGTCCAACACAGAGAAAACATCTTTCAACCAGACAAAACCCACACACTTGCGCTGTCTCTCTGAAAGGACCATCTGGCAAACCCTCCAATCTACTTCCTAAACAAACCACTTGGAGAGGTTAAATCACCAACCCTTTGGGCCTCACCATTAACCAGGATCTTATTTGAGCAGACTGTATTTCCAAGATGACTTCCAAAGCCACTAAACGAGAAGATGGGCATCCATCGTCCTGCATGATCGTTTCTTATCCAGTCTGAACCTTTGACAACCTACAAGACCTTCAACATGCAGTTTGATGGAGTACTGCCCTCCCATTTGGCCTGGTACCCCTTCCTCCCACCTTTCTCTTCTTGAGGCCATTGAAAGCAGGTCCTAAAAATAATTTTGATCTCCTACAATGATGCAGAATTTATAGGCCTGTTGCTTTCACAAAGCAGCCAGGTTGAAGATCTCTGTCTTCTCCTGCCTTCTTTTTTTAGTCTTGCATCATCTGCCCTCTCTTGGCTCTGTCATTGTCAGGTTTCTGCAGGGCGTACGGCCTTTCCGTAACCATATTCTTGTTAAACTCGCAAAATCCAGGCTCACTGCTCACTTTCACTCATTTGTTCCTCTTTTCTATCGCATGTGGAACTAACTTCCCCAGTCTGTTCTGTCCCATTCTTCCCCCAGGGGTTCAAGTCAGCTGCTCACTGACATAATTCCAGTTTTGTTGATGCCTCACTTCCTGTGTACCTCACTTCCTGTGTCCTCACTTCCTGTGTTCTGGGATTGTTACTGTATAAAAGCGGGTCAGCCGATGACATGCGGTCTGCCTACGATCCGCTCCATGCTACGTTCTCTCTTAAGGACTTCAAGCCCTGCTTAGGCCTCTTCTTATGCACCTGGCCACCATTGTGTTGATTAAAGCCTACCTAAAGGCCCACTTGTCTTTTCTGCTCTTCTCTGCCACAACACTACCACTACCTCATTTCATCCCACTTGCATACTCATGATATCCTCCACCCGAAATTACCTCAAATGACCCCATTCACAAGCACTACCTTTTTCCAGGTCTTCCACAAGGCTTGACCATGTATAGAACAACAACAAAAGAGTAATTCGCCAGGTAGTGTGAGCTATTGTGGGATACTCCATATCAGTAAATAAAAGACTATTTTTAAGGTCAGCCGACGAAAGATTATTCCCATTTCAAATGTACCACCTTTACAAACTCACACCGTTGTCTACCACATCATTTTCAGATGTTGACACAAAAGGTGATGGCAGTTAATACTAATTTCTGAGATGGACAAAAACTTGCTTCCCAGTATATATTTGTACATTATTGTCCCCAAACAGGAACTAAATATTTAGAGTGAACCTATTTAAAACACCACTTGCCTCACCCTTTCCCCTTTCCATCACCACTGCTTATAAAGCATCTCACTAAGCGCAAGAATCATGGATCCGATTGGGTAACGTGACACCGGAATCACTCAATAGTGCAAAACAAATCAAATTTGAAAATGAAAATTGAAACTCAAAAGTTGAAACCAAAGCGTTCAGAATCATTGGAATCTCCTGCAATGAAGCTGATCGTGAGGGCCTCTCACTCACTCACCACAGGCAGGTAGGTGGTCTTTCTGTCTTCTACCAACTCCTATCCAGCCTTGCTTCCCCAGCTCTGTCTGGGCTCTGTCCCCCAAATATTCCTACAGGTCGCACAAGATCTACCAGCAACCCTCTTCTGGTTAAACTGCCAAAATCAAGACTCTGCTCACCTTCACTCTTTCATTCCTCTTTACTCCTGCCTCTGGAACAAACTCCCTCACTCTCTTCAATCCCACTCCTCCCTCCAGTTCTTTAAAACAGCTGTCCACCACCATCTCTTATCTTACCCCATCCAAAACCTTGATCTTTTCTACCCCCATTAATTCACCCCAGATCCACTTTTTTGAAATACCAACTTCTTTCCTGGAAGTCCTAGCAGTGTCCACGTGTTTTATACCTCTCCCATAAACGCTCCTCCCCCCTTCCCATGCCTCCTCCCCCCAAGCTGTCTCCCTCCCACAGATCTCCCGATGTCTCTGTTCTCTGCGGTTGTACTTGTGTGCTTCCCTCTCTCTCCCCATCTTGTCTCCCACTCCCTTTATTTTATGTTTTGTGTGTCCGTTTTTTTTTGGGGGATTAATGTTAGCTCTTGCACTAGCTTCGATCTTGTATGCAAAAAAAAAGTGCACAAAAATGATTGGACTCTCACAGCTGGTACAGAGCCTTTGGGTCCTTATTTAGTGCAATGATGAGTAATTTCACTCGTTCTGAAGTACCTGAATTTTGTACCACATACACAGGTGCTGAAGTCCAGTACAGTGTTTTAATTCACGTGATACTTGCTCTGTTCCAGTGGTGGAGATCAGTGGATGAGATGGGTACTCCGTATTACTACACAGACAGCGGGCGGACGGAGTGGGAACTGCCTGTGGTATGTCACTTGATTATACTTTGCAACCAATAGATATTACATTTTTAATAATCATTTGTCTTTTTAACAACTGGCAACAGAGTGCTTCATACTTCAATGTGGTTTGATTACCATGGTAGGACTGACTGTTGCCTGCAGTTCTACTGTTTTCAGTAATACTTGATAAACCCTTGATTGTAAACCATTAGCTGATCTCTCATATGGAACTTGAGTTTTACTGAAAAACTAGATTAACTCGTATGGAAATGAAGACAGATGTCAAGGACTTGACATTTGATTATATTCCACTCCAGCATGTTCGGAGTGTTTCATTGCAGTTTAAGCATCTGCCATTGTTGGCCTTACCATTCATAGAATGAGATTGAGTGATTTACAATTGTTTCCAACCCTACAAGTTGTTTGATTGATCTTGGGTTCATTATTACCTTTCAGTAATTATAGGGGAGGAAACGTTTTATTCCATATTTATACTCGGTTGTTGTGGTGCGAGTCCTGTGTTGATTGGCGTCAATCACAATGTAATTATTAAGTGGCATTTGTAATACCAAAGTTGTTTTTGCTCGTGAATTTTTTTTCCCTAAAACAACGGAACCTGTATCCTGCAGTTTGCCCCTCCTGGGAATGACCACTTGATACAGAGGTGGCTGTGAATCGAGAGTCTGTGAATTAATTAATTATTGTTGGTGTTTTATTCTCTGAAATAGGAGAGGGTACTATGATTTATTTGAAATTTTGCCTCATTTATGAGAATATATTAGGTCTTTAGAAAGTTCTAGTTGTTCTTGTTATTTGATGAATTGTAGAATGAATGACTGAATTTAGACTTTAAAGGGTTGCTTTAAGGACAGTTAGCTGGAGTACCCATCTACATGATCTGGTCTACATAAAAATCCCATGGTGTCTTTTGCAAAGAGTTAGGCATGTGATTGCTGATACCATAAACTTATTACAAATTCATGCCCAAATTATCTGCCAACCCATCCTTGTATGCTAATACAACCATCATGAGTTTAGGGAGGCCTTCATTCTGCACTGGACTGAAAACAGGCAACCCAAACGCACTGGACTGAAAAATCGTTCTCCACGCAATCCCAATGCAACAGCCATGAACAGTTGCGCTCCACCTTTTATAGATGTTAGCGAGCTGGCGTGGCATCGTGACGCTTCTCACTATTTCACATTGGTAGATGGGAGCGACTTTCCCCGCATCCCTTTGCGCTCCTCTTTCGGCCATCAGTCTGCACTGGTCCGTACTACAGAGGTTGAGAAGGTTAAAAAACATAAATGGATTCCAATGGGGGGTGGTTTTAGAAATTAAGGTGCGGGAATGTAGGTGCTTATACACATACCTAATGGTGAGGGGGTTGGGGGGGGGAGGCGGCACTGGAAACCTGCTGGAATATACCTCAACACGTGACCTATCATTTCACACAAAAACCAACACTTTTGCTTCACATTTATTAATTAAATATATATTATATCTTGCTCCCTTTAGCTCCTGTGGCCGTTTCTCAACAATAGTCGCACTGATTATCAAATGCCAGAGAGCAGCTGTAATGGATGCTAATCTTGCAACAAAATCTTCAGAGGGCATTTCCTGTTATTAAAAAAAAGAAGGTTTTGTAAGAGATTTGAGGACACTCCTACTCTTTCTGTATTGGGTTAACATTGGCAATCATTTTTGTCCGAGTTGAAATTTTACTCAGGTAGAAATATTTTTGAAAAACTCAATTAGTACATTATCGGTGATGTTCAGTGAGCTGTTTGATAGATTGCGTTGGTGTTTATTAATTGCAGGAGGTTCAGCCTCCAGAACCCACACCTGGCTCTGCTGACCAGGAGGGTGCACACAAGGAGAGTCTGGAAGAGGATAAGCTGCTGAGCAAGGCTGGCTCTCAGAAGTCGAGGTGGAAAGCAGACGTGGAGGAAAAGGTATATTGCATATTGGAGCTTTCTTTTTTTCTCAATTTGTGTGAATATGTTTATGTTCTTTTGCACCCCCATTATCTCCACATAACAAATCTGGCCTGCTTACAGGTTCCTGTGGTGTGCGTCTGTATCTCTGTATCTCTGTGTGTCTGTGTCTATCTTTGTGTCTTTTTCTGTTGTGACCGGGATGGTATAAGAGGGGCAAATGGGGCATTGTGCAGACTCATTATCTCTTTGTACATGTCGCATAATGTCCTGTAATCTTCTCTATGTAGCCTGTGCTGAGAACATTTTTGAGAAAGCCTCCACCATCTCTCTACTATGCGTGTCTCTTTATCTTCCCATCTCTGCACGTTTTTTCTGGATAAAAAGTCAAGGCTCGTGGAAGAGCTAGAGAACATAATGATCCGGACACAACAGAATGAGAGGACAAAATAGAAACTTGGGGAGGGGCGGTAACACGAACAGCATGTTTGAAAAACAAAAAATAGGGAAACTTGGACAAATGAGCGATTAGGCAAGGATGAATGGGGTGGGCGAAATGGATACAGAAACAAACTCCCAGGAAGGAAAAAATAGAAATTTGAAGGTGTGCAGATTGGAGGGATGGGGGGAAGGAAGGGGGAGGGTTAATGGGGATGCAAAATATCAAGACTTTGGATAGGGGATGATCTGATGTTGTGAACAGCTGTCTTGAAAACCTGGAGGGAAGAATGAGAATGAAATTGAAGTGTTATCCATACCCTCCACTTCAATGTCTGATGTTCTGCATGAATGAGATTAATGCATATAAATAAGATAACGCAACCGCGCTAATCATAATAATTGTTGCTTTAATCATTTAAAGTGATCCCAATCTTTCCCTCTTTTGCAAGGCCTCAACTGTGTTATTTACAAGCCCTCAACTGCTTGCCTCTGTAATTGCCAGCCTCGTGTTGGCTTAGCGGTTAGGGTGCCAGCTTGGGATCCTCGGATCCTGGGTTCGAATCCCGGTCGATCGCTGAATTAACGCCAGGGTGGTTGACTCAGCCTGTCATCCTTCCGAGGTCGGCAAATTGAGTACCAGTTCACTGGTAATTCCCTGTGTGTCGCAAGAAGCGACTAACAGGGTTGGCGGCAAGAAGGGCATCCGGCCATAAAACATTGCTTCAAAAACGGGACCAAGGTGCCCGAAAAAGGCCCAAACCCCTGCTCTGTGGGGAAAAATGGCCTCTAAAGGTGGTTGTCTTTTTTTTTTCCCTTTTAAATGAATGAGTCCGCTGGTGGCAGAGGCGGATTAACATTTTTGGGGCCCTGGGCACAAAAAATATTTAGGCCTAAAACATCCCCCCCAAAAACACACATGAAAATTCATTAATACATAGACTCCATTCAATGTTACACTGATAAAGGATACACTAGGACTAGGTACATCTACTAGGAATAGGAATAGCTGATTGGTAATGGAACACACCCCAGCACTTTCATTGGTGTGCTCAGGTACCAAGTTTTTTTTTTGTTTTTTTTGTATACATAGAAGAGGCTCGTGCAAGAGCAAAAACTTTCTTCTGGAGTGCTCGCCAAGTGGTTTTAGTACTCAAGCAAACACTCCAACAAAACAGTTGTTAAGGTACGGCTGGCTTGGCAAGCGATAGCAAGCTGTTTGGTAACTGAACCCACCTAGATGTGCTGAACAGACCGAGAACCCTTTTCTGATTCTGCCGCAAGTGTAATGAAACAAGAGCGATGATCTAACAATGGTGGAGCCGGGCTTGTTTGATACTTTAGTTGAAGATCTGGATCCAGATACTAGAATGTTCTAAGAGCTTCTTCACCATTGAGAGATAGGGCCAAAAACAATATAGAGCATATTTTTCAAGAATTGTGGACGACGTATGACAAAATTAGGTGGATCGGGATCAATTACTTGAGGACGATTGTATGACATTATTTGCCAGTTAAAAATAACATAATTATTAAATATTTTTGACTTCAGGCATGGACAGTCGGTTTGTGAATGACTTGGGTAAATAAAAACGCTGAATGGCAAACGATGAACCAATAAATTCCACATTCCAAAAAATTGAGGCTTAAATGTTGAACATGGTAATTAGTAAGGGCATTTTATGAGATATTTCACAAATCTGTCAACTAAATTGTTACCAAAACATTTCTTCACCAATATGTTTGTAAAGGTGTGTAATAACATGTGTTAAAATGTTGAAGTTCAACTCCCGTGGGAAACCCAGAAAAAAAGCTGTTGAATTCGGGTACCGAAAAATTATTTTCGAGAATTTTTATTTTTTTAAATCGGCCCTTAAGTAACTTATGAGGGGTCAAATAAGGGTTTTTCATGATTCTGAGTTGATTGTTAACATTTATATTTTCACTTTTACATTTACACACAAAGTAGCTTTTATTTCACATACATATATAATACTCAAGAGTTATTTCTCATTCACAATGTCAGAAGTTTCAACAGTCATTGTCTATGTCTTCTTCAGACTCAACAACATCATGACTGCAGTTTCTTTCCTTCATGAGTTGACAGTACAGCCGTGCGCCCTTGGCATACTGATGATGGCCTGCAGCGGCAAAGATGTGAAGCATCTTGGTAACAATGCAGGACAGATGCCCATTGTGGTCTGCAAGTCGCTCGGTTCTGATAAAGACCTTGATCACATCTACCATGTGGTGGTACTCCACCCAGAGTGCAGGTGTTCTTCCTCCTTTTGCGAGTCGTTTGAAGGTTTCTTCAAACCTTTGCTCAAACACTGGCACGACTGGGTCTGAGTGTCTGGCTCCCATCTTCCCATCAGCCACCTTCTCCATGAAGGTCTTCATGTCACCACGCTCCTCCTCAGTGAAGGCAAGTTTCATGATGTGTTGATAGATGGCTGCATCGATGAGGAGGTGAACACGGATTGCCTTGTCAAAACATCCTCCATCCATGATGTGGGTGGCTGTCGTACTTCCAGGATAGATCAACTGGATCACATCTAGTAGTCCAGAATCTTCCATGATGTTACCCATTGATCCAAGATAAGACTTCAGCAGGTGAAAACCACCCAACCTTGGAATGACGGGTAGATTTGCCTGCTTTATTATATTCACAGCCTTCAGCCAAATCGGAAGATCAAAGGTCACTATAGCGACCCCAGCGTGCCGTATGCACTCTTTCAGAGTGGTGAAGATGGTGTTGAGGTCATTAGGGTCTCCTTAAATAACTGGGAGGAACTCGATCTGTGTGCTCTGCTTTGCATCATTAGCATGGATTCTCTTCATCCAGCCATTCCAGTTGGAGTGTGGGAACTCAGGATCGTTGGCTTTGATCACCCACCCCACTGCCCAGAGTGTGTCACCTGGAGTGAGGAGTGGCTGATCATGAGCCGGGGAGGAGGAAAGCTCAGCGAGGGGGAGAAACATGATCGCGTTCGTTCCTATCTGTTTCCTGTTCGTAAATGGAATAATCTTTACTTCAGTTCCTCTCAGGATCTTAGCTTTGTCGAGTGCCTTCAACTTCACCCGGGGGAAAGCTGCTGTTTGTGGATCTGGCAAAGGTGGTGCCGGAGAGGTGACTTCGATCCAACCCATTGAGTGAAAGGGAGTGTTTCCGTGAATAGAGACAATGTTTAAATCTATATTGTCTCCAACAAACTGAGTGACTGCATTGTTTGTTTCCCCAACCTCCATAAAGACCACCTGATCATTACTTGACAATTCACTTTCACTGGCTGGCACTTTGGCTGTCATCACTGATTGATCCTCAAGCGCAGCATCAACCGCAACCTCATCATTGATCTGTTCATCGGTTTCCTCCACAATGGTGTCAAGAGTGCCAGAAGTATCTGGAACATCATCTCCACTCCTACTATTAAGGAAGCAGTATTTGTAGTTTTGTGTCTCCGTGTAAGACTCAGTGTATCCCAGCCGGTGGAACTTGTTGAGCATCCATTTTGACCCAAATCTATGATCAAGTTGTATGGCAAGCCCCATTTGGTGTGGCAATACTCCAGACCGAGGTCGACAGGCCTTAATAAAATTCTGCCCCCAAACGGCAACTCTTTCGTCTGTCTTGACAATCGGTCTCAAGAACATCTGAAGGCTTGCAGGAACAAGTGTCAGCTGACTATCGATGTCAGTCATACTGTGTGTGGTGGGGTATGACTTTGGACCTAAATCAATCAAGGCAATATCATTGGATATGAACTTGAGTGCCGTCTTTATGATCTGAGTCTTCTCATCTCCATGGTCAAGATTAGCATGATGCGCTCGCAGAATATTGTCGGTGCCATCTTTGAGACAGAGTACATCTGCCCTTCTTTCCTGTGTTGTGAAATACAAGGTGTCTTCGTATTTCTCTAGAAGTTTTATCTTTAGCCAATGCTTTGAATAAGAAAGGCTCTTCTCTGGTGACTGATCAAACTCCTGCAGCTTTTCATGGACTTGGTCCATGTTCATTACCCCATGCTCTAATTCTGAGTCTAACCATTCGCAGAATTCAATAAAAACTGCCTCTCGCTCCTCATCAATACTCCTCTGTCCTCTCTTCCTTTTTCCTTCCTCATCAGTCTTGGACAAACTGTCACCTCTCGCAAACATAAGTTTGCATCGCAAATGGTACAGTGTTTCTTCTGCTACCAAGTCGTTGATCCCTTCCAGGCGTCCAGTGACTTCAGTGCCCCAGTCATCCCCGCGACTCCGTGCTGTCTTCAGCAAGCTTGCCTTCAGTGTATCTGCAGTCAAATTATCTGGCACTCTGTATTTCTTTCTAGCTTGTGCTGGATTATTTTTGTAGAGCTGGGCTGGTTGGTTGCAAAGAATGCATACATCCTTATACAGGAGGTCAACTGACTGTGATCTTCTAGAACTGCAGCCAGTTGATGAACTGAACTCACAAGTAGTGCGTCTTCTCTTCAACTTTGATGACTCTTTCTCTGCCTTTGATGCTTGAGCTGACTTCTTGGTGGTTGCAACAAAGTTGTTGTACAGATCATTTTTACACTTCTGGTGGTACCTCAGTTTTCCTTCCTTTTGAGCCTCCTTCATACGTTCCACAACAGTAACATTTTCGACAGTTTCTGCTTGTTTCAATAAAGTTGAGTATCCCTTTGGAGTTGCCTGTATGAGCCTTTCAGCTGGTGTATCCGAGCATGCACAGATGAAGCAATTGAGCACAGGTGGAGTAACGTCTTCATCCATATTGCTAGACTCCATGTCCTGCAAAGTAGAAAATGAGATATATTTAGAAATTATTTTTCCACAAAGGAGTGTCTGTGGTGAAATATAAATGTTAACAATCAACTCAGAATCATGAAAAACCCTTATTTGACCCCTCATAAGTTACTTAAGGGCCGATTAAAAAAAATAAAAATTCTCGAAAATAATTTTTCGGTACCCGAATTCAACAGCTTTTTTTCTGGGTTTCCCACGGGAGTTGACCTTCAACATTTTAACACATGTTATTACACACCTTTACAAACATATTGGTGAAGAAATTTTTTGGTAACAATTTAGTTAACAGATTTCCATATGTTTCCTTTACTAAATAACATCAGTTGGGCATTCCATCTGAGCAGTGATTTCTGATGCACCAATAAATAGTTGGACTTCATGGTTGTGAAGCATGTTCTTCATCCACTAAGTAAGTGTATTTTGTGGTGTCTAATTTTTCACAATGTATACGTCCATAATTTCTACACATTGGACATGGATTAATGTGGACAATTGCAACCGGACATGGTCTGCCATGCTAATGAAATATGTTGCTTCGCTTTGACTCAACCTGGCTCCAGCACAGACATTTCCAGTGATCTCTAGTGGAAACGAGAGTTTCGGCCCAACAGCTTGATCTAAACTTCCTCAAACGAGTAGAACAACGTTTGGACACCTTGAGAGGAGTCGCTTGTTTGGGGTTTTTTTTTCACCGTTTAGGTTTATTGCACCTGCCTTCTTAAGCTACAATAATAAATATATCCCTATGATGAAATATTAAACAAAACGGGAACTAGTAAGCTACAATCTGGAAGCTGGCTCGACTCTACTTACCATAGAACAGAGTTCCTGCTCGATTGTTAATTATGCAATCATTGGAAATCAGTGTTAGAGTAACCGAACAACAAATGTGTACTCCCTGTGATTTGTTGTTCGGTCGATTCAGTCTGACATCACTGGTGATGTTTTTGATTGTGCAAATGAGGCCTTGGCTACAAAGTTAAAGGCGGCAAAAAGGGTTGGCGTCAGGAAGGGCATCCGGCCGTAAAACATTGCTTCAAAAAGGGGACCGAAAAACAACAACAACCACAGTTCCCGAAAAAGGCCAACCCCCGCTTGCGGGGAAAAATGGCCTCTAAAGGTGGTTTTTGTCTATGGTAAGCTATGATTTAATCTGTGTAATGTTACAAAACAAATCCAGGTCACTCTAATCTCATCGATTTGACCCTGGACTGCTGTTATGAGCAGATTGGGGTTAGGGTTGGGGGAATGCAAGGTTACCTTTGTTTGCAACTTTTGGGTTTGTGTGATGCAATGTTGTTGCATTCCGGTTTCTGCTGCAAAGCATTTGTACAGAAGGAATATAAATGCAGTCAGCACAAGATGCTGAACACACTAGAGTAAAATGGCTCCACTAACTATTGCAAATGCCTCGTCGGGCAAAGCTCAGATCCAACGTCTTGGCCACGAAGTGGGTGTCGCCTGGAAATATGCAGGCAAAGGGTTAAATACCCTGAGTGTAATGGGGTGTGGGCATAGTGGGATTGAGTGGGGGAGGCGGGGGTTGAGGTGGTGGGGAAATCTTGTGCCTGTGATAGATAGGGACCACGTCTTCCCCCATTTCCCCTGGTATGCAACACCTGGCATGTGCTGCTTGCATAGGCCTGAATGAAGTTTACTTTGTGGTCAGAGCTCCAAACCTGAGCCCTACGCTACCAGGAATTTGCTAGAATTGGTGGTGCCTTTTTATTCTTGCTTGTAATTTTCTCTCCGAGGAGCATTTCCGCATTTCATGGGGGGAGGCGGCAAACAGACATTAGCCTATTTATATGTATGTATGTATGTATATATATATGTATGAAAAAAAAAATATATATATATATATATATATATATATACATATGTATGTATATGTATGTATATGTATGTATATATATATATATATATATATATATATATATATATATATATATATATATATATATATATATATATATATATATATATATATATATATATAGTCCTCATAGTCCTCATTATATATATATATATATATATATATTCCTTATTCCTCAACATTCGGATTTTCTAAGCTCCAACCCCCGCGATTCATTGGAATAGTCGAGAAAACTCTCCTGGTGAACTTTTTTTTCCAATCGGACAACATTTACCCCCTCCCTCATCGACCTTGAAGTTTCACCCTGAGGAATAAAAACAACAATCCTTGAAAAAAAAATTTTGTGCCATTTATTCCCAAAATGTTAGCTTATAACACACAACATACAGTATTTTATAAATGGTTACCTCATTACACAGTTAAATGTATTAAACTATAACAAAAATCTTAAGCAAAATCTCCCACAAGGCTCCTAGGCCCGTCCGACTTAGTGCTCCTGCTCCTGCTGGGCCGCCACACCAGCAGCCACGGTCTTCTTTCTGGAGTCCGG
>NC_136267.1:78735594-78788094 GCF_964187855.1 Myxine glutinosa
TTAACACCGTAGGACGGCGGGTGACAGAACGGCTTTAATGGAGGTGACGATCAAATACGGATTCGGCTATAAAAGCACGGGAGGAAGAATGAAGGGGAAGAAGTGCAAGTGCGTACCTGTAAAGGGAATGAACTCAAACGGGAATCCGGGGTAAAATGTACAAAAGGAATGATTTATTACGAAACCCGATAGAAGAAAGCGCGACGGTAAATAAATAATGTTCCTAGATCGCGATCCCGCACACCGACTTCATATACAGGACAAAGGAGGAATCACCAAAATAAATGTTCGTTATGTGCGTCGGTGGGTGCGAGCTTATCTGTCTGTATTCTGCAGTCAAGGAATCGTCGGCTCCAAGCGCGCAAGCCCGCCGCGGCTTCGATGTCGGCGGGAAACAGGCCTCAATTGTGCACCTGTTCACGCGCCGTCAGGCCTCACCGAGCGCCTTGCTGCAAGCTCCTCGCCAGTCACACCCGAGGTCCCGTCCGCTCGCAGCACCGAAAGCACCAAAAAGCACCGAGCACCACGACGAGACAAAAGAACCAAAAGCACCAAAGGTCCAACGCAGGGCTAGCGATCTCCACACGAAGCCGATCTCCAACAAGAGGCACGAAGAGGACTTCAGGGAAGCACAGAGAGAGACAGGAACGGAAAGGGCCAGGGAAGAGTGCGGGAGGAGGGAAGAGGGCGAAACTCCAGCGAGTCAGCAGTTTTATCACTCGCCCTGTGAAGTCAGTTCTTTCTCCCCTCCAACCAGTGCCGTGACCCTCGTCTTCCAGAATCTTCCTACTCCGCTGGCTTCCTCCCATTGGCCGAGTGCTTCCCGCCCACCATGTAACGCCACCCTCTTGGCCAACCACCAGTCCTTCCCTTCCCTCCAATCACGGGGCAGTTCTGTGTCCCTTCCACAGACCAATCACAGTCCTCCTGGGTGTGGCTATAGCCTGCCACGAGGCTCGTTGCTAGGCCAGCTGGTGGTGTGGCTGGCTGCGGCCCATGCGGCGGTGCCCCGATCTGGCTTCCTGCCTGTTTCCCAAAGTCGTTGTGGTAAGGGAGGGGTATTATTTAATGTGTGCACTAAGGACCTATTTAAGTGTATCTGTGAATGCTTTGCCATAAGGGACACAGGTTTGGCGACAGGGGAATGACAAACAAAGGAATATTACCCATAATCCCTGTACTAATTAGCATTCCCCGCCCCCCTCGCGGCGGGGACACAAATACGACTTATGACCGACATCCGGGCTACACACAGAGCCTATTACAAGGTTGATTCCCTATCGCGACAGATGAAGCATAATACCTATTCAGATCTACCTGGCTCGATATATCACTCTGCCTAAATTCATAACACAGCCCCCCCCCCCCCCCCTCCCTGGAACCGTAGCTTCTGCAAGATTCACTGCAGGCGCTACCATTGCAGTCTTAACACTTACTGTCTCACACTTAATTAACCTATGAAATAAATCAGGAGGGTTGTGGGAAGTGAGCCGGAGCTACTTACCTGTTCTCCTTAACATGCTAATCCCATTACCAATCATGCAAATATGTACAATTATTTTGTTGGTAGCTCCTGTGGTGCAAGGAAACAAACCACGTAAAACTAACTCAACCACAAACCTTAGCCTTAACTTGCAAAAACTCAAAATTCAAAACTCTAATAAAGATTTGTACAAACCCCTTCCTAAAGACCGCATCCCCCGGTGGATGCCACAAGACGCAACCTTACCTGTGGGGCCATCCCAATGTACCCCTAAATTTCCGCAGGCCCTGTCCTAGTGTTACAGGTGAGTGACATGGCTCGGTGGTTTTCACCCACAATCATTCAACACAACCCCTTAACCACTCATACACATTCCATAAGTCATCACAACACTTAAATCAATAGAGCACTTGTTTCACCCCCCTGCAGGACCATGGCATAGATGTCATTCATGGTGTGCATTTCTCTCAACTAGGCAGCGGGGAGGTACCCGCACAAGTAAGATGGTGGGGGCGCTTCAGGCTGTGGTGCCCGCAGTCCCAAAAACAAGTCACTTGACTCGCAAGTTCATTGCCCCCCCCCCCCTTTACCTCTTGGCCACGTGACAGCCAAACAGCCCTTTCCACCGTTACCCCACCGGTGAGGGTCTCCACACACCAGGCTCCGTCGTCTCCTGCTTCCGTGCAGCTACACGGGTCGCCGGGAGTCTCCCTTACCCCAAGCGCCCAAACAGACCCTCCACCGCCTAGCTCCAATTTCCAGATACCACTGGCTGGCAGGGGTAATTGCCGCAGAGGGGGGCCGCAG
This sequence comes from Myxine glutinosa, assembly GCF_964187855.1. NCBI lineage: Eukaryota > Metazoa > Chordata > Myxini > Myxiniformes > Myxinidae > Myxine > Myxine glutinosa. The sequence goes on from NC_136267.1 coordinate 78,737,885, forward strand.
GCATCGCACCTCAGAGCTTGATCTGTACCTGCGGACACACACACCTTCCCCACCCACAAGATCCCAAAAACACATTTCCTTCCCCGCTGCCATTCAATTCTCAGCACAATTCCATAGATGGTACAAAAGGTGTTACAAAAAGTTGCCATGGCCTGCCATTGTGTGAAATCCCCGTTCACATTTAACCGATTCATACATATTTCCATTTCCAACACAATAATCACCACTCATTCTCAGTTTCCATTCCCTACGACCACATAAAAACACACAACCATGACACAAAAACAAACGCCACCCACAAGACTGTGGCACACATTCCATCCTCCTCACCGGCCATGACATTACTCTCACCCGCCCCCAACTCCAAATTACATGTCCCCAATTTACATAGCAAGTCCTGAAGCCCTGGACAGTAACCATCAAGGCTTTACCCCTACCTTGATGTGCAGGTAATTTCTGGTTGGTCAGGTCCAATGTGCCATCCACCCTCAAAATCCCAAAATTTGTCATTGGACCAATCAAATTCTTCCAAATTTCACTTTTGTAACGGTGATTATCACTACACAACTACCTGTGGCCACGACAGCTCCGCACCTCTACCGTGCAAGGGTCACCGGGACAAGCCGAGCAGTCGAAACGCCAACATGGCCCATGAGTGTCCATAAGGGTGCGACCCACCATCCAACCTCCGGCCCCCCTGCGAGGAACACGGCTGCACCAGCCCCAGCTGGCCAATGTGGTGAGCACCTGCTGCCAACGACTCACTCACACAACCTCGGCCCTGGGGGAGATGGTCGCAGTGCGTGGCATTCCCCTCACGTCACCTACGCCGCCCACATCCCCCAGTCCACACAACTGCAGCCCTCAGTGCCCACCCACACTTGATCACACTAAGGTCCAATCGACAGCCATGCTCCACCAGGAGACCCACCCAGAAGACATGGTCCACACACCTCAGACACCCATAGCACCACGTTGACCCTCAGACCCCCAACTTCATCCCCATGACCCCGCGTCCCAAATATTGGTGCAATAACCCCCGCAACCAGTTGAAGGCTGTTTCTTGCTAACCTGTCAATTTTATCACAGCCTCCAACACTTTGGTCTAAACACACCTGGATCAATAATGGTGTCACTGCTGTCAGTGACCACCATAGCATTTCAAAATTCACGCTTAAATTTGCATCTAACTCTCAGATTACCCGTGTCAAACGTTTTTCACATTTTACTAAACTCACCAAAGAAAGATGCTTTGCCATACACATGCCAGCCGAGCATGGCCCATATGCTCGGCACGTTACACCTTCCCGATTCAACACTCCCATGGCTCTGTTCCCAAACCGAGAGTCCATAAATCATAACAGAACATCTGTGGAAGGTCACTCTCACACTATCACGTTCCACAGATGCCCCAATGGTTGTTCAGCAGGCTATGTCCATCCCTGTCCATGCGGTTTGACCCACGTCCACAGACCAGCATAGCATGGCAGGTCACCACATGCTGGCTGTCCCAGAGTCTCAGGGAGAGGGTGTCAGGCCGCATGCCCGGGTGGTCAGCACATCAGGCCCAAGTTGGCCGTCCACGGTGCCACCACCTAAGCGCGACCCACAACACCTCCCCCTAGTGGTCCTCAGTATATGCCATCCCAGGCTTGAGAAACCACCTCGGACCCCCTAGAGGTCTTAACCCCCACCAGGGTCCAGTGACCCTGCCGGCCCGAGCCACCTGCTCGGGCGGCGCCCCGACGGACAAGGGACGCCACACTCCGCCAGACCCCCCGTGGGGCCCAGGTCGTACCATGGCACCCAAGGCTGGACCCCACATCCAAATCCTGCCAGCCCAGCCCCCCCAGCTGGCTGGCATTCCCAAATTTACAAAGGGGCAACTTTTGCCCGAAGCCATCCCCAATGACCTCTCCTGGTCTGAATCCCGCAGCCCGGGGACCAACTCTCCCCATGGCTGCTCCACATCCAATTCCCATTTTAATTTTATTTTAGATTTCCTTTTAAGAATTTTGGCCCCAGGTGTCCAATAACCACAGCTACAGGTAACAACTCCCTCAGGTTGTTCTGCCCCTCCCTGCAGCTGGTCCACATTCCCTACGGGGACCAAATTTTCCGAGGCTCTATCTCCCGACTCTCCAAGGTCCAAATCCAGCAAGGAGCCAACACACTCCCCCAACTGGTCATGTAATTTCGGAGCCTCAGTTACCAAATTGTAGTGCATGGTGAGGGTCCCCTCGGTCACTTCAACCTCCTCGGACCGACTCACCTCCTCCCCCAAACTCCTTTGGGCCCGGTCAAACTCGACTTCTATGGGACTGTCCCAGGTCCCCAGCCGCTGGGTCAAATCATTCTCATTATCATTATACATCATTTCTGGCCCCGTCAGGCCTCCCCAACAAATATCCGGTCCGGCTCCATTACTCGCCCCCCCCCCCCCCCCTATTGTTATCCCCTCTTGCTCTGCACCACTGCCCCGGCACAGCAAGGATTCAAATCCATCCCCCTGTTGATGTGTTGGGGCATCCACCTGGCCCCGATAAACCTCCAGGCCACCATGTGGGAAACATTCGCCATTACAATTTTCACATTCCCCATTCACCTCTTGGCACTCCACATCTACCTGTAGGCATTCCCCATCTACTTGTAAATTTGCAGTCTCCCGTTTTAATTTAATTGCCATTCCCGGTTCCTGAGCCCCGTGCACATCTGCATGGGCCGTACTCTCCTCCATTCCCAATTTGAATTCCCCCTGTTCCGATTGACTTTCTGCCCCCTGGGCTCCTTCTTGGCCCCCTCGGCACCATTCTTTCGTTCCTCCTCCAACTCACTCATTCATTCATTCATTCCACATGCGGTTTTCGTTTCTTTAATCTGCGCATCCAATCTTTCACTACATCCCCTTATTATCCCCCTCATTCCCCGAATTTCGTCCTTCAATTCATTCCTTTGGGAATCCATTTTTTTATTAAGTTCTCCCATCTCTCCCTTTAACCCATCAATTTTATTACTCTGAGCATTCATTTTCTCATTCAGTCCTCTTATATCGTTACTCATTCCCCAAATTTATGCACTGATTTGGTCACTGCGCTCACTCTGAGCCTTTAATAAATTTACTATGGTCTGGAGATCTATCGGGGCCGCCGCTACGGCGAGGAGAGCTCCATCGCTATGCTCAACCCCAACTACCTCCGACTCACCCCCAAGGCTATCCGCACCTTCCATCCTTTCTTCCATATTGCGCACCTCTTCCATCCGTAAAGAAGAGGTAGCTTCCCCGCGCGTATTTTAAAACAGGAATCGATTTAGATTTCAACTGACTGTAATTTTTAATTTGTAATTTCAACACAACGCGCCATTCGCGTCCCGCGCACCGATCGACGATGCAATTTATCGCCTCCGACTATGGAAATTTTTGCGTCCAAATTCTCCACACTCTTGACACCAACTTTATAACAGGGTTCAAATCCCACTCCTGACACCAATTGTCACGCGATCCCTTCGGTTAACACCGTCGGACCGCGGACGACTGAACAGCTTTAACGGAGGTGACGATTAAATATGGATTCGGCTATAAAAGCATGGGAGGAAGAATGAAGGGGAAGAAGCGCAAGCGCATACTTGTGAAGGAAATGAACTCAAACGGGAATCCAGGGTAAAATGTACAAAATGAAAGATTTATTACGAAACCCGATACAAGGAAGCACGACGGTAAATAAATAATGTTCCTAGATTGGGATCCCTTATCTGTCTGTAGTCTATAAGTCTGCAGCTTATCTGTCTGTAGTCTGCAGTCAAGGAATCGTCGGCTCCAAGCGCGCAAGCCCGCCGCGGCTCCGATGTCGGCGGGAAACGGGCCTCGATGCGCGCCTGTTCGTGCGCCGTCAGGCCTCACCGAGCGCCTCGCTGCAAGCTCCTCGCCCAGTCGCTCCCGAGGTCCCACGGTGAAAATTGGGTCGCCACGTCAAAATCCAAGATGGCCGCCGCCATGTATGTCTGAAACTTGAGGGGAATATCTTGAAAAATAAATTTTTTGGGGGAAAACTTTTTTTCCCAACTTAAATTGTTTATAAAACGTAATATCACGTATATTACAAATACATTTGTGCATTGTGATTGTTTGAATTATGATTGGTGTAAACCATGGAAAAACAGCAACTCAGGTTCAGTCATTTATCTCTATATCTACATATCTGGGCAGTGTCTGTTGTCACTGAACTACTCCCTGAAACTTTTGTTTCCGTGGTTGTGAAGTGTTTTTAATAACGTGGTGGTGGTTTTGAATCACGTGGTGGTGAGGTATTTTGAATTATGTGGTGGTGAGGTGTTTTTAAATGACATGGTGGTGAGGTGTTTTTAATTTCGTGGCTGTGAGGTGTTTTTAATTTCGTGTTTTGTGGCTGAGGTGTTTTTAATTTCGTGTTTCGTGGCTGTGAGGTGTTTTTAATTTTGTGGCTGTGAGGTATTTTTAATTTCGTGTTTTATGGCTGTGAGGTGTTTTCAATTTCGTGGCTGTGAGGTGTTTTTAATTTTGTGGCTGTGAGGTATTTTTAATTTCGTGTTTTATGGCTGTGAGGTGATTTCAATATTGTGGAGGTGAGGTGTTTTTAATTTTATGGTGGTGAGGTGTTTTCAATTTCATGGTGGTGAGGTGTTTTTTAATTTCGTGTTTCGTGGCTGTGAGGTGTTTTTAATTTCGTGTTTCGTGGCTTTGAGGTGTTTTTAATTTCGTGGGTGTGTGGTGTTTTTAAATTTGTGTTTCGTGGCTGTGAGGTGTTTTTAATTTTGTGTTTCGTGGCTTTGAGGTGTTTTTAATTACGTGTTTTATGGCTGTGAGGTGATTTAAATATTGTGGTGGTGAGGTGTTTTCAATTTCGTGGTGGTGAGGTGTTTTCAATTTCGTGGTGGTGAGGTGTTTTTAATTTTGTGGTGGTGAGGTGTTTTCAATTTCGTGGTGGTGAAGTGTTTTTTAATTTTGTGTTTCGTGGCTGTGAGGTGTTTTTAATTTTGTGGTGGTGAGGTGTTTTTAATTTCATGGGTGTGAGGTGTTTTTAATTTCGTGGTGGTGAGGTGTTTTCAATTTCATGGTGGTGAGGTGTTTTTAATTTCGTGTTTCGTGGGTGTGAGGTGTTTTTAATTTCATGGCTGTGAGGTGTTTTTAATTTCTTGGCTGAGTTGTTTTTAATTTCGTGGGTGTGAGGTGTTTTTAATTTCATGTTTTATGGCTGTGAGGTGTTTTCAATTTCATGGCTGTGAGGTGTTTTTAATTACGTGTTTTATGGCTGTGAGGTGTTTTCAATTTTGTGGTGGTGAGGTGTTTTTAATTTCGTGGTGGTGAGGTGTTTTCAACTTCATGGTGGTGAGGTGTTTTTTAATTTCGTGTTTCGTGGCTGTGTGGTGTTTTTAATTTCGAGTTTCGTGGCTGTGAGGTGTTTTAATTTCGTGGGTGTGAGGTGTTTTTAATTTCGTGGCTGTGTGTTGTTTTTAATTTCGTGTTTCGTGGCTGTGAGGTGTTTTTAATTTTATGGTGGTGAGGTGTTTATAATTTCGTGTTTCGTGCCCGTGAGGTGTTTTTAATTTCGTGGTGTTGAGGTGTTTTTAATTTCGTGGGTGTGAGGTGTTTTTAATTTCGTGGTGGTGAGGTGTTTTCAATTTCATGGTGGTTCGGTGTTTTCAATTTCGTGTTTCGTGGCTGTGAGGTGTTTTTAATTTCATGGCTGTGAGGTGTTTTTAATTTTGTGGCTGTGAGTTGTTTTTAATTTCGTGGGTGTGAGGTGTTTTTAATTTCGTGTTTTGTGGCTGTGAGGTGTTTTTAATTTCGTGGCTGAGTTGTTTTTAATTTCGTGGCTGAGTTGTTTTTAATTTCGTGGGTGTGAGGTGTTTTTAATTTTGTGGGTGAGGTGCTTTTAATTTTGTGTTTTGTGGCTGTGAGGTGTTTTTAATTTTGTGGTGGTGAGGTGTTTTTAATTTCGTGGGTGTGAGTTGTTTTTAATTTCGTGGGTGTGAGGTGTTTTTAATTTCGTGGCTGAGTTGTTTTTAATTTCGTGGGTGTGAGGTGTTTTTAATTTCGTGGATGTGAGGTGTTTTTAATTTTGTGGGTGTGAGGTGTTTTTAATTTCGTGTTTCGTGGCTGCGAGGTGTTTTTTATTTTGTGGTGAAGGGGTGTTTTTAATTTTGTGGTGCTGAGGTGTTTTCAATTTCGTGGTGGTGAAGTGTTTTTTAATTTTGTGTTTCGTGGCTGTGAGGTGTTTTTAATTTCGTGGTGGTGAGGTGTTTTTAATTTCATGGGTGTGAGGTGTTTTTAATTTCATGGTGGTGAGGTGTTTTTAATTTCATGGTGGTGAGGTGTTTTCAATTTCATGGTGATGAGGTGTTTTCAATTTCGTGTTTCGTGGCTGTGAGGTTTTTAATTTCGTGGCTGTGAGTTGTTTTTAATTTCATGGGTGTGAGGAGTTTTTAATTTCGTGGGTGTGAGGTGTTTTTAATTTCGTGTTTTGTGGCTGTGAGGTGTTTTTAATTTTGTGGCTGAGTTGTTTTTAATTTCGTGGGTGTGAGCTGTTTTTAATTTCGTGGCTGTGAGGTGTTTTTAATTTAGTGTTTCGTGGCTGTGAGGTGTTTTTTATTTTGTGGTGGTGAGGTGTTTTAATTTCGTGGGTGTGAGCTGTTTTTAATTTTGTGGCTGTGAGGTGTTTTTAATTTCGTGGGTGTGAGGTGTTTTTAATTTCATGGTGGTGAGCTGTTTTTAATTTCGTGGTGGTGAGCTGTTTTTAATTTCCTGGTGGTGAGCTGTTTTTAATTTCGTGGCTGTGAGGTGTTTTTAATTTTGTGGGTGTGAGGTGTTTTTAATTTCGTGGGTGTGAGGTGTTTTTTAATTTCGTGGGTGTGAGGTGTTTTTAATTTCGTGGGTGTGAGGTGTTTTTAATTTTGTGTTTCGTGGCTGAGGTGTTTTTAATTTCGTGGGTGTGAGGTGTTTTTAATTTCGTGGCTGTGAGGTGTTTTTAATTTCGTGGGTGTGAGGTGTTTTTAATTTCGTGGCTGTGAGGTGTTTTTAATTTTGTGGGTGTGAGGTGTTTTTAATTTCGTGGGTGTGAGGTGTTTTTAATTTTGTGTTTCGTGGCTGTGAGGTGTTTTTAATTTCGTGGGTGTGAGGTATTTTTACTTTCGTGGCTGTGAGGTGTTTTTAATTTTGTGGGTGTGAGGTGTTTTTAATTTTGTGGGTGTGAGGTGTTTTTAATTTCGTGGCTGTGAGGTGTTTTTAATTTTGTGGGTGTGAGGTGTTTTTAATTTTGTGGGGGTGAGGTATTTTTAATTGTGTTTTGTGGCTGTGAGGTGTTTTTAATTTCGTGGTGGTGGGGTGTTTTTAATTTCGTGGGTGTGAGGGGTTTTTAATTTCGTGGTGGTGAGGTGTTTTTAATTTTGTGGGTGTGAGGGGTTTTTAATTTTGTGGGTGTGAGGTGTTTTTAATTTCGTGGGTGTGAGGTGTTTTTAATTTTGTGGGTGTGAGGGGTTTTTAATTTCATGGTGGTGAGGTGTTTTTAATTTCGTGGGTGTGAGGGGTTTTTAATTTCGTGGTGGTGAGGTGTTTTTAATTTCGTGGTGGTGAGGTGTTTTTAATTTCGTGGGTGTGAGGTGTTTTTAATTTCGTGGGTGTGAGGGGTTTTTAATTTCGTGGGTGTGAGGTGTTTTTAATTTCGTGGGTGTGAGGGGTTTTTAATTTCGTGGTGGTGAGGTGTTTTTAATTTCGTGGGTGTGAGGGGTTTTTAATTTCGTGGTGGTGAGGTGTTTTTAATTTCGTGGTGGTGAGGTGTTTTTAATTTCGTGGGTGTGAGGGGTTTTTAATTTCGTGGGTGTGAGGTGTTTTTAATTTCGTGGGTGTGAGGGGTTTTTAATTTCGTGGTGGTGAGGTGTTTTTAATTTCGTGGGTGTGAGGGGTTTTTAATTTCGTGGTGGTGAGGTGTTTTTAATTTCGTGGTGGTGAGGTGTTTTTAATTTCGTGGGTGTGAGGGGTTTTTAATTTCGTGGGTGTGAGGGGTTTTTAATTTCGTGGTGGTGAGGTGTTTTTAATTTTGTGGGTGTGAGGGGTTTTTAATTTTGTGTTTTGTGGCTGTGAGGTGTTTTTAATTTCGTGGGTGTGAGGTATTTTTAATTTTGTGTTTTGTGGCTGTGAGGTGTTTTTAATTTCGTGGTGGTGGGGTGTTTTTAATTTCGTGGGTGTGAGGGGTTTTTAATTTCGTGGTGGTGAGGTGTTTTTAATTTTGTGGGTGTGAGGGGTTTTTAATTTCGTGGGTGTGAGGTGTTTTTAATTTCGTGGGTGTGAGGTGTTTTTAATTACGTGGGTGTGAGGGGTTTTTAATTTCATGGTGGTGAGGTGTTTTTAATTTCGTGGGTGTGAGGGGTTTTTAATTTCGTGGTGGTGAGGTGTTTTTAATTTCGTGGTGGTGAGGTGTTTTTAATTTCGTGGGTGTGAGGTGTTTTTAATTTCGTGGGTGTGAGGGGTTTTTAATTTCGTGGGTGTGAGGTGTTTTTAATTTCGTGGGTGTGAGGGGTTTTTAATTTCGTAGTGGTGAGGTGTTTTTAATTTCGTGGGTGTGAGGGGTTTTTAATTTCGTGGTGGTGAGGTGTTTTTAATTTCGTGGTGGTGAGGTGTTTTTAATTTCGTGGGTGTGAGGGGTTTTTAATTTCGTGGGTGTGAGGGGTTTTTAATTTCGTGGTGGTGAGGTGTTTTTAATTTTGTGGGTGTGAGGGGTTTTTAATTTCGTGGGTGTGAGGGGTTTTTAATTTCGTGGGTGTGAGGTGTTTTTAATTTCGTGGGTGTGAGGGGTTTTTGATTTCGTGGTGGTGAGGTGTTTTTAATTTCGTGGGTGTGAGGGGTTTTTAATTTCGTGGTGGTGAGGTGTTTTTAATTTCGTGGTGGTGAGCTGTTTTTAATTTCGTGGGTGTGAGGGGTTTTTAATTTCGTGGGTGTGAGGTGTTTTTAATTTCGTGGGTGTGAGGGGTTTTTAATTTCGTGGTGGTGAGGTGTTTTTAATTTCGTGGGTGTGAGGGGTTTTTAATTTCGTGGTGGTGAGGTGTTTTTAATTTCGTGGTGGTGAGGTGTTTTTAATTTCGTGGGTGTGAGGGGTTTTTAATTTCGTGGGTGTGAGGGGTTTTTAATTTCGTGGTGGTGAGGTGTTTTTAATTTTGTGGGTGTGAGGTGTTTTTAATTTCGTGGGTGTGAGGGGTTTTTAATTTTGTGTTTTGTGGCTGTGAGGTGTTTTTAATTTCGTGGGTGTGAGGTATTTTTAATTTTGTGTTTTGTAGCTGTGAGGTGTTTTTAATTTCGTGGTGGTGGGGTGTTTTTAATTTCGTGGGTGTGAGGGGTTTTTAATTTCGTGGTGGTGAGGTGTTTTTAATTTTGTGGGTGTGAGGGGTTTTTAATTTCGTGGGTGTGAGGTGTTTTTAATTTCGTGGGTGTGAGGGGTTTTTAATTTCGTGGTGGTGAGGTGTTTTTAATTTCGTGGTGGTGAGGTGTTTTTAATTTCGTGGGTGTGAGGGGTTTTTAATTTCGTGGTGGTGAGGTGTTTTTAATTTCGTGGGTGTGAGGGGTTTTTAATTTCCTGGGTGTGAGTTGTTTTTAATTTCGTGTTGGTGAGGTGTTTTTAATTTCGTGGGTGTGAGGGGTTTTTAATTTCGTGGTGGTGAGGTGTTTTTAATTTCGTGGGTGTGAGGGGTTTTTAATTTCGTGGTGGTGAGGTGTTTTTAATTTCGTGGTGGTGAGGTGTTTTTAATTTCGTGTTGGTGAGGTGTTTTTAATTTCGTGGGTGTGAGGTGTTTTTAATTTCGTGGTGGTGAGGTGTTTTTAATTTCGTGGGTGTGAGGTATTTTTAATTTTGTGGGTGTGAGGTGTTTTTAATTTCGTGGTGGTGAGGTGTTTTTAATTTCGTGGTGGTGAGGTGTTTTTAATTTCGTGGTGGTGAGGTGTTTTTAATTTCGTGGGTGTGAGGGGTTTTTAATTTCGTGGGTGTGAGGGGTTTTTAATTTCGTGGTGGTGAGGTGTTTTTAATTTCGTGGGTGTGAGGGGTTTTTAATTTCGTGTTGGTGAGGTGTTTTTAATTTCGTGGGTGTGAGGGGTTTTTAATTTCGTGGTGGTGAGGTGTTTTTAATTTCGTGGGTGTGAGGGGTTTTTAATTTCGTGGTGGTGAGGTGTTTTTAATTTCGTGGTGGTGAGGTGTTTTTAATTTCGTGTTGGTGAGGTGTTTTTAATTTCGTGGGTGTGAGGTGTTTTTAATTTCGTGGTGGTGAGGTGTTTTTAATTTCGTGGGTGTGAGGTGTTTTTAATTTCGTGGGTGTGAGGTGTTTTTAATTTCGTGGGTGTGAGGTATTTTTAATTTTGTGGGTGTGAGGTGTTTTTAATTTCGTGGTGGTGAGGTGTTTTTAATTTCGTGGTGGTGAGGTGTTTTTAATTTCGTGGTGGTGAGGTGTTTTTAATTTCGTGGGTGTGAGGGGTTTTTAATTTCCTGGGTGTGAGTTGTTTTTAATTTCGTGTTTCGTGGTGATAAGGTGTTTTGAATTACTTGGTGGTGAGGTAAAGTATTTAACACAACACCACAACACAACAACTCAGGTGCAGTCAGCCTCAGCTAAAATAACCCCTTTCCTCAGTAATGACGCTTGGTGAGGCGAGCGAAGCTCGTATATATATATGGTGTTATATATTTTTTGTATATGCAACTTAAGGGTTTACAGTAGTAAATAGTACTGTACTTTACATACAGCAGTACTTAAGGAAATCCCTCGTGAAGGAATTGCAGAGTACCTGAAGGGAAATCTTTCTTGAAGGTTAAGGGAGTTTTATGCAACAGGGCCTATACCTTCACAAGGCCCATGATGCCTATCGGCTCAAACCGTTCAATATTTGATGATCCTTTTAATAGTCCTTTTGGTCGTTTTACACTAAAGGGAAATTTATAGTGAGGGCATAGCAATTTTGCGTATGACAGCTCCGAAGACGTCTTTGGATCGCATAGGGCAACATGGTGGCCGAATCATGTCATTTCATGGGTGGAATGGAACGTTACTAAAAAAGGAGGTTGGACGGATAGGCAGGCAAACAGATGGCATTAGCTTATTGTGTATGTATTTGTAAATATATATATATATATATATATATATATTTATATATATATATATATATATATATATATGTGTGTGTAGATGTACGTATATATGTATATGTATTGTCCAAACCCCTCAGACATCAAGTCAATATTGGCAAGCATGTAAATGATTTGCTCAAAAAACCCGGCTTGGTATTATATAATAGATATTCCATATGCAGAGAGGGAATTGATATACAAAGGGTCTACAGTTTCCATGGGACAACGTTGAGTATAATGACTGCTCACACGATCCTTTACACCTTAATCAAAGAAATGAGACCATTTGAATCGTCATTACCGTGTTGCACTCCTGAGTTCAGTGTGTGTGTGTGTGTGTGTGTGTGTGTGTGTGTGTGTGTGTGTGTGTGTGTGTGTGTGTGTGTGTGTGTGTGTGTGTGTGCGTGCGTGCGTACACGTTCTTGCTTGGTTTTTCCCTTTTTGTGTGATATGTGCATGAGACATGGTACACCATATTTAAAGATCATAACACGATCGTATTTTGCAGGAAATCATGACCAAAGTAACATCTGACCACAACCATTTGAGCATTGCGGACCTTGCTTTATCGAAGCGATCTGTAAGTATATCATAATACACCCTCAATGTATTACCTCCGCCACCGAAGGTGGACACAGGTTATGTTTTCATGTCTAACTATGAACAGGATATCTTGAAATGTTGTGGACATATTCGGACAAAACTTGGAGGACAGATTGGGTGTGTGACAAGGAAGAATTGATTCAATTTTGGTGAAGATCCGAAACCGGATATGGATACGGAAAAAAAAAATATTTTTTTTTCAAAATGATTCTTCACCAGTGAGAGATGGGGCCAAAAACGATATGTAGCATGGTATGTCAAATAGGTGTGGACGAGTTGTGACAAAGCTAGGTGAATGAGTTGTTAAGAGGACGAGAACAAGCCGATTAGATTTTGATTAAAGTCCGGTCAAGATCCGGTCTTTCAGTGGGATCCAAAAGGTACTTTACCTGCCTGGCAGTCGTATGCGCTCCACCGAGTGCCATTCTAGTTTATTTTGTTTTCCTTCTGATTGTGATTTTGTGATGTTTTGTTACCACCTGCAGGACCTAGAAAAGGCAGGAGTGCTGAATAAAACAAAAATAATGGAAAACGGCAAGAAGATAAGGTGGGTTTTCTGTTAAATCTCATGATTGCCTTTCGGAGACGTCAACAAATTTTATGGAAGAGTTCTATGTACAGTGGACTACAATCTAAATTTGTGGGTTCAAATCTGGTTGAATACCGGGGTTTTTAAAAATATCTTATTGCAAAACTAAGCGAGTATCAAGAATAGTGCTACTATTGAATTTCATAATGATCCAGATAGAACACCAATTACCTTTGGTAGGTGGTGATCTGCCCACCTCACTTGGTCCATTCCACATGTGGTTTGTGGTGTGCACTCTGAGATTTTCATTCATTAATTTCCTCAAAGCAATTTGAGATACTTTTCCCTTTCTGCAGAAAACGAGTACGATATGCACCTGATAATATTCCCGAATTGGTGTCAGTTGTTGCCTATGCTTGCAGGATGTTAAAACAAGCTATAAAAAAGAGCATGTAATCGCAATGTGATTCCAAATGGCTGATTGACCACAAGAGGGCGCTGCATCCTCATCCTTTTGCTGAACTTGCTCTTTTTTGGGATCTCTTGAGTTCCTGAAATTCATTCACAGTTGAATGTGGTTCCAATCAATATCATGGAAGCCTGCTCAGATATGCTGACTCATTGCGCCCGTTTGAAGATCGAGATGATTATTCTAACTTTGAGCATCCTCTTGTGCAGAAAGAACTGGATGTTAGCGTGGGTGGTGATGGTGGCTGATGACCTCATTTTTTACAAGGACCCAAAGACGCAAACAAGCTGGGTATGTGTGTGTAAATCACTCTCAATATATTTTGTCAAAATGAATTGAATACACACACACACACACACAATTTTTTTTTTTTTAACATGAGATGAACACCTTTATGGCAAGTGTACTCTTGGTGTGCTATAGGTGCAGGCGATACCTGCTGTTATCTCTGCATTCATTGGGGTTGTAAGTGCTTGTGTGATATTCTCCATCTGTTTGTGGGTGCCTCTGTATGTTGGTGGGTGGGTCTCTTTGTTTGTGATTTTACAGTAGCATTGGCTAGCCCTGCCAAACCTTCTGTAGAACCTTTTGGGGGCAGAGCGGGTGTCCTGTGTGGGAGGTTTAATAAATGTATCGATATAATTATGAATTTTGAATTTCCACCCATGCGACGTATTAGGTATCCACCCTTGCTTGCCTTCAGATTCGTCTGTATTGGTTATCACGTTAAAAGAGCGTTTATATTAGTTTACCTCACGTGTTTGTAACATTGTATTTTGTTGTATTAAAGGTATATAGTGTTAATTTGTGATTGGAATTATGCTGTTTGAAATTAAAATATAGAGAGATTGAGTTTACAGGAGAATGAGGAAATGGTGTGAGGGTTTCGACCCGTGACATTCGCGGATTTGGCATTTACAGTTTCGCCATTTACTGCATATAGAAACATTACCCACCTGGTGGAGTCAGCTGCAGAAGTAATTTTTTGTTTTTTCCACAAATCCTTCAAGAACATGCTGTTAATGCATGACGTTCGACTGAAGGTGGCACAGGAATGTGGAATTTTTATGCCTCCGCCCCTGAAGGTGGCCGGAGGCATTATTTGGTTCATGGTTTGGCATCTGCTGTCTCCACATTGTCTGTTTGCATTCGGCCTCTCATCCATGTGTAGCATGGGTACCTCACTTGTACGTGTATATATACCGGTAGTAGACAAAACATTTGGAAAGACCGGTGTAAATTCACTTAACAGGGCGTTGGGTCACCACATGCAGCCAGCAAGGGCAAGGCCTGTATGCGCCGTGCCATAGAGTCAACCAACATCTGGAATACTGCAGGATGTGACACCATTTTTCCATGGGAAAATCAATCAACTCACACCTTTTTGATAGAGGTGGAAAATGCTGTCTCAGGCGTAGTTCCAGAATATTCCATAAATGCTCAATTAGGTACAGAACTGGTGACTGAGAAGGCCATGACATATGGATAACAGTGTCATGCTCATCAAACCAATGGCCGACCACACATGCTCTGCGGATGGGGGCATTGTCATCCTGGAAGACACTCCTCCCGGTAGGAAATAAATGCTGCTACATGGGGTGAAGATGATCACTCAGGATCATTAAGTAGTGATTGGCATTGACCTTGCTTTCTAAGGGAATGACGGCATCCAAAACATGCCAGGAAAATGCACCCACAACATTACAGAACCAAAATAACCCTTCATTGTTGGAACCAAGCACTCAGGGTGGTAGAGTTCTTAAAGTTGGCACCACACGTGCACTCGTCCGTTTGTTGAGAACATGGTGAAGGATGATTAATCTGACCACATCACATTTTTCTACTGCTCGGTAGTCTATTGCATATGCTCTTTGCACCACTAAGCTCGCAAGCGTGCATTACCAGGTGTGATGAGCGGTTTATGCACTGCAAACCGACTATGGTATTCTGCTCTGTAGAGTTCTCGGCGGGCCTTTTTAATTTTTGTTGAAACTGGCTGCTCACTCCCCAGGTTTAAATTTACAGTCAATTTATCTGCAGTTGCTCGCCTACTTTTCCTTGCACTTCAAAATAATGCATGGATATCATGATCCTGGAGTATGCGCTTCCCCGCACTGTTGCCCTTTCCTGACGTCCTTCACTTGGAGTTCCATGCCGACATCACCTTAGACACCGTTGCTCGTGAAACATCAGCAAGTTGAGCTGTCTTTGTCACAAGCTCCTGCCAAACACACGCCAACAATTGCCCCTTTCAAAGTCACTTTTTTCCTCTTGCAGACATGCTAGCCATAATTATAGGTGACCAGGCCTGTGCAGCATTTTTAGACATGACCCTAAGCATGCTGGGATTATTTGCTTAACTAGCACATGGGCCACACTTTTGTGGATGCAGTTGCTTTCAACATATAGTGTCCCTCATTTACCCAGGTGTTTCCATTTTTTTTGGTTTTAATTGCAAGATGTACCCATCACTGTGGGAGCAGGAAGTCTCCTCAGTGCTTGCATTTGTACAGCAGTGTATCAGTTGTTGGTCCCAGATCGTGCAGTCGGTCCCAGATCGTACAGCATGAGCTGTAATGGGACTCAATCTGGTGTTCTCACCAGTCATGGTTAGTGGTGCTAGTTAGTGGTGCTCGGTTAACGAGTATGAAGCAATAAGGCTTCAAAGCCACCTAGTTGATGAAACAGCGATGTTTTGCCTTGACGAGCCCGAAAAAGGCGAAACTAGTCGGCAGCTTTGCTTTTCATCTGCTTAGTGACAGCATTTGATTTTGGCATCTTTGCACTGCAACAAGCTCTTCTGGGGTCACAGAGCTGAGGAGTCATGATAGAAGTGTGTGTCTGTATGAATAATACGCTTATTCTGTCTGTTTGTCTTTCTGACAATTTTCTCACCACTCAACCAAGCACCATAAAACCCATATCAGTATAAAGGTCTTTATCCTCTATTTTTACTGAAGAATCGTGAGATGATGGATCTTGCGAGATTGTGAATGAAAGTTGTTTTTTTTTCATTTATTTACTTTACACATTGTTCTTAACAAACGAGAACCAGAATGTTTTGAAGAAGGGGGGAAGACATTGTGAATTTAAAATGCCATCATTATTTACTTTTAACATTAATTGTTCTTGATGAATGGGAACAGGAACAACACAGGCATGTTTTAATCGTTCAGGAATTCACCTTCATGCTTCATTTAACTTGTGCTGTTGTTTTAGATTATTATTTGTGCCCAATTCCATTCAATATTTAATGTGAAAGCAAAAAGGATGTGATTCACCTTTTTTTGAATTTAACTGCCAGTGGATGAAAATTTTCCATGTTTCACATGAAGAATGGAATCATAAAAAAAGAATGAATTGAAATGATGGGCCGAATGGCTTCCTCCTATGCAAATGTTCTATGTTAGTAACATTGTCAAGAACAGGAAGAAATGTGGAGGGAGAACAAAGGGAGGCAGAGAGTTGGGAGAGGGAGGTTGACGGGTTGGGAAGGGGGGGTTGGGGGGGAGCGAGGATTTAAAGAAGACAAACGGTGGAGGCTGATACAGTGTCTGGTTGAGTGGTAGAGGGGAAAGAGTTGAGAGACAGAGAGAGACAGAGATGGGGAGGTTCAGGCCTTGGGGTTGGGAGGAGGGGTTATGGACTCGTTGGTTGTGAGGAGGGGTAAAGGACTCGTTGGTTGTGAGGAGGGGGTCATGGACTCATTGGTTGTGCGGAGGGGTCATGGACTCGTTGGTTGTGACGAGGGGTCATGGACTCGTTGGTTGTGACGAGGGGTAAAGGACTCGTTGGTTGTGAGGAGGGGGTCATGGACTCATTGGTTGTGCGGAGGGGTCATGGACTCGTTGGTTGTGACGAGGGGTCATGGACTCGTTGGTTGTGATGAGGGGTCATGGACTCGTTGGTTGTGAGGAGGGGTCATGGACTCGTTGGTTGTGAGGAGGGGTCATGGACTCATTGGTTGTGAGGAGGGGTCATGGACTTGATGGTTGTGATGAGGGGTCATGGACTCATTGGTTGTGATGAGGGGTCATGGACTAGTTGGTTGTGATAAGGGGTCATGGACTAGTTGGTTGTGAGGAGGGGTCATGGACTTGTTGGTTGTGAGGAGGGGTCATGGACTCGTTGGTTGGGAGGAGAGGGTCATGGACTTATTGGTTGGGAAGAGGGGTTATGGAATTGGGGTTTGTGGGGTGGGATAGATTTGGGAGATGGTGGTTGAGGTTTTTGGGAGGGTTCCGGGGTGGGGAGTTGGGGAGAGAAGTTGAAGACTTGTCATTTGTGGGGAGGGCATTTGAAGGCAGGGTGGTGATGAGTTTGAAGATTTGGGATTGGGGAGG
Organism: Myxine glutinosa; assembly: GCF_964187855.1. NCBI lineage: Eukaryota > Metazoa > Chordata > Myxini > Myxiniformes > Myxinidae > Myxine > Myxine glutinosa. The sequence goes on from NC_136267.1 coordinate 78,754,967, forward strand.
GGTGGTGAGGTAGTTTAGGGATGGTGGTTGTGTATGGGTAGTTGAGGAGTTTAAAAGAAAGGGGGAGGAGAGGTTAGAGAGATTGGGTGGGGGGACAGAGGGAGGACAGAGTTGGGAGAGGGGTTTGAGGCTTTGTGTGGGGTGAGGGGCAGGGGAGAGTTGAGGACTTGAAGAAGAAAGGGGGAGGGGAAGACAAATAGTTGTGGTGGGGACAGAGAGACAGGGTGGGGGAGTGGTTTGAGGACTTGGGGTGGGGAGGGGGGGGATTGGTTTGAGGACTTGAAGTCATATTTTACATTGTGTGGCACTTCTGCAGATCGACATTCCAGCCTAATCTTACCCCCTCCCTTCCACTTCCATTGGATGCCAACTACAGAGTCTGTCCGTACTTTGTCTTCTCAATGTTGATCAGTAAGCAAGGAGACAACATATACAATTTTGTCTTTCGTATAACTCGGGTCTAAATCAAACAGCCGACTCCCAGACTCAGCAGATGTTCAAAGCACAATGCCACTGACTCTGGCTTTTGTTTGGTTACATCGTAAGGATTTCATCAATTCTCGGACCTTTGTTTGCACAATGATCAATATTACCAGTGTCGAATGTGTAGTAAAACAACACGATTTATTATCAAAGCTTTAGAGATTATTTTGTTGAAGGAAAAATGTCGTACAGTTATAATCCAGAACCTGTAAAGCAAAAGGAACATATTCAGCTGGACAGGATTGTGCTAGCTTTATTGTTTCCATATTCTGTTAGCTTATTGCAAAGAGTCTCTTCATACTGTTGTTTTTAAAATGCCATGTTACAAGGCATTCAAAAATCAAGTTAGAACTTTTGCTTGAAGGTCCACAGACACAAAAACATTTTTAAAATATAATTATATTGATGTTAACGCAATAAACAAAGAACTGAACATGGTTTTTTATTCTAATTTTTTTTGACGTGTTACAGTGAAAAAAAAAAAACCCATCGGGTACTGCCCTTAACAATAGCGATGGTCATGACATTATGCGTTACAGTAATCAAAGGCAAGGTTGTCTCAGCACGCAATGGATAATGGACGGACAACTCACTTCAGACTCGTCAGAAAGTGAGTTTGATGAAGATTTTTGTGATCCAGAATCCTCCGATGGTCAAAATAATTTCAAAAACTACCCGCCGCAAAGAAAATTCTTGAGGACGTAGCGGGTCACGTGCATAATCAAATGGCCGTTTTTTAGGGGGTGAGGCCATTCAAGCTTAAAAGTCACCCAAAAACATTAATACGAGTATCGTCCTTCCAAGATGTTCAAAAAAAGAGCAACAATTAAGTGTTAAGCGAAGCAATGTCTATTAATACACCAAACATGATTTTCTGTGTCTGGTCCTTTAAATATTTATTTTTGAGGTTTTGTGGCCTTTGATTTTGCTGTGCCATATTTTGCCTTTCGTTGGTTGTTGAAATAAACAGTTTTCTTTTCATTTTCTTTCCCAATCGAAAATGCCAATGTTTTCCATCTTACTATAATTCACCAAATGTCAGTCTGTCCGTTCGAAGGTACCGCAAAAACGGCTCAACCAATCACAACGATATTTTGGGTGGGTATTCCTGGGACCCCTGGGAGTAAAATAGGCTACATTGTTTTTCCAAGTTTTCCAATTTTCTAGTTTTTCCAAACACGATGGAATAATATTTACCGATATGAACAGTGATGTGGCTTTTATTGAAATTCTACAAATACTGTTTAGATTTTGATGACAATTATGAACCTGCCGCGAATGCGAAAGTGGACAGATGACGGCAATGCGCGGGTTTGATAATATCCAAATACAACCATCTTTCATTCGTAATGTTAAATCATTAAATGTTAATAGTGTTAATCGTTTTGTTGAAGTATCAATTGATGATTGGAATTGAGTGAATACAATTGTGATTTTGAATTCGTAATTGTATTCACCCAACCGTATGGAACTTCACATCAGGATTTAAATATTTGTTTATGTCACGAATGTTGTTAAAAGTTTATTTATTATATTAATGTTATTTCATTTGTGATTGGAGTTGTGCTGTTTGGAATGAAAAAAAGAGATATCGAGTTCATGTGAATGACGGAATGCCGTGACAGTTTCTACTTTCTAAACGTGAATTCGCGGATCGCCATATGCAGATTCGCCATTGACTGGGAATGGAACACACGTACCTGTTTGTTTGCGAACGGGTACGTTTTTCATGGAAGTCCTTCATGAACTTGCTGTCCATGTCTGACGTGCGACTGAAGGTGCTACAGGAATGTGGAATTTATTGGTTTCATGCTTTAGCATTAGTCGTTTCTGCATTGTCTGTTTGCTTCTGGCCTCCCACCCGTGCATAGCACGGGTATCTCACTAGTATTATATAATTCTGCCAACGTCGCCTGTATTTCTGCAACAGAAACACGGTGCCACGAACAGCAAACCTGAAAGCTGTATCAGTCTGCATGGAGCACAGATAGAGCAATCAAAGGAAAAGTCGAGCAAGAAGAAGAATGTCCTTCTGGTGGGTAATTGTTTTGAACTGTTAAAAAAAAAACATTAATTTCTCAAAGCTTTGAGCTCATTTACATGTTTATCTTGAATACCACAGGTGAGATTTGGACTTTGCCAATTTGGGTGGTAATAGAGACCTCACCAATTCAAATTCTGATGATAACTTGTCTTCTCCTCCTAATGTCAAACTAAATGACTCTTCCTCCTCCACCTCTTCCTCCTAGCTAAGAGTACCAGGAGGCAACGAGTATCTGTTGCAGTCTGACAATGAGCACACTGTCAAAGAATGGTATCAGACTATCTACTCCAGACAAATCAAACTGGTTGGTTTTGGTTATACCTTTTCAAATACGTCATGAATTGTTACTTGTTTTTATTCATGATGCAAGGTCAGGGTATTGACTCTGGCTCTTGAATTTGCATGATTGCGGTGTTTTGGCTATTGTTTGATATTTAATGGAAACATTTTGATTGTGTAACTTCACACTGGTACAAGTTGAAAACGTATCATGTCACTATTACCCCCATCAAACTCTTTCCATCGTGCTGTTGCCCAACGGAACAAGGCTGCCATTCATGGACGACAGGGTAAATTGAGTCCTGCCCAATGCCATGTGGCAGAAGATGAAGGCAGCGATGAAGAGCTAGAACGCTTTGGAATCATACGAGATCGCGGAGACTCTAAGAGAGGCAAGTATGAAATTTGTGGAATGGCCTTGGGAACCTGTCACTTTGTTGTACATGGTACTTCAAGCACTATCAGCAGCTATTGCAAAACTTTCTGTATAATCTAACAAGGAAAGCAAGCTCCTTCAAGTGCTGCAATTATGGCAGACATGCATTGTGTATCTGGTGGCATGTGGGATCTGATGATTTGAAGGAAGCCTTTGCTTTTCTAATCCTACCAGCATACAAGGAATGCACATTGCTGCAAATTAAGCAAATTTATTAACCTTTGTGATGGCACAGGAGGTTGAGCACTGCTTGGCACTTGTCTGACACACTGGGGCCTATGGGCTTGGAAACCCATCCACAATGCGCCCTCGGCTCTTAGCAGCCACGGCCTCGGCCGACTTCCCTGCGACCAGCATGTCACGTTCACTTTGCATCGTCGTCGTTTTACCAATTCCCACTGGCAAGTCTGCTTTGACATTTAATTCCACCTCCCATCTCTGTTCTCCACAGCGAGCGAGCGTTCACTCGCTAACCCCGAGGTGGATAGGACGAGGGTGATCCATAAATTGAGGAGGTTCATGACACGTCGGCCAACGCTGCAGTCCCTCAAGGACAAAGGCTACATCAGAGGTGAGCTAACATTGTGAGCAACGCTGTGAGTGCAGCGTGGGTGATGTGGGATCATGTTACACATTGCCATATGGTATGATGTATTTTAGGAGAGTTTGTTGCCAACAATAGATCGTTGAAAAATCGAACACATTATGAATCAAGCATTAAGACCTGACTGCACGTTTTCTGCTTAAATAGTTTGGCCTTCTTAGGTCCCATGGAAAGCATCCAGGCAATGTTTTAATCCACTTGGCCACGATGAGGGAATACTTAGCATCTGTGGTCCTTAGACTGGATGCAAAATCTCAGCTTGCATTACCCAAAATAAGCTTTAGTTATTTGACTGCTTTTGGAACGAAGGCACACAAGTTCATAATTGGCCAGATTTGCTTTACTCGAAGCTTCGTTGAAGTTTCACTTGAAGTGCAATTATTGTGCAGTCAAATTTGCAACATTCAAATATGGAGGATCACCCACCTCCTCAATACCTTGCAAAGCATGTGCTGCTTGCGTTGTAGTAGCGATTGTCAATGACATAACAGTCGATCATTGTCATACAATGTAGAGTTTTAGCTACAGTACAATTTATTACATAAATGTGCTTGTAATCCTGCATTAGTGTATCTTCAGTGCATACCTCGTGTATCCTTCCCATTCTCCCTGATTCTTGCATCTACAGAGCAAGTATTTGGTTGTCCATTGGACACACTGTGTGAGCGGGAAGCCTCCACAGTTCCTGCATTTGTACAGCAGTGTATCAGTGCTGTCGAGAAACGAGGTAAACACTTTGCTATTGCTTTGCTATGAAAGCTCATCTCATTCCGAGATCCACATCAATCTTTTTTTATTTTTGGGATTGTCGCTAATTTTGTTGATGTAATCTGACTTTCCCTGTTGAGCTTTACAATGATTCTTTCAAGATTGATACGGCGAAGCGAGGTCGAGGCCGTTTATTCCTGATATGTGAAACGCCCTGCAATCCATGCCTACAGAAAACATACCTTTTGGAACGCCGGCCATATTTTCCATCCAAACTTTATTTAAAAACATTCTCCATGTGTATCAGGTACTCCTTTGTTGAGTACATCAGTTTTTTTGGCAATTGCTCAAGTGGTTGCAGAGAAAACAAATTTAAAAGTGAACTAGAAAGAGCAATCAGAGATTGCAGATCCTCGCTAGGACTTGTTTTGTGTGGTGTATTTTTTGTGGCAAATAAATGGAAGGATCTGCTAAATGAAAGATCATTGATTGCAAATGAAAGGTCTAAGTGGTCATGTTGTAAATGTGTGAAGGTTAAAGTCTGAAAAGTTGTGAAAGTGTAGGTGTCAAATGGTGTAAATGTCGAAATGAAATGGTCAAAGTGGTCTAAAGGGTGTAATTTATGTTTCTGAAAGGTCGGAATTGTTTGAAGTGGTTTTGCAACATCTAAAAACAATGTCTAAAGGTCAAAGGGGTCTACAGGGTATTAAAAGGTGTTAAGTTCTAAAGGGTAGAGAGGTGTCTTCTTGGGTGTCTATAGGGTGTTGGTGGTTTAACAGGGTCTATTGGGTTTACAGAGTCTTAAAGAATCTTGGGGTTCTCAAGGGTCTTGGGTTCTAAAGGATCTTATGAGTTTTAGGGGTCTAAAGTGACGTTCCGCAACCTGTGGGTTGCGACCCAATGTTTGGGTCGCGAAGGATTTTCAATGGGTCGCACGATCGTTTCAGAAATCGTGGGAAAAAAACTTTATCGACGATTTACTTCTCCCGACTGAACAGAACAGAGATCAAACGAACGCCGACACAAGCCTTATAGTGTGGACTCTTCTACCACGCTGTACCGATTTACCGCGATGTACCGCGCGTGCATCCGGTCAGTCAGATCATACGTTTAGTTTCCGACACGTGAATGTCCATTGCTTTTCATTCGAAAGATTGAGCTGTGAGCGTAAGGTACTCGCCATGGCTGGAAAGTATCAGCCTGTGTTCCTGAATTATGGGTTCACCTTGAATATCAATAAGCACAATGTTCATCGACCACAGTGTGTGATATGCCTTGACATGTTGGCCAACGAGTCCCTCAGGCCCCAAAAGCTGAAACGGCACCTCGAGAAGAAACATGGAGATCATTTCAACAAGTCGTGGGAGTTTTTTCTCCAGAAAGAACGCAAGATGAACAACAGCAAGTCAGTAATGAGTTCGGCTGTTTTTCCGTTTTCCGTTTTATTCTATTTCACAAAAGATACACCGCCAATGAATGTTGAGATTCATCTTCATCTTCATCTTCATCACCTTCTTCATCTTCATAATCATCGCCATCTTCTTCATTAAATCTTCATCCGGATTCATCGTAGGGGCGGATTCATCTCTTCCGAAGCTGCTAACAAGGCAGGGAGTTTACGCCTGATTGGCTGACAATATCAAGTGGGCGGTGTCTGTGATCGAAGTCGCTACTCATTCTCAAGGGGGGCGTGGTCTCTCGCTCTCTCTCTCTCTCTCTCATGGTCGTGGAGATCCGTACAAAATAACAACAAAATAAGGACAGTGTTTGGTATGATTGTCGTCACTTTGCTTTATTGTTCAATTACGAATTGTACTACTGTACAAAGATGATGAACCGAACCCGTACCAAGATATTAACGTCATAAGCAATCGATATTTCCGTGACGGTTTGTGGAAGGGGGTGGGGGGGGGGGTGGGTGGGGGGGGGGGGGTGGGTGGGGGGGGGGGGGGGGTGGGTGGGGGGTTCAATGGGTCACGACTGGATGCCTGGGTTTTTTATTGGGTCCTGGGCTAAAAAGGTTGCGGAACGCAGGTCTAGAGGGTCGTATGGGTCTAAAGGGTCGTATGGTTCTAAAGGATTGAAAGGGTCCTTGGGGCCTCAAGAGTTCCAAAGGTATATAGAGATTGAAAGTAATTAATACACATACTCACGTTCTGTGCAGACAAATGGACAAACACAGACAGGCAACCAAACGGACCCAAATTCAATGCCCTCTTCTCTGGCGAGGGTAATAAAGGTGAAAAAGTGAGGGAGGAAGAAAAAAGTGAAGGCCATGGTCGACGTTCCACAACATTGTCAAGGATGGTTGTGGACGCCTATTACTAGTACATAAAACTAATTCTACTGAGGCCGAGCGAAGCGGGGTCTAGGCCGTTTAGTCCTGATATGTGAAACAACCGGCAGCCCATGACTTATTTTGGAACGCCTGCCATATTTTCAATCCAATCATTATGTAACCTTCTTTAAAAAAAATCTCCATGGGAAGGTGCTCCTATGTTGAAAGTTTTGTAAATCGCTCAAGCGGTTAGGGAGAAAATTAATTTAGAAGCGAATGAAGGTAAAAAGGTGAGGGCGGAAGAAAAAAAAAAGTAAGAGCCTCGTCCGATGTTCCACAACATGGTCAAGGATAGTTGTGGATGCCTTTTACTAGTTTATGCTTCCATTTGTATGGTTGTACATTAAAAACAGATCTCTTGTCATGACCAGCAGGTGTCTTGTCCCCTCAATCCTCTTACTCTCAAATTCCCCCAAAACAAATATTCTTCTTGCTTGCATCATACCACTATCAACCTCTCGGAAATTTTATCAGGGTCCTCATTGCATGACAGAGGCTTGAGTCAGACGTGCTGCATCGTCCTGATCGCAATTGATGAAGGCCTACATTTTCATAATCACTAATTCCTTGGATGCAAAATGCACCACCTCACACTATCTTTGTTTACAGTTGCTGTTTGTGCATTTTCTGGGGGAATAAACCCTGTCATGCTCCAATTAGGAAAACAAGTTCACCCCCATTTTCGTGGACAAACTGCCACAAATAGTTCGCCACTTTCGGTTACAAAGTTGTGCAACATTTTGTAACCCAGGAATTGGCTGTGTCGTCACATTCAAGGAAATAAAGATGTTAATAGAAAGTAAAAAGTTTAATCCAGTGGATTTGTATCTTTAAGGCATACGGAATCATGGGGAGCTTGCTTAGAATGTGTCAGTCCCTATTAATAGGTGTTTATGATGCTTTCTTTTCAGCACCCCGCATGACCATTGTAACCAAAAGGATGCATGAGAAAGTGCACACTTGAGCCATAAAATCGATGTCACTACAGCAATGGCATTGGGGCACTCCATAACCAGCGAGATATGAAGCAGGTTTATCGAGCTGTTTTTGACTCTAGTGATTGCAAGCATAGCACAAAAGACTCGGCAGTAGCTTGTGTAGGCTCGGCAAAAGATACCAAATAAGCTCTGAAATGAGCATTCTTCGGTAATCAACTGTTCTGGGCTCGCTTGTTTCCTGGTAATTTGTTTTGCTCCATGGTGTGAGATTGAGCAGTTTAATTGAATGCACACAAGATTTGCTTCAATATCAGGAGGTGTGCAAGGCCACAGTCAAAGTTGATACTTGTGTATGAAAAGAAACATCTTTGAATTTTTTCCATCTTCATGACGAAAACATCTGCGTGTTTTGGCTTTGCAGGACTCGACATTGATGGAATCTACAGAGTCAGTGGAAACCTGTCGGTGATACAGAAGCTCCGCTTTTATGTAGACCATGGTAAGAACCATTGTGGTCGGAAGCATACACCGATTCTGTAGTTATTGGTGTTCCAGCAATCTCGGCCATGGTAAAGGAGCAATAACTACTATGAGCCTTGCCATTTGTAAGGAAAATAGGTACCCAAAGGGGTCCGTCCTTCCAAGAGAAGTGCTTCTTCCAATAAGCGAAAACAAGTACAGTACTGTAACCTTGCTTGCTGCTTCATGTTATCAACACACCTGCAATAGAATGGCATATTGTGCATATAATTAAAAAATGGGTTTGGTATTGTAAAATACTGTTATGAATTTGGTTAGAGTGATATATAGAGCCAGGTAGATCTGAATAGGTAACGTGCTTCGACTGTCACGATAGGGAATCTACCTTGTAATAAGTTCTGTGTTTTTAGGCGGTTTGTCAGGTTAAGTGTATACCTGTGAACATACAAGGATGTTCGTGTGTTAAATAGTTGTAGGGATTAATATAAGACCCCTGTGTGTTAGACCTGGTGATCAAACCTGTGTCCCTTATGGCAACGCATTCTCATATAAACACTTAGATAGGTCCTTAGTGCACACAGTAATTAATTAGTTCCCCTCCCTTACTACAATGACCTTGGAAGAAAACAGGCAGGAAGCCAGATCGGGGCACTGCCGCATGGGCCGCAGCCAGATACACCACCAGCTAGCCTAGCACGAGCATCATAGCAGGCTATAACCACGCCCAGGGAACGTGTGATTGGTGGCAGCGGAAGACGCGAACCTCCAGCCAATCAGCGCGGAGGGCGCCAAACCACGACTTAGAAGGAGGTTGTTCATTGGAGGGAAGGCACGAGAACGTTCTGGAAGACAAAAGTATGAGGCTCTGATTGGGGATGCGCGAGATTGATGTCACATGCGAGGTGACAAAAGGACGCGCTGCACGACATTTTGTCTCTTGGCTTCTTCTTGTCTCTGCCATTTCCCTCTCGGTGCGTTCCTGGCGTTATTCGTACTCGCTCGTGCTTGAAGCTCGTTCTTTTCGCTTCCGCGCTGGTGGTCGTTGGTTCGTCATCCTCATGGTGCTTGGAGCGGGTGCTCGGTGCTCGGAGCTTGGAGCGGTTCTTGTGCTTGGTGCTACGAGCGAGGCTTGCAGGTGCAGCAAGGCGCTCGGTGAAGCCTGACGGTGCACGAACGAGGGGCGCATTGAGGCCTGCTTCCCGCTGACCGGAGCCGCGGTCAGACAACTGCGCTCGAACCCGGACGACACACTGCAGACTACTGATAGATAAGGCCGCACCCACAGAACATTACACGATGAGACATTTCTTTTATTAATTCAGTCCTTTGTTCGTTTCTGAAGTGAGGTGTGAGGGATCCCGATTTAGGATCATTATTTATCTTCCGTCGCGTTCCATTGTTTCGGGGTCGGAATAAATCATTCTTTTTGTACATTTTACCTCCCATGTTTGAGTTCATTAATTTGCAGTATTCGAGCTGCCATCGGTTCGCTATAGGTAAGCGCGTGCCGCCTCTTCTCTTTCACTTCTTCCTCCTGTGCTTTTATAGCCAAATCCGTGTTTGATTGTCGCCTCAAGTTAAATCCGTTTGGTCATTCGCGAGCCCTGGTATTCACCGGAAGGGATCGCGCGACAACTGGTGTCAGAAGTGGGATTTGAACCCTGTTATAAATTTGGTGTCGTGTGGAAAATTTTGAAGAATTTTTTTTAGTCAGAGGCGATAAATTTGAATAGTCGATCGGTGCACGGGACACGAACGGCGCGTCAGTTAAAATCGAAATTGGTTCCTGGTAAAAGCCGCGCGGGGAAGCGACCTCTTCTTTACGGATGGAAGAGGTAAGCAATATGGAAGAAAGGATGGAAGATGCGGGAAGCATTGGGGGTGAGTCGGAGGTAGTTGGGGGAGAGGGGGTTGAGCATAGTGATGGAGCTGCTCCTGCCGTAGGGACGGCTCCGATGGATTTCCAAGCCATGTATGAAAAAATAATGAAGGGATTGAGTGAACGCAGTGAACAAACCAGTGCAGAAATTCGGAAAATGAGTGATAGGTTAAAGGGAGAGATGAATGAATGAATGAATGATCGTTTTAAGGCCATTTTCCCCGCTAGAGCGGGGGTTGGCCTTGCGGGCCCCATGACCTCATGGTTCCCTGTTTGAGGCGATGTTTTTTTTATGGCCGGATGCCCTTCCTGATGCCAACCCTTGGTCTCCTCTTACGATGTGCAGGGATACGGTGTACCTATTCTAAATCGGGGTACACACCGTGATCATTCATCCCAGCAAGATGGTACTCAATTTGCCGACCTCGGAAGGATGACAGGCTGAGTCAACCCCACTGGCGTTAATTCAACGATTGACCGGGATTCGAACTCAGGATCCTACGATCCCAAGCCGGCACCCTAACCGCTAAGCCAACACCAGGCAGAGAGAGAGATGGGAGAACTTAATAGTAAAATGGATTCCCAAAGAAATGAATTGAAGGACAAAATGAGGGGAATGAAAAGGGAATTGAAGGGAGACATGAGGCGAATGATTAACAAAATGGATGCTCGGAGTGAGCGAGTGGAAAACAAAATTGAAGGATGGACGAAGGAATTGGAGGAAGGACGAAAGAATGGTGCCGATGGGGCCCAGGAGGAGCCAAGATTTGCAGAATTCGAATTGGCACGAGGGGAATTCAAATTGGGAATTGCACCGGGAATGGCAATTGAAGGAAATGGGGAAGTTAGGGAAGGAAATGGGGAATGGGGAATGTGGAAATTTTAATGGAGAATGTTTGTTTCATAGTGACCTGGAAGGCTATCGGGGCCGGGTGGATCCCCCAACACATCAACAGGGGGATGAATTTGGAGTGGTGCAGCATGAGGGCGGTTGTGCAGTGCAACAGGGGGTAGAGGTATTGGGGGTCCGTGTGGTGGAGCTATTGATCCATGTATTTATTGATCAAGGCCTGTGGGGGCCAGAAATGATGTATAATGATAATGAGCATGATTTGATCCAGCGGCTGGGGACCTGGGACCGTCCCATGGAGGTAGGGTTTGACCAGGCCCAAAGGAGTTTGGGGGAGGAGGTGAGTCGGTCCGAGGAGGTGGTTGAGGTGACCGAGGGGACCCGTGCATAACAATTGGGAACAGGAGGCTCCGAAATTGAATACCCAGTTGGGGGAGTGTTTTGGCTCTGAGCTGGATTTGGACCTTGGAGAGTCGGGAGATCGAGCCTCAGACAAATTGGTCCCCGTAGCGAATGTGAACAGCTGTGGGGAGGGGCCGAACAACCTGTGGTAGGGGTTGTTACCTGCAGCTGCGGTGATTGGACACCTGGGGCCAATTTTTTTTAAAGGAAATCGAAAATAAAATTAAAATGGGAATGTGATGTGGAGCAGCCATGGGGAGAGTTGGTCTCTGGGCTGTGGAATATGGACCAGGAGATGTCTATGGGGATGGCCTCGGGGAAAATTTGCCCATTTCAAAATTTGGTGATGCCAGCCAACTGGGGGGCTGTGCTGGCGAGATTTGGACGTGGGGTCCAGCCATGGGTGTCGTGGTACGACCTGGGCCCCACGGGGGGTCTGGTGGAGTGTGGCGTCCCTTGTCCGTCGGGGCGCCGCCCGAGCATATGGCTCGGGCCGGCAGGGTCACAGGACCCTGGTGGGGGTTAAGACCTCCAGGAGGTCCGAGGTGGTTTCTCACGCCTGGGATGGCATATATTGAGGACCACTAGGGGGAGGTGTGGGTGGCGCTTTGGTGGTGGCACCGCGGGTGGCCAACTTGGCCCTGATGTGGTGACCGCCCGGGCATGCAGCCTGACACCCTCTCACTGAGACTCTGGGACAGCCAGCACGTGGTGACCTGACATGCTGTGCTGGTCTATGGACGCGGGTCGAACCGAATGGACAGGGATGGATTTTAGCCCACCGGACAACCATTGGGGCATCTGTGGAACGTGATGGTGTGAGAGTGACCTTCCACAGATGTTTCGTTATGATGTGTGGACTCTCGGTTTGGGAAGAGAGCCATGGGAGTGTTGAATGGGAATAGGTAACGTGCCGAGCATATGGGCCATGCTCGGCTGGCATGTGTAATTGTGTATGGCAAAGCGTCTTTCTTTGGTGAGTATAGTAAAATGTGATAAATGTTTGACATGGATAATAATCTGAGGGTTAGATGCAAATTTAAGGGTGGATTTTGAAATGTCATGGTGGATACTGACAGCAGTGTCACCATTATTGATCCAGGTGTGTTTAGACCAAAGTGGTGGAGGCTGTGATAAAATTGACAGGTTAGCAGGACACTGCCTTCAACTGGTTGCGGGGGCGATTGCGCCAATATTTGGGACGCGGGGTTATGGGGATGCAGTTGTGTAGTTGAGGGTCAACATGGTGCTATGGGTGTCCGAGGTGTGTGGACCATGTCTTCTGGGTGGGTCTCCTGGTGGAGCCTGGCTGTCGACTGGACCTTGGTGTGGTCAAGTGTGGGTGGGCACAGGGGGCTGCAGTTGTGTGGACTGGGGTATGAGGGCAGCATAGGTGATGTGAGGGTAATGCTACGCACTGCGACCGTCTCCCCCAGGGCCGAGGTTGTGCATGCGGTAGTGTTTGTTTGCAGCAGGTGCTCACCACATTGGCCAGCTGGGGCTGGTTCAGCCGTGTTCCTCGCAGGGGGGCCGAAGGATGGATGGTGGGTCGCACCATTATGGGCACTCATGGGCCATGTTGGCGTTTTGACAGGTCACCTTGTCCCGGTGACCCTTGCACGGTAGAGGTGCGGAGCTGTCGTAGCCACAGGTGGTTGTTTAGAACGGTTCACCATTGGATGCGGACCCACATATCTGCCAGTATAGTGGGGAGAAAAGTGAAATTTGCAGAAATTTGATTGGTCCAATGATAAATTTTGGGATTCTGGAGGGTGGATGGCACTTTGGACCTGACCAACCGGAAATTACCTGCACATCAAGGTAGGGGTAAGGCCTTGATGGTTACTGTCACAGTGTCACAGGCTTCAGGAATTGCTATTTAAATTGGGGACATGTAATTTGGAGTTGGGGGCGGGTGAGAGTGATGACATGGTCGGTGAGGGGGGATGGAATGTGTGCCACAGAGTCTTGTGGGTGGCGTTTGTTTTTGTGTTCTGGTTATGTGTTTTTATGTGGTCGTGAGTTTGGAAATTGAAATAATGAATGAGTGGTGATTATTGTGTTGGAAATATATGTGTTGGTTAAATGTGAATGGGATTTCACAATGGCAGGCCATGGCAACTTTTTGTAACACCATCTCTGGAACAGTGTTTGAGAATTGAATGGCAGCGGGGGAGGAAATGTGTTTTTGGGATTTTGTGGGTGGGGAAGGTGTGTGTGTGTCCACAGGTACAGATAAAGCTCTGAGGAGCGATGCCTGCGCCCCCCCACCCTCCTCCTCTGCGGCAATTACCCTTGACAGCCAGTGGTATCTGGAAATTGGAGCTCATCGGTGGAGGGCCTGTTTGGGCGCCGTGGGGTAAGGGATACTCCCGGCGACCCGTGTAGCTGCGCTGAAGCAGGAGGCAATGGAGCCTGGTGTGTGGAGACCCCCACTGGCGGGGTAACGGCGGAAAGGGCTGTTTGGCTGTCATGGGGCCAAGAGGTAAAGGGGAGGGGCAACGAAGTTGTAAGTCAAGTGACTTGTTTTTGGGACTGCAGGCACCACAGCCTGAAGCGCCCCCACCATCTTACTTGTGCGGTACCTCCCCGCTGCCTAGTTGAGAGAAATGCACACACATGAATGACATCTATGCCATTGTCCTGCAGGGGGATGAATAAGTGCTTGTAATGATTTTTGTGCCTGATGACTTCTGGAATGTATATGAGTGGTTAAGGGTTTGTGTTGTATGAATGAGGGCGAAATCCACCGAGCCATGTCACTCACCTGTAACACCTGGACAGGGCCCGCGGAAATTTAGGGGTGCATTGGGATGGCCCCACAGGTAAGGTTGCGTCTTGTGGCATCCGCCGGGGTACGCGGTCTGTAGACGGGGGTCTGTACAAATATTAGAGTTGTGAATTTTTGGTTAAGCTTAAGGTTTTTGGTGAAGGTTAGTTTTGCGTGTTGTTTGTTTCCTCCCACCGCATGAACAATGAATCAAAATGATTGTACATATTTGCATGATTGGTAAGGGGATTAGCATGTTAAGGAGAATAGGTAAGTAGCTCTGGCTCACTTCCCACAGCCCTCCTGATTTATTTCATAGGTTAATTAAGTGTGAGACAGTAAGTGTTAAGACTGGAATGGTAGCGCCTGTAGTGAACCTTGCAGGAGCTACGGTTCCAGTGGGGGGGCTGTTTTATGAATTTGGGTAGAGTGATACATTGAGCCAGGTAGATCTGAATAGGTAACATGCTTCGACTGTCGCGATAGGGAATCTACCTTGTAATAAGTTCTGTGTTTTTAGGCGGTTTGTCGGGGTAAGTGTATACCTGTGAACATACAAGGATGTTCATGTGTTAAAATAATAGTTGTAAGGATTAATATAAGACCCCTGTGTGTTAGACCTGGTGATCAAACCTGTGTCCCTTATCGCAACGCATTCTCATATAAACAATTAGATAGGTCCTTAGTGCACACAGTAATTAAATTCCCCTCCCTTACATTCATTCATTCATTCATTCATATTCATTCATTCATTCATTCATTCATTCATTTCCCTTACAATAAGACTGTGTAAGACAGTAATAGAGTTCGGTCTCAAGACCGAACTCTCTTATCTGTCTCCCTCTTCCAAATCCTGGTGGCGTCTGGTCAAATCTGATTCTGGTGTTTGTACCCCCTCCATCCGCCTCCCTTACCTCAAACGGCTACACAGCTGACTCCGCACGTTAAAAAGCTGAATGCCTCAACTCTGTGTTTGCCTCTAAATCTTGTGTCCCAAACCCATCCCTCTCTGTACCCAGTCGTACCCAGCTGCTCCTGGACTCTGTGTCCTTTCCTCCTGACAGGGTGGAAAAGTTTCTGTCAACCCTCGACTCTGATTCTGCAACTGGACCTGACGGCATCACCCCACGGGTCCTAAAATCCTGTTCTTCTGCTCTTTCACTCCCTCTCTCTGTTCGCTTCACCCTCTCTTTTGCTCAAGGTCATCTGCCATCTGCTTGGAAATCTGCCAACATCACCGATTTACACAAAAAAGGTGCAAAAACAGATCCTAGCAACTACAGACCAATCAGCCTTCTCCCAATTATCAGCAAAGTCATGGAATCCATCATGCTTCGGATATGAAATCTTTCCTCTTCTTCAATGGCTTGATCTCTGATCATCAATTTGGTTTCAGACCAGGTCACTCTACTCTGGACATGCTGCTTCTGCTGTCTCAACAATGGATGGAGGTCCTCAATGCCAAACAGGAAATCAGAGCTGACTTCCTTGACATATCACGAGCCTGCGATACGGTCTGGCACCCCGCTCTGCTCACCAAACTCTCCTCCTTTGGTATCCATGGAAATCTCCACGCATGGCTGGTGGACTTCCTCTCTAGTCGTAGTCAACATGTGGCCCTGAATGGGTTTCTCTCATCTCCTCTTCTGGTTCAGGCTGGAGTTCCCCAAGGCAGTGTTCTGGGCCCTGTGCTTTTTCTGGTCTTCATCAATGATCTCTCTGACTCTCTTGAAAATCCTCTCTATCTCTTTGCTGATGACTGCACTCTCTGCCGCTCCATTCCTCATCCCTCATATCGGCAGTCTGCAGCCTCCTCACTCTCTGCAGACCTGGACAAAATCACAGACTGGGCAAACAAGTGGAACATGTCTTTCAATCCTGACAAATCTTACACTGTTACGATGTCTCTCCGAAAAGACCGACTGGACAACCCTCCCATCTACTTTCTGAAAAATCCTCTCCAATAATTTCTGTCACTCAAGCTTTTGGGTCTCACTATCTGCCATGATCTTTCCTGGTAAAACCACATTTCAAATCTGGCCTCCAAAGCCAATCGCCAACTGGGCATCCTCCGTTGTGCGAAGTCCTTTCTTGGCACACCTGAGCTCCTCACCACATACAAGGCTTTCATCCGCAGCTCAAGGGAATACTGCTCTCCCCTCTGGGCTGGTGCTCCTGCCTCACACCTAGTTCGTCTTCACGCTGTTGAAACCAAAGCGTTCAGAATCATTGAAATCTCCCACGATGAAGCTATCTCCGAGGGCCTTTCACTCACTCACCGCAAGCAGGTTGGTGGTCTTTCTGTCTTCTACCTACTCCTCTCTGGCCTAGCCCCCCCCCCCCCAGCCCTCTCTGTGCTCTGTCCCCCAAGTACTCCTGCAGGTCGCACAAGATCTGCCTGCAACCCTCTTATGGTTAAACTGCCAAAATCAAGACTCTCTGCTCACCTTCACTCCTTCATTCCTCTTTTCTCCCACCTCTGGAACAAACTCCCTCACTTTCTTCAATCCCACTCCTCCCTCCAAGTCTTTAAAACAGCTGTTCACCACCATCTCTTACACACAGGTTGACTCAGCCTGTCATCCTTCCGAGGTCGGCAAATTAAGTACCAGTTCACTGGTAATTCCTTGTGTGTGCCAAGAGGCGACTAAGGCGATATATATTCCCCAAGAGGCAATATATATATTCGCCCCCATCCAAAACCTTGATCTTTTCTACCCCCGCTAATTTCACCCCAAATCCACTTTTTTGAAATACCAACCTGCTTTCCTGGTAGTCCTTGGTGTCCTTGTGTTTTATACTTCTCCCATGCCCCCCACCCCCCTTCCCACGCCTCCTCCCCCCAAGCCCTCTCCCTCCCACACATCTCCCGATGTCCCTGCTCTCAAAGGTTGTGTTTGTGTGCTTCCCCTTCTCTCCCCATCTTGTCTACCGCTCCCCTTTTTATATACTTTGTTTGTCTGTTTGATTTGTTTGTGTGATAAATGTTAGCTCTTTCACGAGCCTCGATTCTGCATACAAAAAAATAGAAAAAAAAGACAAGCAGGCAGCGGACGCGTACAACACCGGCATGGGCGTCAGACATCGAGCAAGGCTGGGAGCCACGCCCAGGAGGACTGTTGATTGGCCAGAGGGAGGGGTGAGCAACACCACAGAGCGGGAAGCACTCGGCCAATGGGAGGGCACCAGCGCAGCAGAACCTTTGAGAGACAAGGCGCTGGTTGTGGCGAGCAAGACTTGACGTCACACGCGAGGTGACAAAAGGGCTCGCTTGATGACATTTTGGTTCTCTTCGCGCTGGACGACATTGTGTCTCTGGACTCTCTTCCATTTTCCCTCTCTGTGCATTCCTGGCGTGATTCGTACTCGCTCTCCTCGTGTTGGAGATCGGCCTCGTGTTGGAGATAGCCGCGTTATTTTCCTGTCCTGCTATCCTTGTAAATAAATCCTTGTATTATTTTCTGTATATACCTGAACGCAGTTTTCCGTGTGATTTATTTAATTTCCAGCGGCATTGGAGATGCTCCGAGAACAGGTAAGACTGCAGGGTCTTGCGCCGCCCCTCCACCCCGCGCAATTTTGTATAGTTTTCTGTCTTTGAGTCCGCCATTGAGTTTTCGCCTCGAGAGCTAAGGCCTTCTCGATCGACTTCCGTGACCGTCTGATTTTCATCAAAGGTGGCCACACGGCAATACTTCAAATGGATAACCGTTTTTTTTATTGCAGGATGTAAAAAGAATAACTCTCACATATTTCTGCAGCAGAGGTCTGTCATTAATATGTAATTGCTCGTGTGGATTGCCAGGAAAATTATGTGCCTCAACTTGTAACGTTTGTCTTGAGAACTTGCAATTGCCATTAACTATTTACTAGTAATGACGTGAATAACCAATGACATTGACTCATTTCAGTAACGTGTCATTTTTATGATGGGTGGAAGCGATGTACTCAAGACCGGGTACTTCTGTTAATTTGGGTGCTGGAGGGAGGGGGATGAGGGAGGTCTTGTGAAAAGGTGAATGTGCTGTCGGTGTTTGTTCGTTCCTCACCTTACAACAGTCTTCATCCCCTTTTCATGGACAAATGAGTGGCAGATCTCTTTTGTTTATTGTTGAGCTGCCTTGAGTTACTCCCTCACGGGGCAGCATGTCGGTTTACTTTATGGGGGAATCCATTCCCCACTGATGATGGTTTGGGAGCCAGAAACGTGCACGTGGATTGATTCCCTTCCCCAGGGGGTACGCTAACGCTCCTGTCCAAAAAGGCTTCTAAAGCTATGTAGGCTGACTTGTGCTGAGGTTATTAGTGTAACAGCTGCTGCAGTTATGAGTGTAGCATTGGCCAGTGAGTAGTTGTGTGTTTTTCACAGACTACAACTGAGCCAGTTTGTCCATTTAATTTTGATAGCGATTATCTTGGCTGCAAAAGAGTTATTATGAAGTGATAATAGGCACCTAAGATCGATACGTCGCAGGTAACCCTTGTTGGTCAGGACCTCTGTAACAAGTGCTGGTGTGGCATGGGGGTTCATGGTCACCATTACAGCGGTTGAGGGGTGTGTGTGTGTGTGTGTGTGTGTGTGTGTGTGTGTGTGTGTGTGTGTGTGTGTGTGTGTGTGTGTGTGTGTGTGGTTGTGTGTGGTTGTGTGTGTGGTTGTCTGGTTGTCATCTCCAGAAGATGGAAGGGAGTCCTCCCAGGGCTTTGAAGTATCCATCTCAGTTTTGGCAAGGGATCATGGAGTTAGGTGAGAGGTTTTTGCCTCCAATTATGGGTGAGAGATATGATTGGATCTTGCTATTTGTATGTTAATTGCTATGGCATTGCATGTGGTACATGCTTGGGAGTCTCGGTGGTTCGCATTTCTGTCTACGCTTTCGCTGATTACTCGCAAACAAGTGATGAAACTGGTCCAGTGGCTGAGGGGCGTGCAACATTGGGATTCTCATATACAGTGCATTCAGAAAGTAATCATACCCCTTCACTTTTTTCACATTTTGTTATGTTGCAGCCTTATGCTGAAATCGTTTAAATTCATTTTTTCCATCAATCCACACTCAATACCCCACAATGACAAAGAGAAAACAGGATTTTAGAAAGTTTTGCAAATTTATTAAAAAGAAAAAACTGAAATATCACATTGACATAAGTATTCAGACCCTTCACTCAGTACTTAGTTGAAGCACCTTTGGCAGCGATTACAGCCTCGAGTCTTCTTGGGTATGACGCGACAAGCTTTGCACACCTGGATTTGGGGATTTTCTGCCATTCTTCTCTGCAGATCCTCTCAAGCTCTGTCAGGTTGGATGGGGACCGTCGGTGGGCAGCCATTTTCAGGTCTCTCCAGAGATGTTCGATTGGGTTCAAGTCAGGGCTCTGGCTGAGCCACTCAAGGACCTTCACAGAGTTGTCCTAAGCCACTCCTGCGTTATCTTGGCTGTGTGCTTGGGGTCATTGTCCTGTTGGAAGGTGAACCTTTAGCCCAGCCTGAGGTCCTGAGCGCTCTGTTTCAGGTTTTCATTAAGGATATCTCTGTACTTGCCTCGACACAATACTGTCTCTGAGCTCTGCAGGCAGTTCCTTCGACCTCATGGCTTGGTTTTTTCTCTGATATGCATTGTCACCTGTGAGAGCTTATATAGACAGGTGTGTGCCTTTCCAAATCATATCCAATCAATTGAATTTACCACAGGTGGTCTCCAATCAAGGTGTAGAAACATCTCAAAGATCAAGAGAAATGGGAGGCACTTAAGCTAAATTTCAAGTGTCATAGCAAAGGGTCTGAATACTTATGTCAATGTGATATTTCAGTTTTTTCTTTTTAATAAATTTGCAAAACTTTCTAAAATCCTGTTTTCTCTTTGTCATTATGGGGTATTGAGTGTAGATTGATGAGGGAAAAAATGAATTTAAACGATTTCAGCATAAGGCTGCAACATAACAAAATGTGAAAAAAGTTAAGGGGTCTGAATACTTTCTGAATGCACTGTATATGTATGCACACATACACGTGTGTGTGTGTGTGTGTGTGTGTGTGTGTGTGTGTGTGTGTGTGTGTGTGTGTGTGTGTGTGTGTGTGTGTGTGTGTGTGTGTGTGTGTGTGTGTGTGTATTTAGGTTCTGCTTTGCATACAGTAAGCAAGCATGTTCCACCAGTTTGATATAAAGCTGAGAATGTATGAGTTGCATCCAAATAATGGGGTCTCTCAATTTATTTTGACCATTTAGATGTGCTGGTCTGACTAATTATCTCAACTGAGCAGCTCCATATTGTGGGGCATTGTCGTAATGGAAGTGAAAGTCTGGCTGTGCACATTCAACCTTATGCATGACTGACATATAAAATCAGAAATGAAAAGTAAAATCAGAAAAGAAAAGAAAATCTGCTATTTGCATGGCTGATAAAAACTTCTAATACTTCATGGTAAATGCTACCAGAAACAGTTGTTGATTTTGGAGTGCAATGGGGGCGAATAATGCCGCGACCATCCCAAAGGATGACCACCATCGTCGTCGTGGCTGATGCCTACTCACCATTGCACCATATGGATTATTTGGAGCTGAATCCAAATGCTTCTACTGTGCCAACTACCTTTTGGTTTTTTGATTGAAGGGCATCCAGGTTGTGTCCATCGTCACAATTGTGTTCACAAACTCCCCTATTCTCTGCACTCCCTGCTCATAATGTTTTGAGGCATGGAGAAACGTGTGGCTCTTTGGTCTTTAGCTGTGAGAACTACATGGCACCAAACATGCAGAACCCTTTGACATTTTGAGATCATTGTGGAAAATTGTATACAGAACCATTTGATCTTCATGGCATCATAGCGACTTCTTCACCATTTTCCTGTGATGGCTCATCACTGATTTTTTTTTTTCACATGCTGAATATTTTTCAGGAACATCATTTGGGATCCTCTGGAATGAGGGTTAGTTCATGGCTTTATAGTCCCTCTTTGTACGTCCGAACCAAACGTCAATCAATTAGTACTGTGGTCACAACCTACGACAAAATCTGGTAACATGCCGTTTGGGAACCGCACCTTTAAAGCACTCTTAAAAGATGAACAGCACGATTGGGAAACACACATTTAATGCGGTTAAAAAATTAACTCTACACCTCTTATCCGTGTCGCCCTATCCACGGTTATATCAGAACAAGCTGATTCGTCACTTGTTAACAGATTGCTTAACCCCATTATGTGGCCATTCAAAAATTATCTAACACTATTTTTTTTTAGTAATTTATGTAATGTAACACTTGATTACGTAACGTAATATTTGATGACCATGCGTTCTGATGAGCTTGATTAAACCTTTAGCGGATTACAAACCCGGGCAGTGTATAATGAGCAGAGGCCGACACACCTAATGGGTTAGGCCCTTTAGAAAACCAAAATGCCGTCATATAATTTCGTCTCGGTGATGTGGTGGGTGGCGTCGAGCGACAGATGTGGGTGTGTTCCGGCAGCTGTACAACCAATTGGCGCACATTTCAAAAATCGACCCCCAACAAGAACCCAACAACAATATCAACCTGAAGCTCTTGTAGAATTGCGACTTATCGCAGGTAAAACATTCACATGTTTCTCATGCAAGCTAATGACCATTTTCCAATGTAAAGCATATACTGTAAGTACAATGCCACCGATGACACCTCGTAACGTATGCTGCTACCACATGTCAAATGACACTGGAAACGTTACATTAATCGGTGGAACACTTTGAAGGATTGCATGGTAAATTATTGTAAGTGTAGTTTTACTTGAGAGAAATCTCTCCAAAAACCTTACAGGCCTTCGAGGGCAGTGCAGTATAAAAGATTCAGTCTTGGACATAAGTGTCTGCTGTAATAAGCTTTACATGTAAGGTTTTCTTTTTACTGTGCCTGTAAATTATCTTACTCCACATTGCATGAGGGGTACTTTTAGCAATGTTAGATTTAAATAACCAAACGCATCATCACTGATGTCCGATTGGATGGACTAAAGAAAAGAGGAGTTGGAGATCAGCTAGGACACGAATGCTCATGTGAATGAGAAACGAAATGCAAAAGGATTATGCAGGGATATAGAGGAGCATGAATCCTGGCATTTAGGACAAAAAACAGCAGGTAGGACAAATCTTCCTGAGTACAAAGTGCTTTAGCTTTGAGAAAGGATGTCTGGAAGCATTGGTGCCAGTAATTGGAGGTTAAAATACAAGAAAACAGGCCCGAAGGACCACGTTCATCACGGCTGTCAACAAAAAACATTTATGATCCTTGTCCCTAAGTTTCCCTTATTAACACCTATCTTCTTACATAAATACAGCCTTTTAATGAGCTCACCATACAACTATTTTAAATAGTTCACCATACAATTACAACTATTTTTCCGAATAGTATGTATGTGTAAGGGCGTTCCCGCAACAAGCTTGCTTTTTGGGAATCGGCCTCCTTCAGCTATTCAAATGTCTTCTTTATACCCTGTTGCTTTTTTGAAGGAAATAAATGTTGTTCTGATTGATAAAGGCCATTCTGTTGACTTTGCTTAAAAACAATATTTTAAGTTCATCATTAAAGCTGCCATTTTGGTTCCCAATATATCGGTTTTTGACTGGGCATTTTAGACCTCTTGACCACAGTCGAGGTCATTTGATTTGGGTCAAGGTCGGTTTGACCAGGGTCATTGCATTTTGCTGCATGGAGGGAAAGTGTGCCCTCGTATAATGTGATGGGTGAACTACTTTAAGGGAGGAATATAAAAAATAGGGGCAATACCCCTGGGCACTCACCTGGTAGAATAAAGCAGTATACTACACGGACTAAAGTATTTTAAACAGTATCACAACATTTTCAAACAATTTAAATAGTTATGAGAAGACAGGGCAGCATGTACAATCGTACTAACATAATAAGACTTTAATGAACAAACAAACAAAAAAAATACCTACTTTGGAGAACAACCCCCCATATATGGTCTTAGTCCCCGATTTAAAAAAAAAAAATGCCAGGGACAACCATTGGTACATCACAGGTGATGAACGGAACGTTGTGGTCAAGTCTCATCGGAAATGTAAGTGCAGTTTCTGAGAAGAAAGCAAATACCTATTTTGGGGGGTGACTGAGCCCCCCCCCCCCCCTTGTAGACCCCTTCAGGGCCCGATTTTTCAAATGCTGTGAACAAACTTTGTTACATCGCAGATGTTGAAGGTTGTGGTCAAGTTTCATCGAAATAGTGTGTAGTTTCAGAAAAGAAAGTAAAGACTTATTTTGGGGGGTCAATCCTGAATCCACTTTGATCCCCGGTAGACCCCCTTGGACCCTGATTTTTTTAATTTTTTTTTTTATGCTGTGAACAAACTTGAGTTGCAACATACCAAGTATCATTTGTGCCAAGTTTGGTCACAATCCCATCAGCGGTTTCGGAGAAGTGGCAAGTGTTTATGGACTGACGGATGACACGCCATCGCATAAACTCCCCGGAACGACATTCCAGGTGAGCTACAAAAGGAGGGTCAAGACAAACAAGCAGACAGAGATAGACAGGCAAGCTTCTATGCAACTGAGCTATTGTCTGGCTGATGTCATGCAAAATGACAGAGAAAAACCAACACCTCATTTTTAAATGAAGAAGATTATGAAGACTCTTTTACTTTTTAAGTTACGAACGAATGAATGAATGAATCTGAGTTTTTGATTAAACAGCATGTCATACTGGATAACGCTAAGTGTAGAAATATTGCCACCCTTGAATTGATGCATTTATTTATTTATTACAGAGGAGGAACTTGACCTCTCCCAGAGCCAGTGGGAGGACATACACGTCATCACTGGTGCATTCAAAATGTTCTTCCGAGAGTTGCCCGATCCACTCTTCACTCATGCTACGTTTGACCAATTTGTTGACGCGATTAGTAAGTAATGCCATGTGTCTAGTGTTGCATGTGAGGAAATGTGTGATGGTCACACCCACACGTGCTCTGTTTTCCTTGCATTGCTGTGAGACTAATCATGGAGCTTGTGCATAAATATATCGCATGTTGGACAAGGAATTTGAGGGACACCAGTGGACCTATGCATAAATTACATTGGTAATGGACAAGAACGGCACTCGGTAGAGGGCACACCTCAGCCAGGCTGAACACTTTACGTTTTGTATCACACTGAAACCTTAACCAAAATCTTATCAGCTTGTTCTTGTTTATCACCTGCACACCTCATCCACCAAGTCTTGTTTTTTCTTCTTCTTCTTCTTCATAACGTGTCCGCAACGTTTTGAAATATCGTACAATATGTTTTTTTTTGTCCCTATCTCTGAATGGTAAAGAATAACTTTAAAACAATTTAGTATCCGGGTGTGGAACTTCACCAAAATCCCATAAATTCGTCCTTGTCACGTACCCAACCTCGTCACCAAGTTTCGTCCAAATCGGTCCATATCTATTTGAGATATCCTGCTCACAAACAAACAAACTGGTGAAAACATAACCTCAGTTCGGTGGCAGGGGTCACGATACATGGGATTTTGACTGTGGGTTCAGATGGAAATGCTAAATGGACCATTCCAGTTCTCGGTAAATGCCTGTTACCGAGCAGAGCTCCAATCCGGAATTGATATATCCAACCTCACAACTGACTTTTAGGAGCTGTGGGATTGAATGAGTTCTCATTAATCGTGATCATGCTGGAATGTTTGTTTTTGCACAGAAATCAAAGATTACAGTCATCGGCTGAAGTGCATCAAGAATGCTGTCAAAGCACTACCAAGAGAAAACCAGGACACCATGAAGACGGTTTTCAGCCACCTAATCAAGTATGCTGCACTCCCCTCTTCCTTCACTTGTTTATCTTTGGATACATGCAATCTATTCTATTTTCGTGAGTTATTTTATTATTCTAAAGCTTATGGAAGTGGTCTTTCCCCACCCTGAAGACCATTTTAGACTGCAAAGACCTCAAATACCCTAAAGATCTCGAAGACCTCTTTCCCCATCGGCATTGCCGCAACTAACAATTTTATATCGACCTTCTTTCCCCTCCCCCTCCCCCCCGCCTCACTTGCCCTCCCCAGCCCCTGCGGTTCTCCTGCTCCTTCTCAGTTTTCCCCTGCCCCATGGGATGCCTGGCCCCCTTCTCAGTCCCCCCGAGCTCTCATGCTCCCCCCCGCCCCCGCCCCGGCGGTTCCCCTGCTCCTCTGGTCCGCTTGCCCCCTTCTCAGTTCCTGCCCCCCAGGGTCAGTGGCTCTCCTGTCCCTGCCCCACTGGTTCTCCTGCCCCCCCTCCCTCACCTCACTGGCTACCTTTCCCCCCAACCCTGCGGTTCTCCTGCCCCCTTTCTCCCCCCCCCCCTGCTCCAGTGGTTCACCTAACCCCTCCTCAGCCTTTCCCTTCCCCCCTCCATTGCCTCTCCTGCCTCCCCTTCTCAGTTGCTCCCCCCTCCCCCAGTAACACCGGGTAACCCTGTCAGTCATAAATAAAAATAAAGTAAAACAGATAACAGTTAGGGCCAGAAGGCAAGCGGGAGAAGATACAAGTCATAGAGTGTGTACATATCTGGAGATTTTAACCTAAATATGGTGCCTTGACGTCTGTTTAAGAGCTTCACCGAGGAACCATATGGATGATTGATTTTTTTTTAAACTGACTTTATTAAGTGATGCATGGTCCTCAGATACATGCATCACAACCATGCACATGCTCCATGTAAAACTACAACTGTAAACAAACATCAACCAAATTGTTTAAAGCCTTGATTGTTTAGTATAAACGAAGGAAACAAAAAGCACAAACTTGGGTCTTGTCTGATCTTTATTGTTCTCCTGCTCTTCCACAGTGTGATGGCACATGGATCGCAAAACCGCATGTCGAGCCAGAACCTGGCAATTGTCTTTGGTCCTACACTTCTGCGGCCAGAGTCTGATCCTGTGAATATGGCTGTCAACACCGTATATCAGAATCAAATAGTGGACTTTATACTGTATTCCTACGATGTCATATTCGGGATTAAGGCATAGTGGTTGTACTGGCACGTGACCAAAGTGGTTGCCGTTCAAATTTTCACTTAACGTTCGCGACCAGCAAAATGGTATTATCCACCAATTTTATGATTATTATTATTATTATTGGTGGAAACATGCAAATGGTATTGTGCATGCAACTGGAAAAGGTCCGTTTACAAAAGCAATATATGTGTTAGAGGTTGCACGTACTGCCACTAAGGTCCATTTAAAAATGCCAATCGATTGTAATACTGTGTCGGTCCATAAAATACGATGAAGGTTTGAAATCCACGGGCAGCTGTTCATCTGTGTCCTATACCCTGTAGTTTCTTCCATTGACCATCACAGTGATATGCAATTTATAAACTGAACCATTTCAAAAATATTTTTGCATTTTGATGTATAAAGGTTTTCTTTGCAGTCATTTGGCTTTGGGATCATCTATTTTTATATTTGGGGGACGGAGGTGGATAGGAGAGAAGGTTCTAGAAGTGTGGTGAGAGTAAAGAGAAACATTTTGGAGATGAAAGAGGGGAGGAGATGCATGGGGCACATATGGGGGGGAAAAAGGGGTATCGGCCAAAACCTTCCATTTGCGAACACAAGTTGACGGCTTCTTTAAAACTCACATCCCCCTGTCCATTTCCTGCACACCTTTTCTTTTTTCTATTTTTATTTTTTACCAAAATTATCTTCCTCTCATCATTGAGCTTCCTCAAGTTGTATAAAATGTTGTCTGGTTGAGCTGTGGATGAAACATTGCCTACCATTGGTAGACATGCGTAGAAATCATTCTGGCGTGAGTAGTTTGACGAATTGGGCTTGAAGTGTTGTCCAAGAAAATCTTGAAACGTCCACCTAGAGGGAAGCAAAGTGGGATTTGATGCAAGAGTTTTTTTTGCACATTGCTCACAACTGGATTAAAGTATAGTTTTTATGCTGGAAACAAAAACTTCATTTTATTTTTTAAATCCTGAACTTTATCCCAAGTCGGCGTGACTGATTACTTTACCGTATAACCCTTTTTTGTACAGCGAGAGAAATGATAGTTGTAATAAAAACTGCTTGTAATGGACGGCCCACCTTTACTTTGTGTGCCCGTACAAATCTGGGATTCTTGCAGAAATACCGCAATCTCTTCTGCAGCTGTTGTGGTGTTGAGAATAAGTACTCGTCTGTGGAATAATGTTGGGGTTGGGGTTGTACCAGTTGTTTAACAAACATGTGGTGCTGCAATGCATGCCATTCAGGACCAACACTGATCACAACGTTAATGATGTGTCTCGTTCGTGGGCCGAGACCGTTTTGTTTCCTTTCCTTTTGTGACCCACCTCGCATATCTTTCTGCATTTATAATATGTTGTGTAAAAATATTACACAATTAATATCTGAAACTCGTCACGCACCAAAATTGCACATATTTTTTAAATGTGGAAAAAAACACCCAAAACGTTGATGATCTTTTTATAAATACGAGAATATATACTTCATGCATGTCGTCGATACCCACAGCAGAGTGATTCCATTCAGTGAAAAGAGCATAAAGAAATTTCTCGAATGTGATGTTAAGTGGATGCAAGTGGAAGTCCCGATTAATTTTTTTAATAGAGGTGGATTAATTCATTTTTTAATTAGACATTTGATAACTGGTTTGATTCATTTCAGTTCATGAAGAGTTTAAAAAAAAAGGCTTTGATATTAAATTTATAATACCATCTGGTAAAAAAGATTGTATCATTTCCTTACTTTGTGTGTGTGTGTGTGTGTGTGTGTGTCTGTGTGTGTCTGTGTGTGTGTGTGTCTGTGCGTGTGTGTGTGTGTGTGTGTGTATATGTCTGTGTGTGTGTGTGTGTGTGTGTGTGTGTGTGTGTGTGTGTGTGTGTGTGTGTGTGTGTGTATGTGTCTCTGTGTGTGTGTATGTGTCTCTCTGTGTGTGTGTGTGTGTGTGTGTCTGTGCGTGTGTGTCTGTACGTGTGTGTGTGTGTCTGTGTGTATGTGTCTCTCTGTGTGTGTGTGTGTGTGTGTGTATGTCTCTCTCTGTGTCTCTGTGTGTGTGTGTGTGTATGTCTATGTGTGTATGTGTCTCTATGTGTGTGTGTGTGTGTGTGTCTATGTATGTGTGTATGTGTCTCTCTGTGTGTCTGTGTGTATGTGTCTCTCTGTGTGTCTGTGTGTATGTGTCTCTCTGTGTTTGTGTGTGTGTGTGTGTGTGTGTGTGTGTGTGTGTGTGTGTGTGTGTGTGTGTGTGTGTGTGTGTGTGTGTCTGTGTCTGTGTCTCTCTCTGTGTCTCTCTCTGTGTGTCTGTGTCTATGTCGATGTGTGTATCTCTGTATGTGTCTCTGTGCGTGTCTCTGTCTCTGGTGTGTGTGTGTAGAACCTCGTTCACCCACACTCCTGGACAGTTTCCCCATCGCGACATAGACTACATACTTTATATTTAGAATTCCCATTCAGTTATACACAGCTAGATAATAATGGACACAATATGGTGCTATAGTTTTTGTTAATTAACATAACTAATTTATGTGCAACCTTTCGCACTGACGAGTTATGAATTCTTTATAAGTAAATTTTAAACTAAATATATGCAAAATTTCAGCTAGATACCAGAGGTGGGTCACAAAAGTCAAAAAATGGACACATTTTGCCTGTTCGGCCCACGGTCTAGTCCTCAGGCTATATCCTATTTACCTTTGGCTATATATACACAAAGAATTAAGTTAAGCACCCCTACACAACGAATTAAGGTAAGCACCCCCTAATATATATTCTTTGTGTATATGTATACATTGGCATATATTCTAAGGTATGTGAGATCAAATAATGATTGGTATGACATTAGCAATTATCCATTGATGAAATGCAGATGAGTGCACTCATCTGTGACGCCCATCGCTCGTGCAGCACGTGTTATCATCCACGTGGTCGTGATTTTCTGTAAATGCACTATCATCACGGGTTATTGCAAGTCACGCCTGAGCTCGTGTGGGGGTTACATGGTCATTTTCTCGTAATGGTGGCTCGTAGACGGTTGTCGGACGGAGAACGATGGCGGATAATAGGCATGATCGAGTCCGGAATGTCCAGAAAAGCTGTAGCTCGAACGTTTGGTTACCACCATTCGGTGATCAGTCGGTTGGTGCAGAAACACCAGGAAACGGATGCGGTGAAGGACCGCCCAAGGTCTGGAAGACCTCGCGTGACAACAGTCCGCCAAGATAGAGCGCTTTTGAGACTGGTGCGACGATATCCCTTCGCCTCGAGCCATTTCCTGAAGGACAACTGGCTGCCCAACAGAAGGCTATGTCACCGTACCGTGAGGAACCGCCTGAAATCGGCCGGTTTAAGGTCAAGACGAGTGATCAAGCGTCCAAGGCTACTCGAACGACATCAGAGGGAGCGTTTGGCATGGTGCCTAGCGCGACGTGGATGGAACATCCGGTCTTGGAGGCGAGTTCATTGGTCGGATGAAAGCCGGTTCTTGCTGTACGTGACAGATGGGCGTGTTCGGGTGTGGCGCCACAAAAACACCGCGTATGCACCTAAAAACATTCAACCAACGGTACCCTTTGGTGGTGGCTCGATTATGGTCTGGGGATGCTTCTCCCATGACTGTAAGTTGGACCTGATAACTGTGCGAGGTAACCTCAACGGAGAGCGATATGCCGAGGAAATCCTGAATACCACCGTAATCCCGCACTTCGATGACCACACCCTCGCCAGCAGACCCATCTTCATGGATGACAACGCCAGGCCTCACCGTGCGAGACGCGTCCGAGCCTTGCTGGAGCAAGGTGCTGTGACAACCATCCCCTGGCCTGCGTACAGTCCTGACCTGAACCCCCTCGAGCACGTTTGGGACATGTTGGGACGACAAATTGCGAAGATGGTCCCTCCAATAGCCAATCTGGATGAATTGGAACGTGCATTACATCGGGAATGGAACAACCTGCCACAGCAACGCATACGACGGCTTACAGGGTCTATGAGACGTAGGGTTGAGTCAGTGATCCGATCACGTGGGTCCTACACACGTTATTGACGCAATGATCGCTAGAGGTCTTCTCAGAACAATGACTGTACGTTAGAAAACATAAACGTCATCCACACTGTCCGTGATGGACCTATAGCTCCATACTTAAATTGAGGTGAAAATATGCCTAAAATTCCCAAAAAATTTCACCTTAAATTATTCAGAATAAAATATTGAAAACGGCATGATTGTTATGTTTTTATGTGACCATAATATCACTTCTCCAGAAAATATAGCAATATCATGGGTATATTACACTGTTTTGACGACAACAAACTTGTAATGTGCGAGGTTGTAAAAAAACGGGGGGGGGGTGCTTAACTTAATTCTTTGTGTATATAAGCAGGTGAATGTGTAATTGGATGTTTTCGTTGGAAGTGATTAAGGTAGAGAACATTGTAAATGGAGCTGGAAGGATAGCCTAGAGCCCAAGAGGTATGCACACTGACCTCTGAGTTTTCTAGCCTGGGTTTAAACCTTGGCCCAGCTATAAAATGTCATCTGGCACCGTCCTTCGGGTAGACGTTAAACTTTGTGTCCTGGCTGCCAGCATTAGTTGGTTGATGTTAAACATCCCATGGTGTTTTTCCAGATTGAGGTGAGCGAGCTATTGCTGGTACCTTGGCCTATTCTAAATTATTGCTCTAACCTACAGGGGGGCCACTGCATCATTGGCACAGCTGCACCCCCAGAAAATGATGCTATCAGCCATGTGCTGCATACAAAAGAGGAAGAGGAACATTGCTAGAGCACATGGTTGTATTACAGAGTTGCATAAATATAGATTTCATGCAAATATGATGGACACTTTTCTCTCCCTGGTAAAGTATGGATTGGAATTTGATACGACATGGCACCCACAATTGAAACTTGATAGACAGACACGAGTGTGTGTTCCTTTTCTGCTTTCAAGGTCTCCTGAATTACAGTAACAAAAGAAACCCTTGTGGAAGCATTTGCTCCATAACAGCGAATTATCTATACTTTCAGAGAGCCGTTTGTCTGTCTGGATGTCGCCATTTTTCTCAGAGATGGCTGAATGGATCTTCATCAAACTTTCAGCGGTTCGTCAGTGAGTGCCTGGGAGTGTTTTGGGCAAAAAAAGAAAATTTAAATTTTGTTTTTTTAAAGTTTGATTTTTGGGGATTTTTTTTTCTTTTAATCGATCCATCATAGGAGTGGAAAAGTGTGTAAGGACCCCACTCCTTCGTGGGTGTGGGAAAATGTTTTAGGGCCACAAAAAATACACCGGGCAATGCCAGGTACCCCTGCTAGTAGCTTAATAAAAATTTACTTTATAAAATATTTTACATTAACAAGTATACATACACCAGAGGTTGTAGTGAGTAAATGTATGCATAACAGAGCAATTGATGAGTACTAAATATCAACATTTGCTTGCTAATTACCATATTCATCATATTATTCACTCAAGTTATCTAGCCTGGGTTAAAATCTGCACTCAGCTATAAACTGTTATCCCTGTGTTTCACAAGCAGGGTGATTAATCAATGTGTGTGTGCAATCCCTCGGATGGATGTTAAACAAGCATCTCGTCTGCCAGCATTAGTTGGTGAACGTTAAAGATGCCATGGTGTCCTTCACAAAGAGTAGCCAAGCTATCGCCGGCACCTTGAACAAATTCCAAATTCCTGCCCGAACCAGCAGAGGACATTGCGTTAATGGCACAGCCACACTCAGCCAATGATGCTATCCTCTGCAGCCTTGTGCTGCATACGAAGAAATGTGCTGCATTTCATGTGCTTTTCACTGAGGAGAGGCTTCCGTCTGGCCACTCTGCCATAAAGCCCAGATCGGTGGAGTGTTGCAGTGATGATTGTCCTTCTGGAAGTTTCTCCCATCTCCACACATGATCTCTGGAGCTCAGCCAGAGTGACCATCGGGTTATTGGTCACCTCTCTTACCAAGGCCCTTCTCCCCCGATTGCTCAGTTTGGCCGGGTGGCCAGCTCTAGCAAGAGTCCTGGTTGTTCCAAACTTATTCCATTTAAGAATTATGGAGGCCACTGTGCTCTTGGGAACCTTCAATGAATGAATGAATGAATGATCGTTTTAAGGCCATTTTCCCCGCTAGAGCGGGGGTTAGCCTTGCGGAAACCCTTGTGCCCCATGACAATCATGGTTCCCTGTTTGAGGCAATGTTTTTATGGCCGGATGCCCTTCCTGACGCCAACCCTTGGTCGCCTCTTGCGATGCGCAGGGATACGGTGTACCTATTCTAAACCGGGGTACACACCGGATCATTCATCCCAGCAAGCTGGTACTCAATTTGCCGACCTCAGAAGGATGACAGGCTGAGTCAACCCCCCTGGCGTTAATTCAGCGATCGATCGGGATTCGAACCCAGGATCCTAGGATCCCAAGCTGGCACCTTAACCGCTAAGCCAACACCAGGCTTAGCAGCCTGGTGCAGCTTTCAATGCAGCAAGAATTTTTTTGTAGGCTTCCCCAGATCTATGCCTCGACACAATCCTGTCTCTGAGCTCTGCAGGCAGTTCCTTCGACCTCATGGCTTGGTTTTTGCTCTGATATGCATTGTCAGCTGTGAGACCTTATATAGACAGGTGTGTGCCTTTCCAAATCATGTCCAATCAATTGAATTTACCACAGGTGGACTGTGGATCAAGGTGTAGGTGGATCCACAGATGGATCAAGGTGTAGAAACATCTCAAAGATGAGCAAGAGAAATGGGAGGCACCTGAGCTAAATTTCAAGTGTCATAGCAAAGGGTATGAATACTTATGCCAATGTGATATTTCAGTTTTTTCTTTTTAATAAATTTGCAAAACTTTCTAAAATCCTGTTTTCTCTTTGTCATTTATGGGGTATTGAGTGTAGATTGATGAGGGAAAAAATGAATTTAAACGATTTGAGCATAAGGCCTGAA
>NC_136267.1:78793094-78863094 GCF_964187855.1 Myxine glutinosa
GAACCTTTGCCCACAATTCTAAAAGGATGAACTGGAACAATGCAACTGTCGCCAATATGCCTCCGCATAGTCCCACAATGGGTGGATGTCTGCATAGTCCCGCATGCATAGTCCCACACTCTGCATATGTATGGGTATAGTGCAGCAGATAAACACAAAAATTGTGCATTTTATGAGAAAAGCATGACATTTCTAACATAGTTAGTGCATACCATAAGGTTTATTTTCAGATGTGGAGGGAAGTCAGATTTGACCTCTGAGGACCGTGAGAGGTCAAATCCAAAATGGTCGCCAGTCCACCGAGTCTAATGTTCAAACGCGCTTAATTTTGGAACCAAACAGTGTAGAAAAGCATTTTAGGTGTCATTTCCAACTAAATTGGGGATGCCCATTCATTTGGTGATACCTTTGAGATCGCCAGAACTCAAGGACATGCATTTAGGTCATGGTCAAGGTCAAATTACGTTAAATATCTATTCTTATGATACTGCAGTTGGAACTGCTATTGGAAAAAGATCATTTGAACTTTTAAAACTTTATTTTTTCAGGTACAGGGATAGGTACAGAACACCCAAAGACCAGAAATGATGAAAAAAAGTGTTTACACTGCAAGGAATGATGCAATAACCTCTGAAAAAATAACTGTAGTTAACCAAGTATGTCCACAAAAGCTTACATTAAATCAAGTGCAATGATGAAAATTGGTAATGATCAAAATCCAACAGTCTCCAGAACAGAAGCACAGTGCAGTGCACTTGAGTGCAGCTTTGGCACACTTGCAGCGTCCAGTGCACCCTTTCTTGCAGCCACAGTGGATCAATTCATGGCACGATTTTGATGCTTCAGGGAGAGTGGTCCAAAGAGACTGCCACCCAGTTGTCTCCATTGTCCAACCCCAGTCAGATGGTTCTGGAATCTCTGGATCCATGACCAATGCCTGGTTCCAACAGTTGGCCTGGTAGCAAGTGTGCTTGATGTTCTGCTTGAGTGCTGCCTGGGTTAGAGGAATGTTCTCTAGAGTTCTACACTTCTGTGTGAAGAGCTGTTTCCTGGCATCATTCACTTCCGTGCTCTCACTGGTTCGGTCGTACATCAGCACCACAAATCTGCTCTAGCAGTAACATTGAGCCTTCACTGACCTCACTTCGCATACCTAGGAGTTCATTGAAAGCATCATTCACCTCTGGGAAAGACTTCCAAGTTTCGCAGGCAGTCTTCTTTCCTCTGCCATCGAATGCAGATGCAGTATCACACCCTGTGAAAGCGTGAAAGACTGGGAGAGTCAGTATCACCAAAGCGATCTCAAAAGTATCACCAAATGAATGGGCATCCCCAATTTAGTTGGAAATGACACCTATAATGTTTTTCTACACTGTTTGGTTCCAAAATTAAGCGCGTTTGAACATTAGACTCGGTGGAATGGCGGCCATTTTGCATTTGACGTCTCACGGTCCTCAGAGGTCAAATCTGACTTCCCTCCACATCTGAAAATAAACCTTATGGTATATACTAACTATGCTAGAAATTTCATGCTTTTCTCAAAAAATGCACAATTTGTTAAAATATGAGAGCTTATCCGCTGTACTAGTAGGGGATCACGTTTGTGAAGATTTGTGTTGATTGGATAAGGTTAGTTTTTTCTATCCAATATGGCTGCCAAACCACGTGACCTATGACATCATTTTCAAACTATATGCAACAGTGCTGTTAGATATTTGTAAATTTTTTCATTGATCGGGTGAGCTGTTTCAGAGATATAATTATTTAATATTTTCCTTCAATCCAATATGGCTGCCAAAGCATGTGACCTATGATGTCATAAATTTAATATTTCAACACAAATGGGTCGTAGATCATGTGCATGCAATTTCAGATTTTTATCATAAGGAATTTGGTTGAAACATTTTTGGCTGGTAAACCACTTCACCTATGTCATCGTTATCATGCTTTTGTTCCCTATTGGGAGTACTTGACAATGCGCCAAGTTTCAAATTTTTCCATTCAGCGGTTTCTGAGAAATCTTTTTTTTTTAATTTGCTTTTAATCCAAGATGGCTGCCATACCACGTGGCCCATGACGTCACAATTATCATAAAAACATTCTGCATGGGTGTCACTCCTACCCTGAAAGTTTAGTCTGAGTCGGATTTATGGTTGATGAGAAAAACCAGGTTTAGCCCGGACGGAAGGACGGACGGACAACCGAAAACATAATGTCTCCGGCGATTTTGTCGGCGGAGGCATAAAAAAAGGATGAGGAATGAAATCGAGCTGGAAATGCATAATCCTGCTCACAACCGCCAAGCTGATGGCACAAAGCGCCAACTTTGGTGGCACTTCGTAATGAAAGCTTTTTAAAAATGCAATTCTGATAAACGGTTTGTTTGTGCACTTAGTCTACACGGTCTTCAGCAAGTCCGCAGCCTTCCTCTGGGGACTGCAGATAATCGTGTATGCTGCGGCAGCGCTGGCAGATGCTTCCTTATAACACCTGGCTAATGCCAGTGTGATGAGCCACACATGAGGTGCAGGTTGGCAGATCATCACGCTGGGCTGAGAAAGAACACTCACCGGGAAATATTTCTGGGTAAACCAGAGCTTTGGGACAAAGTGGGTAGCAACCGCAGTGGACGGCCTCCAACCTGGTGGGAACAGCGTGCTGCCAATTTAAAAGCATAATGTTTAGTTAAACAATCATTTGCATGCATTCCAGGTTATTATGGGGTAAGCACCATAATGATCGTACTCCCGCTGAAGCCTTACAGCGATGATAAAACAACAAGACGCGTCCATCAAGGTGGAGCGAGCGAAGGGGACGTTACATTGCAACACCGAAGAATTCGTGT
Organism: Myxine glutinosa; assembly: GCF_964187855.1. NCBI lineage: Eukaryota > Metazoa > Chordata > Myxini > Myxiniformes > Myxinidae > Myxine > Myxine glutinosa. The sequence goes on from NC_136267.1 coordinate 78,795,940, forward strand.
CTGGCAGTCGAGACGACGACGTCGGCAGAGCGCAGGACGCTGTAGTAGTCCATCCTCTCTGCTTGGTAGCCCCAGTGAGCGATTTCCAGATCCAGGATGCGCTTCGCTTCCACAAAGACATCTGAGGTGAATGGAAGTAGAAGGAGAAGAAGCATCACGTCGACTTTAGTAATAAACAGCAGTCTTGGGAGGTCAGGACGCAAAACACGCTTTAATGGCATAAATGCGACGAAGAATCCAATTTGGAGCGAGCAGTCAATCTTCTTGACATGCAATGTCTTAAATCTTAGCTGCGCACTATTAAATCTGCACGAAAAAGGTGACTGCACTCCTCAGAAACTTTCCTCGAAGTGTTCAAGAAGAAGCGCAAAAAGCGTTTGGCCTAATAGGGCAGAGAACGGCGATGGAGGCAGGAATGCAACAACTGAAACCGGCTCGAAATGCGCTGTTCTCAGCATAAGTGGCTCCAATTTATTTAGCCAATATTACAGACACATTACATGTACAATATCTGCAGTTAGCTTAATCAAACTGGCTTCGTGGCTCATTTAACCCGCGTATCACCACAGGCCGTTAATGAAGGTGAAATTAAAAGAAATGGAGCAATGCAATATCAGTGCGAAGCGAAATGGGATTGCGGGGACTTCACCAGGCAGGTAATGACAGGGCTGGTCGTTAGGCGAGAGGGAATCGTTAGCGGAAATACACGCTTGGATTACCCTGTACAGCAGCTATCTCCATAAATGATACCCTCTTTTTTTATAATGCTCTAAAACAAATTTAATAAATGGTGCCAAAAAGCCATTAAAGCGAGAAATGTGACACGAGACCGAGACCGGCGGGCATCCCGAAGGCAATTGTGCCCTTGCTGCTCACGCGGCCTCCTCGAGACTTAGCTCGCTGCCAGAAGCAGTGCGAGCAAGTTTGTTTATGGTGGGATTGTGGAGCCAAATAAAATGGGTCAAATTAAACCTGAAAGATTATGCTAGTGGAGCACTCAAAAATTCACTACTTTTGCAATATAGCTTATTAGGAGCTCCAAAAACTTGAATTGGGGGGGGGGGGGGGGGAGGTATGCACCATATTCACCAACCTTGAGGCCTAATGCTAAATTTAGGTAGTGCGAGGATACATTGAATTGGGGAAAAAGGTATGCACCATATCCGTCACACCTGAGCCATAATGCTAAATGTAGGTAGTGCGAGGATACATTGAATTGAGGAAAAAAGGTATGCACCATATCCAGCACCATATCCACCACACCTGAGTCCTAATGCTAAATGTAGGTAGTGCGAGGATACATTGAATTGGGAAAAAAGGTATGCACCATATCCACCACACCTGAGGCCGAATGCTAAATTTAGGTAGTGCGAGGATACATTGAATTGGGGAAAAAGGTATGCACCATATCCGTCACACCTGAGCCATAATGCTAAATGTAGGTAGTGCGAGGATACATTGAATTGAGGAAAAAAGGTATGCACCATATCCAGCACCATATCGACCACACCTGAGTCCTAATGCTAAATGTAAGTAGTGCGAGGATACTGTTACGGATTCGTCACTTCCGCTGTTGTGGTTTTCACCCACTTGACATGTTTCTGATATTATGTATTATTATTATTCTCAAAAGGTTTATGATTCAGGAACAGCTATCTAAAGTTAAAAAGGTTAACTTAAAATGATACAGGAAATGGTGCCCTGGACAAAAAAACGACGAGCGAAGAAGAATAAGGCAGAGGACAGTGAAAGGCGTTCTGAAAAAGCTCCGTACCTAGCGTGGTCAAGCGTACATGGCGAGTGAACTTTGAGTCCTTGAAAGGAATCTTGGGCAATCGGTGTTATCGCTGGAGTTGTGGAAAAGCCTGCGAAGCCAGGTACAAGGGTGAAATTCCAGAGAATCTTCACCTCAAGGCCGCGGCTCGAGTGAGAGCCGTCCGCCATTTCGCCCCGTGCGCTACCTTCATCGGAAAAGGTTCTTGTCGCGTCGGTTGGGCTTATCCTCCGGTGGTTTGCCGGGGACGGCTGTGCAATAAAGCGGCGTCTGAGGAGTACACGCCGATTCGCTGATTGAACGGCAAACGTGTACGTCGGCGCGCGTCTTTGGAGATTTTCCATTCTACCGCGAGTTTGCTGGGTGTTGGACCACGCGACTTCGGTGTCGCATCGACCGCCTACGCCTCAATTGATCTGGATCGGACATGGTTCCAACGATCGCTGGAGCGAATCAACTTCGCCTTGGAGGGTTATAGAGACATTGAGGAGGGCTCGGTTCCATTTCCTGGGAGTGCCGAGAGTTTGGGGTTAAGTTACTAGATAAGGTGGTACATCTTAAGATATTGATTGAAGGGTTGATTACTATTATTGTTGTATCGTGATTCCTGTGTGCTCTTTAATATACAGACTTGGCATTTAATATGGAATTTTTTTTTTTCTTGACTTAGGTTTACTTTCTGAACTCAGTATATCAATCTGGTGAGTTTCTTTTACGCTTCGGTGATTTCTTTGTTAAAAGAACCATGTCACTGATTGTCTTTCGCAGCAAGAAGTCAATAACAGGATAATATCACAGGTGGCGTGACAAAATGTAAGGACAGGTACATTTGACGATTGGCTTCACAATCGGGTATATAAGGGTTGTTGCGTTCTGTATTAGTGGAAAACAACTGCTGCACATCTACAAAAGTTATTGCCGCTTCCTCTGGAGATGGTCCATCAACTCGACAATGCTGTTTGTCGTGGAGTGGTGGCTTTACGAAATTCCGGCATGAAACAGCGTGCTATTGCTCGGCAGTATGGCATCACTCAAGGTCAGGTGTCAAAGATCCTGAAACGAAATGGTCAGAGGGGTGTCCCTACTCCAATACCGAGGCCAGGATGTCCCCGCAGAACCACAAGGAGAGATTATCGCCAGCTGCACCGGTTAGTCTGCAATGGCCGTACCAAGTCAGCGAATCGGCTTCGGGCTGAGTGGCAGCAACTGACAAATGTGCCTGTATCCAGAAGGCTAGTCAACCAATGACTGGTTCAAGCAGGCTATCGTGCCAGGCGTCCCCTGAGAAAGCCACGCCTGACAAGACAACACAGCCAGCGCCGATTGCAGTGGGCCAGAGAGCACCGTCAATGGCAGCCAGGACACTGGAATCACGTGACCTTCAGTGACGAGTCTAGATTTCTGGTCTATCGTCAAGATGGCCTCAACCGAGTGCGCAGACAAGTGCATGAAGCCTACAACGAAGATTGTATTGTGCCAAGAGTCCAAGCTGGAGGTGGTGGGGTGACCGTTTGGGCTGCTTTTCATGCAGGGGGAAAAACTGACCTGGTTGTTCTGAATGGAAACCTGAACCAGTTCAAGTACAGGGCCATTCTGGAAGAAACATTGCTTCCATTTGCTCGTGCAGCCTTTCGAGGAAACTTTGTCTTCCAAGATGACAATGCACGGCCTCATCGTGCTCGCATGATCCAACACTTTCTTGCTGACCATGGTGTCGAGCATATGGAGTGGCCTGCCATGTCCCCGGATATGAATCCGATAGAGAACTTGTGGGCAGAATTAACGTGTCAAATAGACAACTTGGACCAGCAGCCTACCACTGTGCGTGAATTGCAGCAGGCTATTGTCACTGCATGGCAAGCGATTCCTGTCCAAACCTTGGCAAATCTCGTGAACAGCATGCCTTGACGTGTACGTGCTCTCCTGAATGCTCGTGGGGGTTACACGAAGTACTGAACTGTCATTTTACTGTCCGTAATCCCAGTCATAATTTAACTTTTGTTTTTGTTGAATTTTTTTTTGGCTAATGTGCAAAATAAAGAGCTACTTCTAGAAAACGTACAGAAGTTTAACACAGTACTGTCCGTGAATTGAGTTCGATATCAGTTTACATCACTTTCAAGGATCAATTTATTTGCTTCAAAATGTCAAATGTGGTTTTTGTTTCTTTTAAAGGTCACATTAACAAAATCTAGAATAATTTCAACATAATTCTAATGAACTTTTGGTTCTAAGTCATCTTGAAAAGTAAGTTCACCCCCACAAAAAAAAAAATTCCATATTAAATGCCAAGTCTGTATTATTTGGTTGTGGATAACTCATGGTGTGGTTTCCCTATTGATTTCGACACGGATTAACATATATATCTTTCTGCCGGGGTTCCTCTCGGGGTTCGGAGGTTACCGAGACCAGGAGATTGTAGAGGACTCCGTAACAATACATTGAATTGAGGAAAAAAGGTATGCACCATATCCAGCACACCTGAGTCCTAATGCTAAATGTAGGGAGTGTGAGGATACATTGAATTGGGGAAAAAAGGTATGCACCATATCCAGCACCATATCGACCACACCCGAGTCCTAATGCTAAATGTAGGTAGTGCGAGGATACATTGAATTGGGGGAAAAAGGTATGCACCATATCCAGCACCACATCCACCACACCTGAGTCCTAATGCTAAATGTAGGTAGTGCGAGGATACATTGAATTGGGGGAAAAAGGTATGCACCATAATCACCATATCCACCACACCTCAGGCCTAATGCTAAATTTAGGTAGTACGAGGATACATTGAATTGGGGAAAAAGGTATGCACCATATCCGTCACACCTGAGTCCTAATGCTAAATGTAGGGAGTGTGAGGATACATTGAATTGGGGAAAAAAGGTATGCACCATATCCAGCACCGTATCCACCACACCTGAGTCCTAATGCTAAATGTAGGTAGTGCGAGGATACATTGAATTGGGGGAAAAAAGGTATTGTTACGGATTCGTCACTTCCGTCGTTGTGGTTTTCATCCACTGTCAGCATTTTTAGTTCCATGTACTATTCTTGGTATAGTTTGAGTGAAATGGAAATAACTGTCTTCAAAAGAAAAAAATTAGTGTTTAAAAAAAAAAACGAAATGGATCGGGGGAAACCGGAAGAAGAAGAAGAGGAAGCGAAAGTGGAGCAAGTGAGGTCGTGAGAGAACGGCCGATCGGCTTTGAGGTCTCGAGCGGACGCTGGCGAACGTGTGTCACGAGCGAACATTGGTTTTCCCGGGAAAGGGATTCCTGTGACAGAGTCGTGATCACTGTGACAGATAAACCTGCGTGACGGGTTTTGCAGTCGATTCCGAAGAGAATCGTTGTTGGAGAGCAGGTACGCCTCCATTACGGGCCCGTCCGCCATTTCGCCTCGCTCCAGCCTTTTCACCTCGCTCCAGCCATTTCACCGCGCCCCAGCCGTTAGCCTGGTTCGCGTGTGTAACATGGATTTCGATTGGGAATTCGTGGTTCTCCGTTTGGGAGCCGCTGAACGTTCATACCAGCGTCATTGTCTGGTGAACCGAAGGTGTGCATTCCCAGTCACCTTTTGGGTGCACCTTTGCCTGACCAAGGTCGGCCCGACACCCCCCCAGCAGCTTGTCGGCAGCGTTGACTGTCAGCCGCCCGGGATTCTGGTCTCAATACAACCTTTTTCTTGTGATCACCGGAGCGTGGATCGACTTTGGCCTGGTGCCGGGACAGTGACTTTGGGAATGTTACCTTTCGCTCACGTGGAGCACCGTGAGTTATTGAGTAAGAAACTGGTGGTACCATCATAGGAATTATATGGTATTTTTGTTGTGCAATTGAAACATATTGTACTTGTGCTGTTATTATTGTGCAATACTAATACAATACTTGTTTTTTGGTAACAACTGATTGGTGTGGTTTCACCTTTGGTCATTGGCACACATAATAGCACTTATTTCTGCCGTGATTCCTTTCAGGGCTCGGAGGTACACCGTGACCGGGGTTTGGGGAGGAGCACGTAACAGTATGCACCTTATCCACCACACCTGAGTCCTAATGCTAAATGTAGGTAGTGCGAGGATGCATTGAATTGGGGGAAAAAAGGTATGCACCATATCCAGCACCATATCGACCACACCTAAGTCCTAATGCTAAATGTAGGTAGTGTGAGGATACATTGAATTGGGGGGAAAAAGGTATGCACCATATCCAGCACCAAATCGACTACACCTGAGTCCTAATGCTAAATGTAGGGAGTGCGAGGATACATTGAATTGGGGAAAAAAGGTATGCACCATATCCGTCACACCTGAGTCCTAATGCTAAATGTAGGGAGTGCGAGGATACATTGAATTGGGGAAAAAGGTATGCACCATATCCAGCACCATATCGACCACACCTGAGTCTTAATGCTAAATGTAAGGAGTGCGAGGATATATTGAATTGGGGAAAAAGGTATGCACCATATCCGTCACACCTGAGTCCTAATGCTAAATGCAGGGAGTGCGAGGATACATTGAATTGGGGGAAAAAGGTATGCACCATATCCGGGGGGGGGGGGGCAGGGGGGCGGGGTGGAGGGGATCTTTAACTTCCACAATTCAATTGCAAAAATGATAGCTGGAGTTCCTTGGACATTCATAGGATGCCCTGCTCCAAGATGCAGCACCATCAGCTTGAGCTCGCGACTTACAAACACGCAAACAATTGACCTTGGGAACACGTGACCTAATGCCCTATGATGCCTCGAACAAAGAACCAGCTTAAATAAAATAAACAGTTATTTGCTGTGCTGTGGATGTAAATAGTGTACGTAACAATGAATGTGACCAGTTGCCAATAAAGAGAATCGATCAAACACATTGCAAACCTCAAACTCTCCCAGATGCCTAAAGGTGTTTTATTAGACAGGTAAAATTAATAGTTCCCTGGTTGGGGATACTTCTCCTGATCCTATGAGTGATCTGCTTCCAAAAATCAAAGCAATCGTCCCAGATTCGTCTGTGCTGCCGTTGAATTGATGTCCTCTGTTTTTGTCAATTGTTCTTCGTATCGAGTGCTCACTTCGGTGTATTTTTTCATGATAATTCTACTTATTTCGACCCTATGTCTCAGGTTCGGATAGTTTTGGTCGCATCCATTTTTTTTCAACTGCTTCCCAAACCCACTCGCCGTGTCTCCATCCCCTCTGACCCATTCATTCACCACCCTCACCTTTTTATTTGTATACAACGTCCAGGCTCCTGGAAGAGCGAGAATATTGAATGGATCAGGATGCAACAGAACAAAAGGAACAATATAAAGAGGGACGGGGGGGGGGGGGGGGAGCAACAGCAGGTTTGAAGGATAAAATAGGGGAAGACGGACAAATAAGGGAAGCAAGGAGGAAAGATGGCTGGGTGGATGCATGGGATGGACACGATGGATACAGAAGCAAACTGTCAGGAAGAAAAAACTGGAAAATTGGAAGGAGGTGAGCTTTGGGGTGGGTTAACGGGGGTAGAAAGATCATGGTTTTGGATTGGAGCAAGGAGCTCACCATTTGAGATGGTGGTGATCAGATCTCTTGAAGACCTGGAGGGAAGACGAGTGAGTTGTGCATCGCCTCCCCCCTCCCCCCTAACTGTCTGATGTTCTGAATGAATGAGATTAAGGCATACAAATAAAAAAATGCAACCGCTCTGATCATAATTACATCCACCACCAAAGGTGGATGGAGGTTATGTTGTCACCCCTTTCTGTTTGCCTGCCTGTCTGTCTGTTTGGGAACAAGATATTTCAAAACGTTATGGATGGATTTGGATGAAACTTGGTGGAGAGGTTGGTTGAGGGACAAGGCCAAATCTATTTGCTTTTGGTGAAGATCCAAATCCGGATCCGCATACGATTATTTTTTTTATTTTTTTTAAGTGATTACTTCATTGAGTGATAGGGCCAAAACGATATATAGCATGATATTTCAAAAAGATAGAGACGATTATGACAAAACAAAACAAAGGTGACAAGAACAAGACAATTCGATTTTTGTAAAGGCCCTATCACTATGCATATATATGTATATATATATATATATATATTTATTAGTATAAAGCCCGTCAAAAATGATGGCTTGGAACAGTTTATTTGACAGTGCAGCCATGTGAGCGTGCCAAAGTCTGAAGCCTCGGCCTAGTGTCAGGTGTGCCTGTATCTTCTTTATTTATTAGACATCCTACAGACATACATGAACACTCATTTTACTCTGCGCACATTGCACATCATGTGCAGCGAGTTTCACCTCCATGCACCGTGTATTTGTTGTGATTTTAAAAAACACAAACGCTTCTGTACATCGACCTTGAGGCTCGGTTTACAAGCCACCATGTACAATTCCAATGTAAGATACATAATTACTCTTATTTTGGGTCTTTGAAGTCCTCGGGGTCGTTTGGGTCCTCTGGGTCATTTGGGTCTTTTGGGTGCGCAGGGTCTTTTGCATCATCAGGATATTTTGGGTCCTTGGGGTCTTTTGGGACCTCAGGGTCTTTTGTGTCCTCTGGGTCATTTGGGGCCTTGGCATCTTTTGGGTCTTCAGGGTCTTTTGGGTATTTTGGGTCTTCGGGGTCTTTTGTGTCTTTTTGGTCTTCTTGTTCATCTGAGTCTTTTGGGTAATTTGAGTCTTTTAGGTCCTCTGGATCTTTGGGCCCTCTCGTCTTTTCGTTCCTCTGGGTCTTTGGGGTACTTTGGGTTTTAGGAGTAATTTGGGTTTTTGGGGTCCACTGGGTCCTCAGGGTCTTTAAGGGTTTCATGGTCGTTTCAGTCCTTTGGATTGTTTGGTTCTTTATGGTATTTTGGGTCTTTAAGGGTCTTCAGGGTATTTTGGGTCTTTTCGATGTTTTCAGTCTTTGGGTTTTTTGGGGGTCTTTGGCCTCTAAGTAAGGCAGAGATGAGTCATACGAGGAGCTCACAGATATGGCTCACCTGGAACCTCCGAATAGGATTCTCCAATCACCGAAAGGCGGAAGGACAAGCCGTTCTTCTTCAGGGCGAATATACAGGAGAAGAAGGCCTCTGGGTCTTTGTCATGCTCCCTGTGGGAAGAAGACACAGCCAGATATCCTTGAAGTGCACATTTGAAATGCAGCTATTTCCGACATCTCCTGGAACTTAATGCTCATAATGTTTCTTTCACTTAAAAATTGCTCCATCTAATATTACTCTCCCACATCGTGAGTACAGCTACAGGTCTCCTGTTTGGGAGGAGTAATGGTGAATCTACCACAAACGCATTAAGCCTACTCGACGTCAAAACCACAGCATGCCCCGACTAACCCAGGATGATCCGACAGTTGTTGCGTACCCACAAATTTGTGTCGAATCACCACTGTTGACGTGCAAATGTTATTCAGCATATATGTTTGACAAAGCGATGCTCTGATGAAGGCCTTTCCTTTGATGCTGGATAGAGTCACCCATGGGCAGAGGGAGAGCTCGAGTGCCATTTGCCCATTGGGTGACAAACCCTAGAAGTCGGAATGCTGATTTGCATAACATTTTGCCAGACTGACTTTACTAAATTCCTTTGCTTGTTTGTGTGTAACACAAGCCTGGTGTTTGCGTGGCACGCGATATATGCGGATTAAAATATGTGCAGCAAAGGCAGTGATACACACATTTCTGGTTACACAGCAGATAAAGGATGTGTGTGTGTAATGGTGTTGTTTGTTTGAATGTATACAGGAAATCCTTGATTTGCACTCGAGATGAGTTCCTAAAAAACTTAATGTAAAACGAAAAACGTAAATATAAAAGGAATTTTTCCCATATGCATAATCTATGGCAATACATTGAGGTTGAGCAGCTGTCGCTATGTTGCCTTTATTCACTCATTGATTGGTTGCAGCACTGACCAATCGGGTTTTATCACATCTATCTGTGTCAGCAAGCAACGGTCTATCGAGGTGGTGCAGCGTCTTTATCTCATGCCTTCTTCATATGTTGTGATAAATGAAATTTCATCACGGAAGATTCCAATAACCTTGAAGGCCTTGGTGTCCATGATGTTAAGCTGAGCAAGATGTGAGGCAGGGGAGCGCACCAAGAGGGGAGCGCAGTACTCCATTAAGCTGCTGATGAAAGCCTTATAGGTGGATAGGAGCTCAGGTGTGCCAAGGAAAGACATTGTACGATGGAGGATGCCCAGTCGGCGGCTGGCTTTGGAGGCCAACTTTGAAATGTGGTTTGCCCAAGAAAGATCATGACTGATACTGAGATCCATGAGTTTGAATGAATGAACTTTCTCAAGAGGATTGTTAAAAAAAAGTGGACAGGAGAGGCCGAGAGGGGCCAGTTCGTTTTTGGACTATGTATGCATGTATGTGTGGACTGACTGCTTTCGCCTCATTGGTTGGACATCTGGCCCGTCTCCACCCACAATTGCAACCTGAAAGTAAAATCATACGTTCGCTATTTTGTGAAGGTGCATAGGCCTACCCATGGACTCGTGCCATTGGAATTATCCGAGCTATGTAACCACAATGTATTATATATGTACATAACACTCGGCATATTTTTGTTTCATGTATGTAACCCGGGTTATTAGCCCATCATGTTTTATCATTGGTGCTTTTGTCCTCAAATTTTCATCAAAGCTTTATGAGAATATGGAGAAGCAAATTAATAATTGGGTGAACAGATCAAAGGTCAATGTTACATAAAATTACCAATTTTCATGCAATTGACCTAAAATTTTAAGAATGTGCATATTGGGTCACTGAACTGGTTCACCAACAAAATACTAGAAACTGATTGTTTTGAGGTCAAACGGTCAAGGTCACAAAGTCGTTATTTTCCATCTGATTGACTTGAAATTTGAACAGGGATTGCTTATTGGGTCACTGAAGCCTATTGCTTTTGAGGTCAAAAGGTCAAGGTTGCCTAAAATCATCAATTTGTATTTTGTTTTCCGCTGCTTTCATCATATTTAGCATACGGATGAAGTCTGACTACATAGCGGACGTGAACGGGATTTCATTTTCAGATGCTTTCCAGTTTTTATTATTTTCGGGAGCGATCGTGGCGGCAGTCTGTGGCTTATACACCATCCAAATAAAGGGATGAGTAATTTGTGTAATAAATGAAGGCTTTTGTGCGTAATTTCGGTTTTAGATTGAGTTTTCATGGCCGAGTAGTGCGAAAATACAGAAAGGTCACCGGTAATTTTGACGGGCTTTTCTGCCAATACCATATTTTTCGGAGTACAAGTCAATACGTTTTTTTCCCGCCTCATTGTACAATTGTTAATATAAAACACTGTAGAAACCATTGCCCTGCAATGTTTGCCGATTGGATCAGCAATGAAATGTTAATCCGCTCACAAACACATCTTAAATTATCCAATCAATACCATATGAAATTATCAATAGCATACAAAATTATCCTTGTCATGTCGGGCTTGGGTGTACGTTCGCTCCCCTTCCATCCCATCCCTCACTTCAAACGGAACCACAACCAATTTCACTCGTGAGACGGCTGAATGGCTCAAATCTGTGTTTGCTTCAAAGTCTTGTGTCCCGAACCTCTCTCTCCCCCTCTCTCTGTACCCACCCTTCCGAGTCGTACCCAACTGCTCCTGGATTGTGTCTTTTGCACCTGAGAAGGTGGAAAGGTTTCTGGCAACCCTTGACTCTGAATCTGAATCTGCAACTGGACAGGACGGCATCAGCGCACGCATCCTAAAAATCTGCTCTGCTGCTCTTGCACTTCCTTTATCTGCCTTTTTCACCCGGCCATTTACCCTTGATCATCTTCCATCTGCTTGGAAATCAGCCACAATCACAGCATTACATAGAAGGTGCAAAAACCGACCCCCTTAACCACAGACCAATTAATTAGCTTACTTTCAATCATTAGCAAGGTCATGGAATCCATCATTGCAGTTGACATAAAATCATTCCTTTTCTCCAACAGCCTCATCTCAGATCACCAATTCAGATTCAGACCTGGTCACTCTATCTTGGACATGCTGCTTATACTCTCCCAACAATGGATAGAGGCCCTCAGTAAAAGACATGAGATCAGGGCTGTCTGTCTGGACATATCTCGAGGTTTGATACAGTGTGGCATCCGGCCTTGCTCTACAAACCATCTGCTTATGGAATCCAAGGCCAACCCCTGGATTTCTGACTTCCTTCACTCTTGTAGCCAAAGTGTGACTCTCAACAGAATCCTTTCTTCTCTCCCTGTCAAGGCTGGAGTACCCCAAGACAGTGTTCTGGGCCCCATAGTATTCTGAATCTTCATCAATGATCTCACTGACTATCTGGAAAATCCTCTTTATCTGTTTGCTGATGACTCCACTCTCTGCTGTGACTTCCCTCATCCTTCTGACAGACAGGCAGCAGTCTCTTCCCTCTCATCAAACCTTGACAATCACAAACTGGTCAAACACTTGGATCATATCTTTCAATACCGAGAAATTACACACACTCACTCTCCCGATCCAAAATAACCATTCGGCAAACCCTCCCTTCTAATTTTCCAACAACTGTCTTAAATGATTCAGTCACAGACTCTTGGGTCAGTCTGAGGCATGATCTCCCTTGGGCAAGCCACATTTGAAAGTTGGCCTCCAAAAGCCAGACGCCAAATGGACATCCTCTGTTGTGCAAAGTCCTTCCTTGGACTTTTCACGACACACCTGAGCTTCTATCCACCCACAAGGCTTTCATCTGCAGCTTGATGGAGTACTGCTCTCTCCTTTAGGCTAGCTCCCTTGCCTCATATCTTGCTCAGCTTGATGCCATGGAGACGAAGCCTTTCAAGATCATTGGAATCTCCTGCGATGAAGCTGAGGCTATATAGGCCGATCACTTCACCATCGCTGACAGGTTGCTGGTCTCTCTGGCTTATTCTGCCTCATTTCTGGACTTGCACCCTCTGCCCTCTCCATGTTCTGTCCTCCCCCGCACCCCACCCCCACAAGTGTCTGCTGGACGCACACGTTGCACCAGGAACCCCCTCATACAGTAAAAGTGCATAAATCCAGAACCATTGCTCACCTCCACTCATTTATTCCTCTTGTCCCACCTGTGGAACTGCCATGCACACTCTTTGATCCAATTATTCCCTCCGGGTCTTCAAAACAGCTGTTCACCACCATGTCAGGTCATTCCCCATTCAAAGTCATTATCTTTTCTACACCCGTTAAATCATGCCAAACGCCTCCCAAAAATTTGCTGATGTATCCATCTCACCGTTACCTGCATCCATTGTTTGTCCATCTCCGTCTACCTTCTCCCTTCACCCTGCTATTGGCGTTAACCCCTTTCTCCTGCTGTTCCCTTTGTTATGTTGTGTGCTCATCTGGTCTGTGCACTAACTCTTCCACAAGCCTAGATCTTGTATTCAGAAAAATTAAAAAGTCGAAAAAATAGTCAAAAATAAGTATGGCTTGCCCACTATGGAGGTAACATCAAAAAAAAACCTACGACTTTCATTGTTGCTTCCAATGGCGTCATCATTCTGCCAAATTTGCGCACAGCATGCGACCGCCACGCCAACCTGCACCCGACGCGTTTTGAGGGATCGTTTGAGCACCAAAACCATCACAGCAACTGGATTACCTTAATTGTGCCTTCCAGATTGATTGCAACCCCGCCCTTTTTCACTTTGATCTTGTGAAGGAAAAGCACAGATTAATTAATGACTAGTAACGGATTTCCCTGCCAATAAATCACATATTGTCCTCGCAGCACAGCCACACAGTGAGTATGCTACTGTTCAGAAACAGGTAAGGACAAAATGTAAACAGGTAAGGACAAAATGTAAACGGGTAAGGACAAAATGTAAACGGGTAAGGACAAAATGTAAACAGGTAAGGACAAAATTGTTTGTATAAAAAGGTGAGGTTACATGAAGGCCAAGGACGTTATAACTCGATGCAGAATTCTCAATGTGCATGGGATTTGAAGGTGCAAATTCAATTCCAAAGGTGGTGTGTGGAGAACGTGCTTGGTCCGGCACACAAGTCACTGTGAGACCAAGCCCTGCGCGAGACAGCAGCGGGGTCCGAATGGGACCCCGGACAGAGCCGGGAGTGATCATGGGGGAGCAGATCCACGCGCGGTGTGCACCGTACAGGTCTCTTTGATGATTTATTTTTGTCTCGTATTCTTCTGTGTCCCGAATGTCAAGAAGCTAATTCACCTCTGGGTGCAAGATCTTGACAATCTTTTTGACCGGGCTACAACTTGTAACATCGATCCACTGTTGCAATTAATATGCCAGTCATTATTATTACCCATGTTGTTGTTGTTACTGTTGTTGTTGTTGTTGTTGTTGTTGTTGTTGTTGTTGTATTATAACCCATGGTGTTGCATTTGGGTCCGTTTGTTTGTTACTTGCAAAATCGAAAATTTTCCAAGTATATTGGCCGGTTGTGTTTGTTAATCTGCCTGGGTCTGTCTGTCTGTCTGTCACTTGCCTACACGTCACAATTCCAAACCAATCGTCGTGAAACTTCACCAAGTTGTGGAGGTCGTCACAATTGAGAAGCCTATTTATTTTGAGGTCAAAGGTAATCTTGAGGTCGAATTTCTAAAATCGCCATTTTTCATCCGATCGACTTGAAAATTGAACAGCATTTGTATATTGAGTAAATAAATTGGTAAAGCAACTATTTTTAAGAGTTCAAAAGGTCAAAGGTCAACTCAAGGTCAAACTTCCAAAATCATAAATTTTCAAATTGATATATGTGGGAAAATTACATGCCCATACCAGGAATCGAACCCAGGTCCTCTGGAAAACCGTACCAGTGCTCTGCCATCTGAGCAATCAGAGCGACCCTGAAAAAGCATGCAATTTTCCCACACATATGATTGCCACTCTCTTTTCGTCAATGCTTCCAGGGCACTTGCTGCCAACCATAGAAGCACCAACGGCCTGAACACGAGAGGGTATTCCTCCAATGGGGGGACAAATCCATGTCCTCTATTAATAAACACCACTGGGGGCGTAGTGAAGCAATTGGATTAATGAACAGGATCAAATAATTAAATTGATATATGTGAGAAAAGTACATGCCCATACCAGGAATCGAACCCAGGTCCCCTGGAAAACCGTACCAGTGCTCTGCCATCTGAGATATCTGGGTGACCGTGACTGAGCATGCAATTTTCCCACACATATCAACAAATCATCAATGTTCATCTGAAAAATCATCACTTTTCATCTTATTAACTTGAAAATTAAACAGCAATTACATAGTGCATCACTGAATTGGGAAATCAACTATTTTAAGGTCAAAGGTCACTCTAGGTCACACTTCTAATATCATCAATTTCCATCTCAAAAAGCGTCACTTTTCATCCTATTGACCCGAGCTTCGATCAAGATCATCAATTTTAATATTGATGAAATGGACAATTTGATGGATCAATGGCAAACTTTTGAGGGGGGGGCGGGGGGGCTAATTTACATAAGTATTCAACCCCCTGAGTCAATACTTACGTAGAAGTGATTACAGCTTCGAGTCTTCTTGGGTATGTCTGTATGAGCTTTTCTCATCTGGATTTGGGGAGTTGCTCCCATTCTCCCATTCTTCCTTGCAGATTTGCTCAAGCTCAGTCAAGTTGAATGGGGAGCATCAGTGAACAGCAATCTTGAGGGCTTTCCACAGATTCTCAATGGGATTCAAGTCTGGGCTTTGGCTGGGCCACTGAAAGCTGTTCACATTCTTATTCTTAAGCCATTCCAGTGTTGATTTGACTGTGTTCTTGGGGTCATTGGCCTGGTAGAAGGTAAATCTTCACCGTAGTCTATGGTCTTTTTTCACTCTGCATCAGGTTCTCCTCAAGGATTTTCCTGTGTTGCAAGTCTCCTAGTCTCTGCCTCTGAAAAGCATCCCCATAACATGATGCTGCCACTACCATGCTTCATGGTAGGGATAATGTTAGATGGGTGATGAGCTGTGCTCGGTTTCCACCAGACATAGCACCTAGCACTCAGACCAATGAGTTAAATTTTCATCTCATCAGTCTACAGAATATTTTGACTCATGCTCTGAGTCTTTCACATGCCTTTTTTGCAAACTCCAGGTATGCTGTCATGTGCGTCCTGTCTGGCCACTCTCCCATAAACCCTAGCTCTGTGAAGTGCTGTAGAGACTGTTGTCCTTCTGGCAGGTTCTCACTTCTTAGCAGAGGAACTCTGTAGTTCTGTCAGAGTAGTCATTGGGTACTTGGTCACCTCCCTGGCCAAGGTCCTTCTTGGCCAGTTGCTCAGTTTGGTCAGACGGCCAGCTCTCGGAAGAGTCTTGGTAGTTGTCCCAAGGATGATCAAAGGAAATTGGATGCACCTGAGTTCAATTTGGAGTGTCATAGCAAACGGGTTGAATACTTGTTGAATAAAGACATTTCTGCTTTTCATTTGTAATTATTTTGTAAGAGTTTCTTAAAAAAGAAATCCATTGACATTATGGGGTATTATTTGTAGATCAGTGACAAAAAAAATCTCACTTTAATCCATTTAAATTCAGGCTGGAACACAACAAAATGTGAAAAAGTTAAGGGGTTTAAATACTTTCTGAAGGCAGTGTATCTCGTACTTTCAATACAGTCTGGCATTCTGCCTTGCTCTTCAAACTGTTTGCCTGTGGCATCCAAGGCCAATTCCACACATGGCTCACTGACTTCCTCTAATCTCATAGCCAATGTGTGTCTCACAAAGGTGTGGCCTCTATCATCTCCTCTCCCTGTCAAGGCTGGAGCGCCCCAAAGCAGTGCTCTGGGCACAGTCCTATTCCTGATCTTCATCAATGATCTCTCTGACTCGCCCCCCCCTCCCCTCCCCACACTTCGCCCACTCCGGGTTTCTGCTGAGCGCCCATGGTCCACCATCAATCCCCTTCTGGCAAAACTCACTAAATCCAGGATCACTGCTCACCTCCACTTTTTCATTCTTTTTTCCCCAACTGTGTGGAATGAACTTCCACATTCTTTCCAATCTCATTCTTCCTTCCAGGTTTTCAAAACAGCTGTTCACCACCATCTCAGATCATCCCCAATCCCAAACCATGATCCTTTCTACCCTCATTAGCACCCTCTTTCCCCAAGCCCTCCTCCTTCTATATGTCGTTTTTCTTTCCTGCCCCCCATTCCTTCCCACACCCATTGTGTGTCCAAGTCTGCCTCTATCTTGTCCTTCAACTCTGCTGTTGGTACCAAATTGTGTGTCCAACCCCTCAATCTCTCTATTGTTCCTTTTGTCCTGTTACGTCCTGATCCGTTCATTGTACTAGCTCTTCCATGAGCCTTGACTGTACATACAAAAAAAACCCGTGCCCCATGCCATCCCACCACCCTTAGGTTCTCCACGAGCCTCAACCTTGTATTTAAAAAGAGTACTAGTAGTAGTGGTTATGATACAATCCTCTGCAGCCCCAATTTATATAGTAATGTCATCAACAAAAAGGCCTTGGATATTCAGCTAAAAGGAAATATTTGAGGCAAAAAGAGTAGAAATGTACCGGTTGGAGGAAATATTGCACATCTTGCTGAACCTCTTAGTTGACATTTTCCTCGGTGACCTTGGTAATAAGGCTGAGTTGCATCGGTTATTTCCCCCTTCTTGAGGAATAGGAAAATGGCACCTCAAATATATATTCTTTTCTGGACCAATGGGGCCAGCGTTGGTCAAATTTGAATGAGTTACAAAGATTGAAAAAAACCATGCGCTCAACAATCTCAATTTGTGATTTACAAGAACGGAAATCCAAACATGTCAAAGCTTGTAGCTGAGCCGGTTCAAGTCACATAAACGGCAGTAAATAGTTCTTATTCACCAGACTCAGCAACCGTAACGCCACAGTATATTAAACATAACGGCCGGGACGTGTGCTCAAGATGTGCGTGGATCAATGATTGAAGGCAGACACCATCATAACGATACATTCGTTCACTTACTGCACCGAGTGATATTGCTAATAACCAAGCTTCTGTGACATCATAGTGCCAATGCAAAGAGCATCTCGGCTTTCCTTTTGTATTGTTCCCTCTTCTGTTCCTTCTGCTTCGCAAACCTTCACATTCCCTCTCTCTCTCCCAACAACCAAATCATTCCCTTGTGCCATCGACGCAGTGCAGGCAATGGTCGACTAGGACCTCAGATTCACTCAAATATTTTGATGCAAACAACAAGCCGTCTTGACAATTCGAAGACCAAGTGTTAAGCAACGAACTATCTTTCACATCCCCTTTCTTCAATTTTCTTTTAACTCTTCTCTATTTTGCTGACATTGGCACACACACACAAACATTGCCACACATATAGACCATTCCCCCATTATTTATGTTGAAACTTTCAACAATAAAAATAGTTCTAGAAGTCAGATGCATGTGCAGGCATTCGCAAAACTGGAAATGAGTGTTCCATGACTTTTGGTGGGATAATGTAGATGAAAAGAAGAACAAAAGATTGCATGGCCAAGAAAGTTCAGGAAAGAACATGCACAAAATAGATAGTGATGGACAAACTCGAGGAAGTGAAGGCACCACGAACTCTGCTAATCAATTAGTGGTAAAGCTCAGATCTAACATTTTGACCATCAAATAAGTATTCTTCATTATTCAGAACTATGCAGGCAATGTATGCTAGTACTTAAATACCCTCTGGAGAGGGGGGAAAGTAGGGATGGAGGGGGATAAGGGAATGTTTAGAGGAGAGGGGAGGGGTCACATGCCTACAAATAGGTGCTGAGACATGTCATAAGACACCCTCTCCCTCTTTTCTTCTGGGGACACAAACTACTTGGCAGCATCGCCTGCCTAGCCCTGGAAGACCATTCAATGGTCGAAAGTAAAGACCTGAGCCTATGCCCAGGTAATGCTAACGTTGGCCCTGTCTATTTTATCCTCAAGTACGCACTCTCTCAACTACAAGTTGTTCTTGCTGAATATTGATTTCTGGAAAACCACAAATAAGGATGTAGTCATCCTCTACTTTTCAAACAAAAGGGAGCTGGATTATATTTTTTTCTGAGAACGATAAACAATCAATGGAGTCGTAATCCCAATATAATCACCCATTGCCTTTAGGAACCATTCCTTACCAACGATGAGGCCAAACAATATGCAAAGCATCCTGGGATGAACCAATCGGCTCAGCTGGTCTCAAACCGCGGCTTCTCAAATCCTTAGAGACCGCCAAATCACCTTCTGGTTCTCGTTCCTGGGCCAAAACATCTTCCTCATCTTTTGCGTTTTCTTGCATGTGCAGAACATCTGGCGGAAAACTAAACAATAAAGAAGGAATCAAACAACATTCTACGACAACTACTAAAATAACATTCTTGTACTCTAATATCAATCCATTTTATAGTTGTGTCACCTCCTATAGGTCCGATCGACAACAACATTTCCTTTCTCCCTTGCCATTGAAAATTTGTACTCATTGCTCACTAGGACTTGCTTACCCACACATCCACCGGTTGACATTTCATACGAGCTCCTTAGTTGGATTCCAATAGCAAAATGGGGGCAGGAGGATAAAATAGTGCCATGACAATTAAACGACTATTGCTAAAACCTCTGAATAATATCACTAATCTGCTGGCTACAGTTACAAAACCTGGCTGGCTCGAGTTTCCACAACCAAGCTACATCATGAAAACACCATCATTGGACAAACAACTACACATAATAATTAAACTCTCTTTTTTTGCATACAAAGTCAAGGCTCGTGGAGGAGCTAGAACACCCCTCTCCATCCCCAACCACCTCCCCTTCCTCACTGTCCCTCTACCCTCTCCACCCCATGCTAACAGAATGTATGAGCTGTCATCATAAAATAAATAGATTGAGAAGGAAAAAAGCAAAAAT
The DNA here is from genome assembly GCF_964187855.1 of Myxine glutinosa. Taxonomy (NCBI): domain Eukaryota; kingdom Metazoa; phylum Chordata; class Myxini; order Myxiniformes; family Myxinidae; genus Myxine; species Myxine glutinosa. The sequence goes on from NC_136267.1 coordinate 78,815,571, forward strand.
TGTGGAAATTCCTACCTGGGAAGAGCAGGGAAAACTATGGGAAAGGGTAGGACATGGCATTTGGGCCGGACAGCCTCGGTCAGGTCTTTGGGAATGTAGTCGGGAATTAGCTTCATGAATGAGTAGATAGATGAGAGAAAAGACTCCATGTTGTAGTGCGAGTTGAAGGCAACCACGTTGGCAACAAGGCTTCCACAGTCCAAGGAGGGGGTCAGGATGGGGTGGAAGCAAAACAGGGCATCAGTGCACTCAGAAAAATGAGACCAGCTGGGTTGAACTGTGCATGCTTAGTGGGAACCAGAAAACAAATTTGGAAACAAATCAGGCAGAAAATGCGTAGCATACAGGGCTTAGGTTAACCACAGTCGAACTGCTGGGGTTAACATCGAGGTTAATCTCTTGGGTTATTGCAAGCTGTGATTTAGGTGTATGAATTAAATGCGATATCAGCGTTTAAGTTGCATCAACCAAAGAGGCTTTGAACTTTTGAAGTGTGCGCTGGAAAATTGGACGACTGCATTCCAGTGGAAATATATATGTATATCTGGGATGGCAATGGCAAACCACCCAGTATAACCCTTGCCAAGCATCAAAATTTGTACAGAAAGCACGTCATCTCCTCTCCTAATATTTATGTCTAAAACAGCTTATTCCATAATCCTCTTTTAATACTTTATCGTTTGTAATCTGTGCTTTTCATAGTTGCGGCCTTGCAAGTTTTGCGGCGGTGTTTTAGAGAGAACGGTCCCAGTTCAGATTTAGCTGAGACAAGCCCCTGTGGAGCACACATGTGCACAGGCCGCCAGAGCATAGATAGGAAGGGAAGGTCATGCTCCCTCCAGGTTTTGACCTGGAGTGCTAAAATAACTAGAACGTCACTCTTCGACGTGACGACATCGACTGATATGCCTCCGCCCACATTATTGCATCATTATAATACTTGTATTAAGTTTGATTTAAATCCATTCAGCTGTGCCCAAGTTAGCACATTTTTACCTGATATGACCTCTGACCTTTGCCCTATTGCCCCCAAAATGTAATCATTTTATGTTTACATCATTATACATACCTGTACCAAGTTTTAATTGAAATCCCTTCAGCTGTTCACAAGTTCTCACATTTTTACCTGACATGACCTCTGACCTCTGACCTTTGGCCTTTGACCTCAGGACAATCAAAATCTAATCAGTTAATCTTTACATCATTATGCATATCTGTACCAAGTTTAAATTAGATCCCTTTAGCCATTCTCAAGTTATAGACCTATTACAGACTTTGATCTTTGACCTATTGACCCCAAATTCTAATCATTCAATCTTTACATCATTATACATACCCGTACCAAATTTGAATTTGATCACTTCAGCCATTCTCAAGTTATAGACCTATTACAGAATTGACCTTTGACCCCAAAATTGAATCATTTAATCTTTACAATATTATACATACCTGTACCAAGTTTTAATTAGATCACTTCAACCGTTCTCAAGTTATAGTGCGAGTACGTTTATTAATTGTGTGCCGTTGGAACATGAGTCCATCCATTAATTACGTACTGTTTAAATGCAAGTACTTCCATGGATTATGAACTAATGCAATGCGAGTATGTCTATTAATTACATTTCATTGGAACGTGATTACATCTACTAATTACGTACCATTAGAACGTATATCCATTAAATACATACTAAGGCAATCTGAGTAGATCTATTAATTATGTACTATTGGAGCATAAGCAATATGTATGTGAAATACATACAATTTGGGTGCGAGTACATCTACTAATTATGTACTACTTACGTATTGGAACGTATTAATTACATATAATTATGTATTAGTTACGTCTATTACTAATTACGCGACACAAAACTACACAAATGCCGCATGAGGGTCTCAAATCTCTGGTTGCTCTTTCTTGTTCTACTTGTCTTCACCCAATGAAGCACAATGTTATGGTCGTATAATGTGAGATTCCAACTTGGCTGTGAATCAAACCCAAGGCTAATACCTAGCATGTTCTAACGTGTGCAAATACACACGTGTGCCACAAAGCGTATTCGTATACACATACATCATTCTGAACAACTTTGGTCGCATGTATCCTTAGGCAAATCGAAATGCAAATGCCCAAATAAACTTTTGTATTGGAAAAAAATATATAGTGACCAGTTATAGGCTTTTTAAAGATTACTATTAAGAGAGTGAGGTGGGAGAGATAATTTGGAAAAAAAAGTTATAAAAGGAAGAGAAGGAATGAAGACAGGGGGGAAAAAAGGATAATTTTGGATTGTGGAATGAGGATGGAACCACCTTTAGAAGCCATTTTTCCCGACAGGGTAGGGGTTGGCCTTTTTCGGGCACCGTGGTCCCCTTTTTGAAGCAATGTTTTATGGCCAGATACCCTTCCTGCCACCAAACCTGTTAGTCGCCTCTTGCGACCCACAGGGAATTACCAGTGAACTGGTGCTCAATTTGCCGACCTCGGAAGGATGACAGGCTGAGTCAACCCCCCTGGCGTTAATTCAGCGATCGACCGGGATTCGAACCCGGGATCCTAGGATCCCAAGCCGGCACCCTAACCGCTAAGCCAACACCAGGCTTTGTGGAATGAGGATGGAAAGAAGGAAATTAGGAAGTAAGGAAAGGGGATATCAAAGGACAATGGGGGCGATGAGTGGGGTGGTACAAAACGCTGCCATTTTGGTGCAAATAACATGAATATGGACCCTATATGTTCCGTACACAAAAAGCCGCACACAAAATTATGATCCTGGTAGGGCAGCATAATGCACTAACATACCAAGAAATGACCTGGTTGTATCCATACTGGAAGTCTCGCTCACGAGCATTCCGAACTGGATAGACCAGCTGATTCTCATGAAAATAAAGGACCTTGTGAAGAGCAGCTAAATCTGGACGCAGGGCCAAGAGTTCGGCCAGGTTGAGAACGGAGCTGGTGAACAGCACGCTGCACCAGGGACAAAAAGACACAGCCAGGCATTGGCGATGAGAGGAAGCATGATACAAAGTATTTTTCGACGTGCGTATACAACCAAAGTAACATGCTCCTTTGTACCGGTAGTGCTCGCTTTTAGGGATGCTTTGGGAAAAACACAAAGCAGAGGTGCGGGCGCGCCAGTGCCACTTCTTGGCCGGCAATGAGTACAGCACACAATTCTTTCCGAACTCGGACACAAGCAGATCCACCAGCTGCCTAGGAGAGATCGAATGCAGGGCCAGAGCACAGGTAAAAGGAAAACAGCAACCAACATGTTATGAGCGCCAAGCAACGTGAATACATGTAGTATGTCATCAATCATGTTAAGTCGACCCTGAAGGTATAAGATGTACGCATGTCTATAAACCTGATGTTTGTGAGAGGTTTTAACCCTCTGTCGGAGAGTAATAGTTTAACTCGGCTTCATTTATCAAAAGTGTGGAGCTAATCTCAATAAACACTGCGAGAAGAAGTATATAGGTGATTTTATCAGTAGTTTTAGTGAGCTATTTGTCATTCAGGTGAGGGTAAAAAATTTCTGAATTATACTCTTTCCACCCCAAATTTTGGGTAATGTACAAGGTAGATGTTGCTTTGAGTGCTCCCTTCCTTTGTGTATTCAAATTATTACAAAACAAGTTCAAAAGAATAGTTTAACCGATGTACTGTGCAGTATAATGGAGCAAGTGTATGTATGTACTGCATGTACCATTTACTCCTCCGACAGGATTTGACTTCGGAAGCTGAAACTTTCAGGCATTAATGAGGGCACCCTGAGGTTGTGCATGTGCAAGTTTCGTTTGATTCAAGCAGGTTTTGATTTTTTTTTTTAAATCGTCAATCTTGGCCATTTCCTTCCTTTGGAGGGAGGGCGGATGCAATTGGAATTATCCGAGCTATTCAATTACAATGTATTAAATATGCACATAAACAGTACGCATGTTTTCTCTTCATATATGTAACCCAGTTAAATTATATTTTTGGGAGTGATCGAGGCAGTGGTCTGTTGCCTATAAACCACCTTTAGAGGCCATTTTTCCCCGCAAGCGGAAGCGGAAGCGGGGGTTGGCCTTTTTCGGGAACTGTGGTTGTTGTTGTTTTTCGGTCCCCTTTTTGAAGCAATGTTTTACGGCTGCCCTTCCTGACGGATCCTTCCTGACGGCCTTCCTTTACGGATGCCCTTCCTGACGCCAACCCTTTTTGTCGCCTTTAACGACAAGCAGGGAATTACCAGTGAACTGGTACTCAATTTGCCGACCTCGGAAGGATGACAGGCTGAGTCAACCCCCCTGGTGTTAATTCAGCGATTGACCGGTTGAGCGGTTGCCTATACACCACCTAAATAAAGGGATGTGTCAAGGAACATACTTAGTTGCCCATAGCGTGGGTAGTCTGCTTTGTTATTAAAGGTACTATTAATAATCATAAAGATAATAACATGACCCCCTGGCAGTTAGGGAGCGGGTGCTTCTAATCTTACTATAATTCACCAAATGTCTGCCTGTCTGTTCCCAGGTACCGCAAAAACGGCTGAACCAATCGCAACGAAATTTTCGGTGGGTAATCCTGGGACCCCCTGGAGTAAAATAGGCCATATTGTTTGTCCAATTTTTTCCAAATTTTTCCAATTTCCCAATTTTCCAGTTTTTCCAAACACGATGGAATAATATTTACCGATATGAGCAGTGATGTGGCTTTTATTGAAATTCTACAAATACTGTTTAGATTTTGATGATTTGCATGTGATATGATTTAACGGGTGTTTATATAAATCGTTTAAAAAAAAAAAAGCCTTAAATTTCTGATATTTTGCCTTTTCATTTGGGCCTCCCAATTGAAGCCCCGCCCTTAGGGCGGGTATCGTTGTAGCAGATATAATATGGTGAAGAAAGGAATTTTTATTTTATGTCTCAACATCTTGATGTTGGCAGATCAGTTAATTTCCATTTGGTTATTTTACATCAAACTGCTTTTGGTTTAAAGCACCCTCTGAATGTATGTATGGTGGAGAATTATATTGGTCTGGAACCATCTTCTTCAAGCCTGCAGCTATAGTATTGTTACAGACACGACTTTGATGTTAAGGTGGGCCGAGCGGAATGGCCGTCGTGTCCGCACAAATTACCCGATTGTACTCGAACGTTGACGAAGCCGCGCCACGCTGGCTCAATAAGGAAAAAGAAGACACACGGCTGAATTATAATGACAGACACCAGGGATACGGTTCTCAAGACCTCCGGAGGAGATTATATTCGTGCGGAAGGTCAGATTACAGGGACGAGAGGTATATCACAGAAAGACAGGCACTTAGACACACTCTTATATTAACCCCGGACAGACGACAGACAAACGGGACAACGGCTGACTCACACGGGGGTTGATGGCAGGAAAGCGGGTATCGATGGCTCCAGGTCCTCCTGGGCTCGGGGCAGGATCAACACGGTTCGGTCCAGAGATGCGGGGAGGTCTCGTCGCAGCGCTCAGAGGTGACGTTCTTTCTCAGGCGGGGCTTTCTCAGGCCTCTCCAAACTCAGGCGCATCTGTTTCAGCGCTCGCAGGTCCGTCTTTCTCCAGCTGGGGGCGAATCTCTCGTCACATCCGGCGCGTGGCCGCGTATATCCGGCGGGGAGTGACACGCCCTCGGCTCGCCAGCTCCGCCTCGTGGAATCGGCACGTTGCTTCTCATTGGGTGCGTGCGGGGGGTTTACCAGGCTCCGCCCTTGACGAGGAGCTGACAAGGAGCCCCTTCGTGGTAACCCCGTGGAGCGCATGGTCTGGAGCGCATCGTCTGGAGCGCATTGTCGATGGCGGCGAACCGAGCCGGTGGGAGGACGCACACTTCCCCCCGCGCAGCGCCGTGCCCCTCTGTTGTTGTAGACGGGGAAGAAGATGGGAGGAGGTATGGGAAAGGTCCTAAACTCACTACTGATGCCATATAATCACATTCTGGTGCAACGAAGAGTCATGATTAATGGAGACGAGGCCTTAACTGACATAGACTAAGAATAACTAGGAAGATGTCCGAAAGTTGTCTACGTGTGGTGCGGTGGACCTGGGCACGACATTTAATGGGGGAATAAGGGGAAGGTCGGCTCTACTGATTGTTATTTACATGCAATGGGACTAGGGAATGGGGGATTGGGGAAAGTTGGGGAGTATTGGAGAAAATAGGGGAATATTTACAAGCGGATATGGAGGCCAAATTCCATATTCGCAACATTGCACCCTTCTCTACCCTCGGGGCGTCCCGACCCGATAAATTTTTACCTACTTTAGTGTGGCACGCAATGTAGTTCCCTCTACTATTAACTCTACCCTGAGTGCGACAGTTTTACAGATATTCACCAATGAGTAAATATGTCCCCCTGCGACGTTGCACCCTTCTCCTCACAGAAACACACCCACAGGATAACCGAATCCGGAAAGAATTCTCAAACTAAACATACAGCCGGTAGGGAGCATTATTTACAAGATTACGCTGATATCTACACTACGATCCAGGACCTGTCTTTGGAGGAACACATGCAGATGTTATGCATAGAGAGAGCGCGCTTGCCAACATCGATACACCAACCCACGAGTGCTCTGTGGCCGACGGCCTTTAATAACGTGCAGAGCACCCTTCCCGAGCATCAAAAGCACCACCCCACCACCAATCGGTGCAGTCACCATTGTTCATTGGAATAAAAATAAATTCGACAACCCCTAACCCTGCAGGTGTCTCTTGCTCTTCTTGTGGTGCACTTGGTGTTAACTAAAAGTGGTTCACCTGTATGGCATAGGTGCCACGTTGACCCATAGGTCCATCCCCGGGTGGTGCTTGGCCGCAAACGAACTGCGGTCCATTGTGGGTGGCCACAAACATTGCGGTCCATATGGTGTATCGATCCCGGCAGCAAACAGCGAAAGTGCAGGCCCACAACTGCGCAGCCAGCACCTCTCTCTCCTCTCTCTCTACCCCAAAGCCAGATCCTCGGAGGTGGGAGACAAAAGAAGCAGACAAGTGAGTAAGGTGGTAAGGGCGCAAAAGTGCACGCAATGTAAGGTGATGCACACTGGGGGCACATGGGAACCAGGTGAGACAGGTACGTTCCTATCGTACGCCCCCCCCCCCCACCAGGTAACCTACATGGCCCCTCCCTTACCCCTTACTGTATCCACACAACACAACACTACCCATAAACATCTACTTTACAAATCAACAAACATCCCTACTGTCTTCCCCGTTCCTCCCATATACCAAATTCGTCTTCTCTCCCTCCTAACCAATCAAATTTGCCATTTTCAACTCTCATCAAAATTTGCCATCTCCAACTCAACATCATAATTTGCCATTACCAATTCATCATCAGTCCCTCCTAGGGAGGGAGAGATGGAATCACCCAATGTCTCATCCACGTCGTGATGCGTCTCACAAATCCACACAGCGATTCATCTCCTGCAACAAAACAAAGAAAACACAGGTGTGGAGTCATCATCATCACCACAGGTAAGTGGCTGCGTATGGTGCGACAGGTTCTTCAATCCTAACTATTTCCTAAATGACTTTAACAACTTTACACTACCCGGGGTCTTTCTCCGGCCAAACCATTGGCCCTCTTACTCTATGGGTTCTAAAAACCAATTCCCATTGGCCAACCTGTGGTGCTTTTCAATTTGGGGTCTCACTCCCCCGATTCATCTCCCGGTGCCCTCGCACAATTTCTGGGCTGCGGCGTGTACCTCTCCCAGTGGGTCTACCCACCTGCACACCTCCACCACTGCAGTTGCCTCCGAGCTTACCTGCTCCTCACCCTAACCTAACTACCTGGGGAAGGCCCTCTGGCTCTCTCCCCACTCCGTGCCCTCTCTGGCACTGGGCTGCCCGATCCACACCCGGGATCCTCAGGCACCCACTCACAACTACCGGCTCCCAGAGCCCACCTGCGGCCTCACCTGGCCGACATCCTCACAGTGGTGGAGTGCCCAACCAACTACACACACTAACAGGCTACACGCCCAGCCATTTCCACAACACTAATGCACCCATTCACAACACCATTCTGCAACCGCACCACAAATGCCAATATCCAACCACAATTTACCTGCACCCTCTACCTAACACTTACACTACCCGCCCCGGGTACTCGTGAAAGGGGTCCACTCTTCCCCCATCCACACCTTCGCACCATGCACACCGCTCCGTACCACTCACTCCAACTCTCTCCACACACCTGTACCTGCACACCTGTGCTCTCACACCTGGTGCCACCTGCACCCTTCTCTCCCCAAGCGCATTCGCGCTGATCCACACACTCACTACTCATACACTGCTCCACACACCTGTCCAGTTGCACACCTGTGCAATCACACCTGTTCAATTCTCACAAACACGGCATCATCTCAGCTAACTACTCCCTTCTGAAACTTGCGCTTCCCAGTCGTCCCTTTAAACTATTGCGCTCCCTCGTCATTATCATCCATACTAATCTACCTGCGTCCCCACTACAGGTATCAGTCACTAACTAATCTTAACGTCACCTAATGTCATCTTCTAGGGCCCTACACACAATATCCTAACCCACCCGGGCTAGTTTCCACTGCCATACACCCCATAAGCTATTGCTCCTTTGCCCCCACATGGGAAGGGTGGCAGGGATGCCATCCCACCACATCGGGGGTCTCTCACTACCAATTTTGCACATCAAATTTCAACAAATTAAAAATTTGGCCAATCACTACCCATCATCTGCCAATCACTACTGCCAATCCCTTGCCAATCATCAAATTTTGTTTTTCTCTAATTTTGGGTCCAAAACACTAACCTCATCACCCAGTCGACTCACTAATACCTCTCGGTGCGCCAATCCCTGTCCAAAGCCCGGCTTCGTAAAGCCAAGCAATGGATGCTGGTTGTTTTGTGCCAGCGGCTGGATGCGTCCGGCACTCGGTGCAGGGACGGGGGCTTACCCGTGCCGAGATCCCACGCACCATCTCGGCGTGGAGCCATCCAATGTCCCGATCTCGACCTGCCGGACTGCCTCAACAAAAAGTGGTCGCCATGACGACCCTTCCTATCCAGCCGCCCGCTCCGCCTAGTGGAGCACGGACGCGGCCGTTCAAAGCGAGGCCCAGCACGCACCGAGGGCCCGATTCGGCTATAAGTCGTTCTAAACTCTACCCCGTCTAACGTCGATGCTTCACCTGGACGCTTACACCCCGCAGCCCGTTCCTTGCTCACACATCCAGCCGTTTCCATGCCCCTCGTACCTTTCCTTACACACCTCGGTACACCCATTCCACTCACAGCCTTGGTCACACACCTGACCACCGAACACTGTGGCACACATTCGTTGCTCGCACACCTCACCAATACACCGCTTCGCACCCCCTCCTCGGTCACCTCCTCCGTGACAATCACAGGTGTGCCCTCATTCGCACACCCAACCACGTGCCTCACCACCAACTCCAGCGTGCATTCCCACTCACGCTCTACCATTCCAGGTGTGCATCCTTCCATCCCAGGTGTACATCCTCGCTCACCTGTCACAACTAACTCACGCTCCATGTCACTCTCACTACTTTCACCTCCATTCCTGACAGCGCACTCACCCTTACTCTTGACAGCGCACTCTTTCCTCATGCACTTGTCCGTCACACACCTTTCTCGCGCACACTCTCCCGTTACACCCTCTGTAACACTCACCACAGGTGGACACTCTTCCTTACTTCTGACAGCGCACTCTTTCCTCATGCACCTGTCCGTCACACACCTTTCTCGCGCACACCCTCTGTAACACTCACCACAGGTGTGCATTCTTCCTTGCCTTTGACAGCGCACTCTTTCCTCATGCACCTGTCCATCACACACCTTTCTCGCGCACACTCTCCAGTTACACCCTCTGTAACACTCACCACACCGCGCTTCCCTGTGCCCCCTCGCACACGCGCTTCGACCAACTCACTCTTGACGGCACACTCACTCCTCGGCGTGCACTTTTTCCTCACACACCCCAGAGTCGGACTTTCTCGCACACCTCCTTTTTCGCACACCAGACCTGTCGCACACTTCACCAACGGCCTCTCACGAACACCCGGGTCCATCTCGACCCCCAAGCTTATTAAATCCCCTGGCGCATCATACGCACGACCATATTGGTCACCACTTACACCGGGTCCTCTTCCTCTTCGCTTCTCCTCCATCACCTGCGAATCCCTCATCCGGTTAACGAGCACATCACGATCCAAACACAGACTTTGGACCAATTCTTTTACTTCCTCCTTTATCTCTTTCTTATCCTCTCTCCGTCGCTTCTTAATTTCGCTCACCCCTTCTTCCACTTCTTCTAATTTGTGCTTCACCTCTTTTATTCCCCGGTACGTCTCCTCAAGCTCATCCTCTAAGGCTACCTTGACCGTTTCCATGTGCGTCCTCACCTGCCGGTCCTTCGTCTCCATTACCTCTACCACCTTGTCCATTTTCCTCGTCAGGTCCTCATGTACCGTCTGGCACTCTTTTTTAATTACCCCTACGTCCTTTTTCATCTCTTTCTGTGTCGATTTTAAACCCTCTATTACCGCTGTGTTCTTCTTTACCTGGTCCCCCAACTCCTTTTGTCCCACTGTCAGTTGTTCTACTCCCAGCGTCAACTCCTCTATACCACCTTGCAATTTTACAGTCCCCTTTCTCACCTCTTTCTCCATGCGCTCCTTACAGTGCCTCACCTCCTCGCGCACTCCTCCGACCTCCTCACTCACTCCTCTTCTGATCTCCTCTCCCATCACTTGCATCTCCTGCCCAGATGCCACCCTCATCTGCTCCATTTCCTCCCTGTGAGCATCCAGTTTGGTTTCTACCCCCATTCTGACCCCCTCTATCTGCTGCTCCATTTGTTTAACTTCCCTTTCCGCTTGGTCCCTCATGTCCCTCAATTTGCCTTCCATACTGTTTTCTAACCCCTCTAACCCATTTTTCACTCCCTCTATCTGATTCTCCTGGGCAGCCATTCTATTTTCTACCCCCTCTAACCCCTTTTGCATCCCTTCCATTTGATTCTCTTGAGCGGCCATTCTGTTTTCTACCCCCGTTAACCCATGTTTCACCTCTTTTATCCCGTTGTCTAACCCCTCAAATTTCTTTTCTAATCCCTCACCGGTACCCCTCATTTGGCCCTCTAATCGCCCACTATCAACCCTCATTTGCTCACTCTGAGCATCCATCCGGTTCCCCAATTGGTTACTCTGCAGTTTGAGGGACGCCTGCATTTGCGCCATAAATTGCTCCATGAGGACCTGCATCTGGGCCATCCCTCCCACTTGTGCAGCGGGTGCGGCCGCCGTAGCTATGTGCGAGGCGCCATTTCGCGCGTCTGCTACCCCCGCTGTTTCGCTCTCCTCACGTGTCTCAATTTGGTCCTGGACCGACCCTGCTTCACTCTCCCCTACCGGACCCCAGCCGTCTTGATCCGCCATAGCGCGACTTGCAAAATTCGAGTTTCGTAAAACAAATCCAAATTTTCTTTTTTTTTTCGTTATAATTTCGGCGAGCGCAGTAACCGCGGGACCGCGCTCCGAATCGATTCGGTCGAGCGCCGTACGCGCTCCGAATCGATTTTCCCTCCCAAAATTTGGGCCTAACTAATTTAGTCCCGGGTCCGAATCTCACTCCTCGACACCAATTGTTACTCTAATAGTACAATTGGTGTTCCAAAATTTGGGCTAAATAAATTTAGTCCCAGGTTCGAATCCAACTCCTGACAACCAATTGTTACAGACACGACTTTGATGTTAAGGTGGGCCGAGCGGAATGGCCGTCGTGTCCGCACAAATTACCCGATTGTACTCGAACGTTGACGAAGCCGCGCCACGCTGGCTCAATAAGGAAAAAGAAGACACACGGCTGAATTATAATGACAGACACCAGGGATACGGTTCTCAAGACCTCCGGAGGAGATTATATTCGTGCGGAAGGTCAGATTACAGGGACGAGAGGTATATCACAGAAAGACAGGCACTTAGACACACTCTTATATTAACCCCGGACAGACGACAGACAAACGGGACAACGGCTGACTCACACGGGGGTTGATGGCAGGAAAGCGGGTATCGATGGCTCCAGGTCCTCCTGGGCTCGGGGCAGGATCAACACGGTTCGGTCCAGAGATGCGGGGAGGTCTCGTCGCAGCGCTCAGAGGTGACGTTCTTTCTCAGGCGGGGCTTTCTCAGGCCTCTCCAAACTCAGGCGCATCTGTTTCAGCGCTCGCAGGTCCGTCTTTCTCCAGCTGGGGGCGAATCTCTCGTCACATCCGGATCCGGCGCGTGGCCGCGTATATCCGGCGGGGAGTGACACGCCCTCGGCTCGCCAGCTCCGCCTCGTGGAATCGGCACGTTGCTTCTCATTGGGTGCGTGCGGGGGGTTTACCAGGCTCCGCCCTTGACGAGGAGCTGACAAGGAGCCCCTTCGTGGTAACCCCGTGGAGCGCATGGTCTGGAGCGCATCGTCTGGAGCGCATTGTCGATGGCGGCGAACCGAGCCGGTGGGAGGACGCACACTTCCCCCCGCGCAGCGCCGTGCCCCTCTGTTGTTGTAGACGGGGAAGAAGATGGGAGGAGGTATGGGAAAGGTCCTAAACTCACTACTGATGCCATATAATCACATTCTGGTGCAACGAAGAGTCATGATTAATGGAGACGAGGCCTTAACTGACATAGACTAAGAATAACTAGGAAGATGTCCGAAAGTTGTCTACGTGTGGTGCGGTGGACCTGGGCACGACATTTAATGGGGGAATAAGGGGAAGGTCGGCTCTACTGATTGTTATTTACATGCAATGGGACTAGGGAATGGGGGATTGGGGAAAGTTGGGGAGTATTGGAGAAAATAGGGGAATATTTACAAGCGGATATGGAGGCCAAATTCCATATTCGCAACAGTATGCATGTTTTGTTTAACATCCATCAGTCAACAATAGTCCAAAGTCCAAAGTCAATCCCTGGTGTTGGGCTAGCGGCTAGGGTGCCGGCTTAGGATCCTAGGATCCTGGGTTTGAATCCCGGTCAATCGCTGAATTAACGCCAGGGGGGTTGACTCAGCCTGTCATCCTTCCGAGGTCGGCAAATTGAGTACCAGTTCACTGGTAATTCCCTGCTTGTCGTTAAAGGCGGCAAAAAGGGTTGGCGTCAGGAAGGGCATCCAGCCGTAAAACATTGCTTCAAAAAGGGGACCGAAAAACAACAACAACCACGGTTCCCGAAAAAGGCCAACCCCCGCCTGCGGGGAAAAATGGCCTCTAAAGGTGTTTTTTTTTTTTTTTTTTAGTCAACAACTATCTCATCCCATTTGTTTCCCAGCTTCCAGTAGCAACCGCATTGAACCGAGTGCTTCCACCTGCTCTTTGGCTAGCCAGACAGTAGCAGTGGATATTACATACACACATGGAATAAACCAAAAATTGAGAGAATGGTACAACAGATATATGAATGGCAATTGTCAATCTTAATGTTATTAGCCCCCGTTGGACTTAGTCCAAAACGGGGGCTTATGAATTTGGTCTCATGAGTGAGTGCATGGCAGAATTTAGTACATTTAGTGCATTTTAGTGAGTGCATGGCAGAATGGAAAACTGAATAAACAAGCTATGTGAATTAAATCTGGGGGTCTATGCATGCCTATTGCCCATGGCATACCTGTGTGATCACTGACAGCATACCTGTGTGATCCACCACAAAAAGGCTCGATGAGTAATATGCTCATTGCACCACCTACAAAACGGAAACAACAAGAAAGAGCATTTAAGAGTGCAGTGCCTCATCATGATATTTGTCTACTCCACGTGATCCCTTTCACAAACTGGGGCGCTATATTAAAGTAGATCTACATGGACACACATTGGTATTCTTCAACCTCTACTCGCTTCCATTCTGGCTTTCTGCATAATTTTGGCACAGTGAAGCTCCTCCAATATATCCAGTGCCCTCCATAAGTATTAGAACACTGAAGTCAAATTTGTTATTATTGCTATATACTCAAGAAATTTGGATTTTAGATCAAAAGATGAACATGTGGCAAGAGTATGGAGAAGATCAGCTTTGTTTCTTGGTTTTTCTATATATTTATGTTTACCCTTGTAGAACAATAGCAATATTTATGTTCAGTCCCCCCATTTTAGGTAATGCAGACTAACTTCCTCTCCTGTCTTAGTCAACGTGTGGCTCTAAATGGAATTCTCTCATCTCCCCTTCCTGTCCAGGCTGGAGTTCCTCGTGACAGTGATCTGGGCCCTGTGTTTTTTGTAATCTTCATCAATGATCTTTCCGACTCTCTGGAAAATCATATATTTTTGCTGATGACTCCACCCTCTGCCGCTCCATCTCTCATCCCTCAGATTGACGGGCAGCAGCCTCTTCACTCTCTGCAGACCTGTCTCTCCAAAAAGACCATCTGGCAAACCCTCCCATCTACTTTCTCAACAATCCTTTCCAAGAAGTTATTTTACTCAAGCTTTTGGGTCTCACTATCTGCCATGATTGTTCCTTGGAAAATCACATTTCCAAGCTGGCCTCCAAAGCCAGTCACTGACTGGGCAATGGGCATCCTCCATCGTGTGAAGTTCTTCCTTGGCACTACTGAGCTGCTCATGACATACAAAGCAAAGCTTTCATCCATAGTTTGATGGAGTACTGCTGTCCCCTCTGGGCTGGTGCTCCTGCTTCACACCTAGCTCGGCTTCACGCTGTAGAAACCAAGGCTTTTAGAATCATTGGTATCTCCCGTGACGAAGGTGATTCTGAGAGTCTTTCGATCTCTAACCTCAGGTACGTTGGTGGACTTTCTGTCTTCTACTGACTCCTCTCCGGCCTTGTATCCCCTGCTGTGTCTGTGGTTTGTCCCCCAAATATTCCTGCAGGTCACACAAGATCTTTCAGCAACCCTTTTCTGGTGAAACTGTCAAAATCAGGACTCTCTGCTCACCTTCACTCCTTCATTCCTCTTTTCTCCCGTCTCTGGAACAAACTCCCACACTCTCTTCAATCCCGCTCCTCCCTCCAGGTCTTCAAAACAGCTGTTCACCACCATCTCTTATCTTCCCCCATCCAAAACGTTGATCCTTTCTACCACCATTAATCCACCCCAAACCCACCCCCTTCAAATTCCCTGTTTTCTTTTCTGAAAGTCCCTGTAGTGTCCATCCTGTTTATCCCGTGTACCCCGCACCAACCCTCTCTCTTCTACAGATCTCCCGATATCCCTGTTCTCTACTGTTTTTTGCTTCCCTCTCTCTCCCACTCCCTTTGTCATATGTTATTTGTGTTAGCTCTTATATGAGCCTTGACCAAGTATATAAAATACCCCATTACACCCTCAAGATCCTTTAGAGTTTAGATCTTCAAAGACACCATAAGACCCTCAAGTCCGTTTGCTATGAGCTTAGCTTTTTAATAACTTCAGAAGAACTCTTCGAATGCATCAGGTATGCCACGTCGCAGACAAGGTTTCTTAAAACTCGGCTTGCCTTTACTGAGCTAAAACATCACCATAACATGTCACAAAATGTATCATGGTTTTCTACAGTAGTAATATTGTTTTCATTCATGTAATGTATGATCCACTCATGATTATGTGTGGCCCCATATATGTAATAATGCGTAATGTTAAATGGCATATGCATGTCGATGCACAAAGGGCGCGTGCGATTTGCACTTCTGGAAGAGGAAGAGACTTCCGGAAGACTCTTCCGGTCGTTCGATTTGGACTCTTCTCTTCTCGGAAGCTCTTCTGCCTTTTCCAAAAATCCAGCAGAAGAGGCGCAGGCTCTTCGAAAACAAAATGGCCTCGCCTAATTTCAGTCACGGAGAAACGCTGCTGGTTATACTTACGCAGCAAAACTTGCAAGTGAAAACACAATCTGGATATTTGCATCAACTTGTGATGTAGTGTCATCTTTGTCTAATTCTTCCATCATGAGCGCGAGTAATACATGTTTGGCCACCATCTTGCTTCTCTTCTGCCTGTTCGGCGCAAAGCAATCTTCCGGAAGAGGCTTCTGTCTTCGGAAGAGACCAAATCGCACGCGCCTAAAGAAACGAGTCCTTGTTGGCTCTCCATTCCACATGATAAACTTTTACTTTACCATATTTTTCTTCTTTCTCGATCACGATGATAAAGATGCATCTTCCTTCCTCTGTCTAATCAATTTTAACTGCCGCATACTAAACAGCACTGAATATTTTACACTTCAAAATGAAAACAAATAATGATGACGAGATGTAAATATGACAGAGAATCCACAAATATGCACACAATATAACGTTTCTCTCGGCGAAGATGAATAACAATATGGCGCCTTGCGGTCATGTGATCACGTATCCTCCAATCACGATCGTTTTCGCTCAAATGGAGTTCCCCGAACTCTGGTTTTCTGTGGCTCTGGCTCAGGCGAGAGTGTGCATACCTCTGACAGCCCCATACTGACAGACATGCTCAATACATTGTGGGGTTGTCAAATATACATTGGAGCAATGAAAATGTTCTGTTACATTTATTATATTTTACCATAAAATGTTTGTCATTGTTAAGACAATTCCGAATAGACCTACACTCTACTCTGATGCTTGAAACAAATGCTTTATTCTTTTGTGCTAGGTTTTATCAGCAGGGATGAATGTTTTGATAGTGTTGTATAGTCGACTAAAATTTCATAGAGAGGGAGTTTAAAACATCTCATCTCAACCTCATGCTTATCTAAACGGGGTGCTAGAATGTAATGTGGGGGTGAGGAGGTGAGGTGTGAGGGGTGGGGGTGAGGTTGTGGGGATGAGGGTGAGAACGGGATGGTAGTCGAGTTGCCAGAGAGGGGTACCTAGAAATGTTTTATAGTATAAGGTTTTTTGATGGATTTGTCATCCCATGGGGTTAATAAAGTATTTCAGCTTGGTTGTCCTCCGGACAACCTCGGGGAATTTTTTTTATATGCAAATTAAGGCGGCCATCACTGGAAATGATACTTTCTTCAATATCTCCAAAACTATTCATGATAATTTCATGAAAATGATGTCTAGACCTATGTTTTCAGGGTCAAGGATTATGTTAAATATATTTTAAATGTCATCAGATGAAAAAAACATTATGTATTTTGACATATCATGCGAATTGATCCATTTTTTGATGTAAAATTGTGGATCTTAATGGTTCAATTTCAGATCATTGATTTCAACGAACAGACATTGAGTGGTTGAACACTCTTTCCAGTGACCAGAGTATTGAATGGCATGGATTCAATAACCAGCTTGCCAGAGAGTTAGGTTCTCCGGCACTGAAACCACAGACTGTGTATCTACTAGGTCATCTCATAGATGCCCCACCCTCTCATCCAGATACTGTTCTTACTTCACTTCTCTACATGAAGAAGGTACTGTCAGAGCAGGGAATGGCTTGTGCCAATATATCAGTAGATATGCAGCTGTACATGCTTGCCCAGAAAATAAAGTGGTGGGAACCAGAAAGGTTCAAAGATGTCATCATCTTCCCAGGTGCAATGCACATTATTATGTCATTCTTGGGATGTATTGGAACACTGATGAAAGGGTCAGGTCTGGATGTCTTGGTTGGTGCAGCATTTGGACATCTTTCAAGTATCATGAATGGAAAGGCATGGGTAATGGCTATGAGAGCATTTCGCATGGTATCAGCAGTCCTGCTTCATGATTTTCTGGAAGAAGGAGAGAAAACATTTGATGAAATCTCTGCCCACTTGGAAGATGCATGTCACCATCCAACAGGAAAACACTGGGTGGATAATTTCATCAAGCCAACACTCCTGGCTCATCAGTTCCTTCGTGCAGAGGTGGAGGGAGATTGGTTATTTCAGCAAATGTGCTTAGAGCGAATGTTGCCTCATTTCTTTAGTGCTGGCCACATCCATTATGCCCGATACATCACCTGGCATTTACTGGAGATGCGGAACCTACCAACTGATGCCAAGTCAGACCTTCTGCAAGGAACTCATGTCTGTCGCCACCATGAAGGTTGCTGGAATTCAGTCTCAAGTGATCAGTTTGGTGAGCAGACAGCAATTAAGAGAGGGAAAGGTGGTTTGAAGGGCATGACACTGTCACCTGAATTGGTAGCAGAATGGATCGAGTCTTTTCCAATTTTTGCATACCTGTCTGATGCTATGGAAATCCTGTACTCTGGTGAGGTTTTTGGTACTCCATTAGAAACAAAACACAAAGAAGAAGGTAAAAAAAGGCAGAGATCTGATGCACAAGATCGTGCAAACATTGCTGCTGAGCTGGAGCAACATTCTCACCCATTACAAGTAGACAGTCCAGTTCTGTACAACATTGCCAATGGGAAAGTTGCTCCAAAGGAAGTAAATGTGCAGGATGCCCTTATGATAGGAGAAGTAATGGCCACAACATTCCGAAATTCTTTACCATTAGGCTTCCATGAGAGAATTTCAACTTCAGTGAAAACTATGGACCAGCTAAAGCAAGGCATGAAAGTTGGCGACAAGACTGTGTTTGATCTAGAGGCAATTTTCCTTCGTCTTTTGATGGTAGGACAGCAGCGGCAGATGCAGTTAGAAGACATTTTTCGGTATGAATTGTGTGCAGTGCCTTCTGCACTGATTGACGAGTATGGCTGCTTGCGCAAAGGCACCAAATCTGTGCTTGCCAATCGCCTTGGAGTGGTCGAACAGAGGGCTCCCCCTGCAGGCATCATCATAGTGGATGCTCAACAGCTGTTGTATCACATCACCTGGCCTCATGGTGGTGATGTCTCTGTTCTAGTTGAGGGTATCAAGCAACGACTATCTTGTTATCCTCCAGATGCCGAGAAAATTTTGGTATTTGACAAGTATGATGATCTTTCAGCAAAAGACCATGAAAGAATGAGGCGTGGTGGTGAAGGTTCCTTGAATTACAACCTCACCATCAATAGTCCACTCCCAAACCGGGCTGTTATCATGAAAAACAAACACAACAAATGCCAGCTGTCTCGATTAATATCCTCGTTTGACATGGGAGAAAATATAACGGTGGAGTGTCGAGATGATGGTGGCTTTTCACACGATGAAGCTGATGTGACTATGATTGCATATCTGCTGCAAGTAGCAGAGTGTGATCATGTGGTACGAATCCTCAGTGATGACACTGATGTGTTTGTGTTGTTGGTTTACTGGGCCTGGAAAGCACAGCTGATTTCCTCATGTCATGTCCAAATGGAGCGTTGGGATGGGAACATTGTGAACATCAATGAAAGTTGTATGCAGCTGGGCACTAAATGCATGCAGTTGTTAGGAATGCATGCTCTAAGTGGCTGTGACACTGTATCTTATCCTTTTAACAAAGGGAAACTTGGTGCTCTCAAGACATTACAGGCACAGGACTTTCCTGGGCTGTCCGATGTACTTGGTGAAAAAGATGCCACACATGATGACTTAATGGAAACAGGGCAACATTTCTTTGCTGCAATCTATGCCCAACCTCCTGGCACCTCCATGAATATTGCCCGTTAAAGGATCTATGCAAGAAGGAAAGGTAAACCAGCTCGTATCATGGCATTACCACCCACAGATGCCAATCTTCTACATCATGTGCTGCGGGCACATCTTCAGATGATCTTGTGGAAGGCAGCTGACCAACAATGTCCACCAACGGTAGATATTAGTGAGTTTGGATGGACTGTGAAGGATGGCATTCCATCTCCCAGCTATAACATTGGTCCTCCAGCTCCACCAGGACTAATTGATGTCCTTAGCTGTGGGTGCAAGATAGAAGGCAAATTCTGTAGCTCTGCAACTTGTAGCTGCTGCGAAAATCAACTATCTTGCACCATTTACTGCAAATGTGGGGGTGGTGAGGGGTGTTTGAACCCTTATTCCCAAGCAAATGATCCTGATCATCGCAATGATGAGGACAGTGAGGAGCAAGAAGTGGATGAAGATTGAATATCTTGGCCTTTCAAAACCTCAAGTTTAATAATTCATTATGTTTAATCTACTATAAATCAATGCAAATGTTCTCTGCATGAGGTTAATAAGTGTGGATATACTGAGAATCAGTCGATTTGATTCGTTAAGAAACCTTGATATTGAGAAATACATGTCAAGTTTTGTTTGGTAACAAAATAAGTATCAAATGGAATACATAATACAAGCATGTTTACCTTTTGATAAATGTTTTTGAAGCCAGGGACCTGGTGTACCTTTTCCTTTAAATCTGACTAAGAAAATCAAATGGAATTTGCATTGTTAGCACGTAATCATATGGATATTTACATGATCAATGTATCTTGTGTAGGTATCATAACAATACATGTAAATACACACTATTTCACATGTTTACCTTAATCCTTGACCCTGAAAACATAGGTATAGACACCATTTTCATGAACATTTCATGGATAGTATTGGAGATATTGAAGAAAATAGGATTTCCGGTAATGGTCGCCTTAATTAGCATATAAAAAAATTTCCCCGAGGTTGTCCGGAGGACAACCAAGCTGAAATACTTTATTAACCCCATGGGATGACAAATCCATCAAAAAACCTTATACTATAAAACATTTCTAGGTTCACAATAGAAATGATAGAGGCTGCAAATAGACTATGGGGGGAGGATGAGGGGATGGGGCGAGGATGAGGGGAGGGGGGTGGGTTGGGTTCAGACAGTTGGAAAGTTAACTTTCCACCAACTTTTTGTACGTAATAAATAGATATCCTGAAATGAAAATACACTATTCTTGCCACCCAGGGATATCCTGAGGAATATCCTGTGTTCCATTACCAATCAACGTGATATCGTTCGCCAAGCCAGCCGTTCCTTAACCGCTTAACAGTTTCATTGGAGTGCTTAAGCCGCTTGTAGAGCGCTCTACAGGCTGATTTGTAATGGAATACGTCACCGAACCAGGCCGAATATCGTGGAAATGCGATATTTCACCACAGTACTGTATAGAAGTCTCATTACAATGTCCCACTAAGTACTGTAAATAATCTCTCCTGACAACTCGCACGCAAATGGTGGTACGTAACTAATATAAATTGAGGCGGTGTATTGATGGCATGCGTTGTTCACTTCTTCCGTCTGTTCATTTTCTTCGTTTTACACTTTTTTTTTACCATTTACAATACAGTATTACCAAAATGGAGTTCGTCATACAAGTACTTTCGCATTTATTTACAAACGATAACATAATCAAACTAATAATATCGCATCATTCAACTGTTCAACACGGAAAAATAAAAACATCAAGGAAGACGGCAGCACGTGTTCGTCAGTGAAGGAAATGATTTGACATTAAATCGGTGTGAAACGTCTGGAAGGACTCACGTTCCACCTAATTACACGGATTGATTTTGATTTTCCGATTCCTTTCACCACGCCGTAATCTATTTATTTATTTTCAGAGCATTTCTCACTTCCGCGAGGTTTTAAAACATGACATGCAGGATTAAAATACACGGCCGAGGCGAGGCTCGCGAAAGAGTTGGAGCGTAATGAAATGGAAGAATATCTGAATATGGGATGGGAAGCTCGAAACACCAACAGCAGAACAGAGAGATCAAGGGGGAGATGTTTAGACATGGATAACGGAATAACAACGATATTCATTTATTTAATTTTACACGATATTTACCTTTAGTATAGAGATACAAAACGCAGGAACGATGAAGTGTGATTCAGTAAACAGCACTGCACCAATACACCGCCAAAGCTAGTTCGTACGACACATGGAGACCGCCATGGCGTAACTCCGTCACCTCCATTGGCGTTCGCGAAAGCGGCGTTGCGTCATCACGTATATTCGTATATTACGTATAACACATTCCTTTTTCTCCAAACAAAATGAAGATGTGGTTTAACAGTATCACTGAAATCATGGATATTTCAAAAACAATACGACTATTTGGTTGTTTACTTCACAGTCATTAAATTATCTGTTAATTTAACAATCTCAATGTGAAACTTTCACAATCAATGAGGTGTTTAGTAAAGGTACACAGACCAAGAAATGTTCATGTTCTCTGAATCCTTTCATATCAGTCATGAATGGATTCAGGAAAAACAACATCCAATGGAAAATACCGTTTTGCCCATTTTACAAAGTTATCACCAGGTCGGCGGTCTGGCGGAGGTAATGTTATAAACCTGTGTCTCCCTGTCTGTGAGCAGGACATCTCAAAACGTTATGGACGGATTCGGACGAAACTTGGGGGACAGGTTGGCTGTGTGACAAGGACGAATTGATTCGATTTTGGTGAAGATCTGAATCCAGATCCGGCTTATCAGTGGATACAAAAGGTAAACTGTTCAACCTGGTGGAGGTATGTTCTCTATTTTTTTTTTTTCTTTAACTTTAAACAGCTGTCAGCTACTTTGAAAAAAATTATGTCCACTGAACAAACCAAAGCCGAGGAAAATATTTACTATCACTATCAGGTTTGGATGTACGGAACCCGCGGAAATTCGCGTGCGGTAGTGTATAATGTAACTTAAAGTCCTCAATATCCCCTCCTCTCCCCCAACCCCAAGTCCTCAACCCACCCCTTCCACTCCCCAGAGCTTCGTCCACCCTCTTTTTACTCTGCCGCCCCTCCCCCTCCCAGCTCTCTGTCCTCCCCTACCCTAAGAAACTCCACATTATGTAAAATGTAACTTCAACAATATTATGCAAAGAACAGTTACTTGATTAACAACCAAAGTTGTCCAGGTCTTTTTGGAACACCCTGTTTTTCGTCCATGCCAGATAGGGGACAGCTCGAATGGCTCACAAATCTTCTAAAATAAGCCGAAAATAGTTGGAAACATACCTGCGAGAATAGGGTTGGCTCTGCACAACAAAGTTATTGGAAAATATTCTGAACTCACTGTAAGGTATCTCGACAGACTACGATCGATTGTAGCACACGTTTATTGACTCTCCCGATACAGGCCCGATTCACCGCAGCGCCATCCGAGCTGGGCCGTAACTTCTGGAAAAACGGAAATAAACCCGCGGTCACGGTGTAGGGATACAACGGTGAATATTTGCAGCTTCATACATGACATCCTCCCCTTTAAGTCCAAAATTACCAAGAACAATACGTGCTAGACTTCCAAAATTGACATTTACGTGTCATTTGACACATTTGTCAAATTGACATTGACAAACCACGTGCTTTAAAAGCCGCAAAAGCTGGGTCACCCTCAGGTAGCAAATGCCATCCAAGCTGTACAGCCTGGACAGTTCTGGACAGAACGGGGTCTCATCGAGTATGAGTGCGGATCTGGCTGGAATCGACAGCACAATCTCCAGATGATCCATCAGTGCGATAATGGATCCTGGTTTAGGCGAATCATCAACGGATTCTGGAAGGGGTAACCGACTTATGGCATCTGCATTTGTGATAGACGAACCGGGCTTAGAACATATGGTGTAGTCATAAGCAGCGAGAAACAGGGACCAGCGGATGATCCTGGGCGGTAGTGTGTCAGATGTCGCCTTAGTTGGACCAAACAGACTGATCAGCGGCTTGTGATCAGTGCGAATCATGAAATGATGTCTAAGAAGGTACTGGCGAAATTTTCTGACGCCGAAAACGATTCCCAATCCTTCCTTGTCAAGTTGGGAATAGTTCTTCTCTGCCGGGGACAACGTTCTGGATGCAAATGCAACAGGTCTTTCCATACCATCAGGTATCACGTGTGATAATACACTCCCCACTCCATACCGACAGGCATCGCATGTCAGCAAAGATCCTTCACTGGATAAAAATGAACGAGAACATTGGACGATTTGAGCAGATCCCTCGAGGTCTGGAATGCTGATTGCTCAGTGGACCCACAGCTCCAGGATACTCCTTTTGTCAAAAGCCAATAAAAGGGGCCCAAAACGTCGGTCACATTCAGGATGTAACGACCATAGAACTGAAGCAAACTGAGCTATGACTTCAATTCGGTTACGTCTCGTGGAGCCGGAGCATCCTTGATAGCTCGGACTTTCTCATCTGTCGGGTGTAGACCCTCGGCATCAATCGTATGACGCAGGTACGTGACTGATGGCACCATAAACTTGCACTTGTCTCGACGCAAACGTAGGCCGGAGTCCGAAATCTTCTCCAGAACTCTATCCAGGTTTTGTAGATGTTCCGCGTCCATACGACCAGTAACCAGAATATCATCCTGGTAACAAACGACGTTGCGTTTGGCGGCAAACAAACTGTCCATGACATGCTGATAAATTCCAGGTGCAGATTTCACTCCCAAACTGAGTCGTGGTACCTGTACAACCCACGATGTGTGTTGATGGTAAGATACTGTTTCGAATTCTCGTCCAAGCGGAGCTGTAGATAGGCGGATTTGAGATCGAGTTTAGTAAAAGTCTCGCCTCCCGTGAGACGAGCATAGAGGTCTTCGATCCTCGGGATTGGATATTTATCCAATGATGAACACTTGTTCACGGTCATTTTATAATCTCCACATATGCGGATGGACTGGTCCGATTTTATGACCGGAATGATGGGCGCCGCCCATTCGGCATACTGGATTTGCTCGATGATGCCCAGATTTTCAAGATGACCCAGTTCCTTGTCAATCCGCTCCCACAGGGCGAAAGGGACTGGGCGAGCTCTGCAAAATATAGGATTGGCATCCCGGTTAACACTGAGTTTAGCCATATGTCCTTTCAAGGTTCCAAGCTCATCCTTGAAGACATCCGGGTACGTATCCAGCACATTTTTGAGTGTGTATGCTGCGGTAGGAAAAACGTTGGCTGCCCGGAGTTGATGAATGCTTTTCCACTTCAGTTGAATTATGCTCAACCAGTTCCTGTCGAGTAAGGAAGGGCCCTTTCCAGGAATGATGATCAGGGTAGGTGAAACTCACGGTTATCGTAGCCCACCGTGACGTCACATGTACCTCAGGGAACAATCTCTCACCTGTATAGGTGGAGAGTCCATAGGTATTAGGTTTCAGATGGGGTCGGTCAGCATCACTCCACAGTCCACAGGTTTGTGAAAACAGCATGGCTGATGAGCGAGACGGCCGCACCAGTGTCGACCTCCATTTGCAATGGTCGATTGTTGACGACAACAGTGGCAAGAAGAGGGTCCCGCTTATGGTGAGAATCAATATGAAACAGGTCACACAATTCTGAGTTGTCGGAAACAGAGCTCACCTGGTCAAGCTCAGGTTCCTCCGAACCGATAAACTGAGGACTCTTCTTGTCAGCAGGTTTCCCTTTTCCCGATTTGCGAGTGATGCAAACTGGAGCAATATGGCCAGTTTTCAAACAGAAATGGCAGGTGGCATCTTTGAACCGACACGTCTCCAGAGGGTGCTTTCCGTTGCACCGAAAACATTTGTTGTGTGTTTGAGACCGCACTGGCTTCTGACGAGGAGCCTTGTTCCAACGTTTTGGCTGAACATGATCCAACCGATTCACAGCAGGGCTGGTACCAGATGAGCGAGTGGCACCGATGCTTGTAGCGTTGCGTTCAGCACTTTCCATGGAAATGGCGGTGTCTCTGGCATTTTGGAACGTCAGTCTTCTCTCAGCAAGCAGGCGTCTATGAGTGCGGTCATCGGACATGCCAACCACCAGCAAATCACGGAGGATGTCGTCAATCGTGTCCCCAAACTCACACAGATGTGACAGTTTTTTGAGGTGTGCAATGAAGTCTGCGATCGACTGACCTTGATGCTGTCTGCACATGTAAAAATTAAACCGACACAGGATGACTGAAGGGGATGGATTACAATGTTCCTTCAAAGCGGCCTTGAGCTCTGCATATGTGAGCTCCGGCCTTCGGTCGCGATGCTGTTCGCCTCGAAGTAGAAAGACAACCGCTCAGAATACGTGTCAAAATCTCCCTCATGAGGGTCGAATTCATCGATATGGCCGAAAGAAGTCATGATCTAGATGTTTATCCTCGTCGCCATGTAAGGTATCTCGACAGACTACGATCGATTGTAGCACATGTTTATTGACTCTCCCGATACAGGCCCGATTCTCCGCAGCACCATCCGAGCTGGGCCGTAACTTCCGGAAAAACGGAAATAAACCCGCGGTCAACCCGCGGTCAACCCGCGGAAATAAACCCGCGGTGTCGGGATACAACGGTGAATATTTGCAGCTTCATACATGACACTCACCCAAAAGGCTGATAGCTTGCAGCTCCCCGTACTGCAAACTCCCGAGGACGTGGACCAGTGCAAGACCCAAAGGTTCATAGATGGCCGTGTTTTACCCAAACCTTCGGCCTATGTTGCCAGTGAGGTGACTTTGAACCTTGCGCGATTACCTCATGTGATCATGGCAGGCTTGATGATTTATTTAATGGATGTCTGCCGCTGGAAAGAGAATGCTGTCATTACCAACATTCAAACAGACTTCCCAGAGGGAGACACCATATCTGGTTTGTTTGCTTCTTAACACCAAAGGACAGGTCATATTTGGGCTTGTCAATGCACAGGGTAAGCTTTAAATGATATTGACTATTTATCATGTTTGGAAGGAGTCGAGTGGGCAGCGTCGGAGCTGTATGGGCTGTGAGAGCTGTTATAAATAAATATTTTTTGGCTGGTCCTGGCGCCATGAGGAATTTTACTAGATTTTTTCATCTAATGGTAAAAGTAGAAGCATCCATCCGTCTGTGTATGTATGTGTGTTATAGCCACTTAAGGTGTGTGTGTGTGCATGTGTGTATGTATGTGTTAAGGTTTATGCCTATAAGGGGCAGATTCTGCAGGAACTGACAGACCCAAATGACGGACCCAACCAAACACAAGGCGTTTGCCTTGGAAATGCTGAGTCGCATACAGGATGACGAAGATTATCTGAAAATGGTCATGTTCACAGACGAAGCTTGCTTTCATGTATCGGGGAAGGTCAACTGGCACAATGTGAGGATCGTGTGCTCTGAAAACTCCCACATGATCATTGAACACATATGTGACAGTCCAAATGTGAATGTGCTGTGTGGCCTTCTCCATGACCGCTTAGTGGGTCCGTTTTTCTTTGCGAAGGATACAGTGACCTCAACAATTTACATGAACATGTTGGAAGGATTCGCTTTCCACAGATTGAAGACCTGCAACCCGATATCATTTTTCAACAGGATGGTACTCCCCCTCATTGGGCCTTAGTCGTTCGAGCCATCCTGAATGAAAAATGAAAAACGAGTTATTGACATCTCGGCCTCATTGGGCCAAGACGGATCAACCACGTGGCCGCCACAAACACCAGACATAACCCCCCTTGGTTTTTTTCTGTGAGGGTTATCAAAGATGTTGTCTACAACACCAACGTGGCAAATCTGCAGGATCTTCGTTCTCGGATCACAGATGCATCCGCACTGGTGCACGAAAACATGCTGAGCCGAACATGGCAATAACTTGTGTACCACCTTGATGTACTACGTGCGACAAACAGAGCTCACATTGAAATGTATTGATGGTGTGCACACATTTTATAAGTTTCTCTATCATATAAACCAAAGTGTATTGTTGTATAATTTCTGGTTCTAAATATATTAGCAACCAAAGTTGTCTGGGTCTTTATGGAACACACCGTACGTTCAGCTGCTCCGATGAACCCCGGTGCTAGGGATTACTGTGCATGCTGTTGATGTTATACACACGGACGTCTGTATCCATGAGGGATACATTCCTGAAAAAACCTTGCAAATGCAGAATTCGTGAATACGGATATCTTGGTTTGATTAAAAAAGGGGGTTCAGTTCCCAGGTCTGACTGAACATGGGGGGAAATGTAAATATCTAAGAACAATGATTTAAATAAATAAATGACAGTACAGTATACAGAACTGTGCTTTTATTGACGTTTGATGATGATGGTGTTGGTGGTGTTAGAGGGGAAGTCAGAAGGATGATTCATGTCCGCAACCAAATGCAGTACTATACAGTATCAACATCTGCGCACCTCTCCCCCTCATGTCCTCAGTGTTGGTGGTTGGATGGGTGGGAAGTGACATGGGGTGGAGTGATGGGGATCGCAAACTCCTGAATACATATGTCTCGAATGTGGAATCCGTATACATTTACAAATTCGTGGATAAGCGAAACTCACGAATACTGAACTTGCGGATAAGGAATGTTGCCCGTATTTCCCCCAATTGGACACATTAAATTACGGTACTTGCAAGTTATGTTGATTCCAAATAATAGACTGAGAGCTGGTCAGAGTTTAATCATAAACTCATGCCTGAAATGTTTGATGCTCTTAATTGTGTTACCTTACCTTGTCATCCAACAAAACCCATTTCTTGAGTTGCGCATTTCTGGTGTTTGGAAGTGGCAGACGCGTCAAAAGACCTTTAAAACCCTTTTTTGGAATATTGGTGCCCATGGCTGATTATTATTTTGTGACATCTACATAGGATACTGAATACAAAACGCATGCATAAGAAATGAAAATCACCAGCATTTGCATATTAGAAGGACCCTTATTAGGGTCCATGAAGGGTTTTAATCAGAAATGTGTGCCCAATAAATGTTCTTGTGGCAAACTGTTCTATTTTAATAGTATGAAACATAAATGCAACATAAGAAAATTTCTGATCTGGCACTTTCAGATAAGAAGGCCCCTTAGCCTCGAAGGGGTCAGAAAGGGTCTTGGAAAAAAATTAATTAAAATGCCGAGCCTGAGAAAATTTCCACTTTTAATACATCAGAAAGATACATGTGAATAATGATGCAATGCATAAGAAGTGTTCATGTTGGTAATTTGCATATAAGAAGGACCCCTAAAAGGGTTCGAATAGGGGCTTAATTATAAATTTGCACCCGAGAATTTGTTTTGTTGCAAACTGCTCCATTCTAATGGTATGAAATAAAAATGTAATGTAAGAAACTTTCTGATCCGGCACTTTCGGATAAGAAGGCCCCTTAGCCTCGAAGGAGTCAGAAATTGCACTTTTAGCACTCAACTACCTAAAGGAGTATAAGCGGCAGGGACATAGAAAAAAATCTCTTCTTCAAGATTTGATCTTTATTATGCTGAATATTTTAAAGGAAAGAAAAGAAAAAGAAAGAAAGTTTGCTTTCAGATAAGAAATTTCGGAAAGAGAGTTTCCTAAAAGAAACGTTTGCTGCAAACCCGAGGACAGACCAGTGCACTGCTAAACTGAGAAAAAAAAACTGTAGGGTACAGCTGAACCAAGGACCGACATGCACTACAAAGCTGATGATAAAAGTCCCCTGACAAAAAAAACCGAAAAGAAACGCATGAAGAAAAATCATTTTGTTTATTATCATTCAATTAATTGTTATTCAATGAATTAATGTCACTCAATGAATTACTGTGTCGGAGTGGCGACTCGTCAAATGCATCTGAATATGCAAAAGGAGTGGTCTTCTCGTCTTCAATGAATTATCCAAACAAGTCAGATCTCAATCTTCTATGTCCATATCACTATCCATGTGATAATCGTTCATGAAAACCACATGTGGAACATCATCCCCATCTTCGGAGTCCTCATCGTCATTTGGAGCCGTTGAAGGTTCAACTGTACCTAAAGAGAAAGAAAAAGGAATTTATTTATAAAATGCAGAAATTCCACATTCGTGACCAGTTGCTATCAGCTGAGCGCAAATTGCATTGAGGAACGTACCTGGCATTTGTGGTCCATCAAACCAGATGTACATGTATATCAAACCAGACGTACATGTAGGCTTCATTTTGTAGTTCCCATCCAAAGTGCAGTCTCGTATTGGTATCAGTGTCTGGGGTGTTCAACATTTTGGCCACAAAGCAAAATCTATGGATCTTTTATCTGATTTCAGCTTCGCAAGGCAGGATGCTGTTTGCATCAACACCTTTCATTTTGTCAAGTGGTTTTGATGTGTCTTTTGGCCCAAATGATTTTTCAAACACCTGGTATCGCCACGTGTTGAGCCTTGTCTTCTTTGCACCACACAACTTGCATGTATAATCCTGTAGTGCCTCAATTGTCTCATCACTCGGTGGTCCCAATTCTGGTAATTTGAATGCACGGATGTTCCGTTAATCCTGCGTAACAATGTTGTACGGTCATTTTTTGCTGTGTAATCGCACCCTGTAAATGTATGAAATCCAGGTAGTGCAGCACACATTTGTGGACCATTTCTGTTGCGATGCGTGACACATTGATGTATCGTCTATTGTTATGGCCAGTTGCTGGTGAAACATACCGCGAATGTCTACTTCTGGATGATTACATGACAACGATGGAATATATTCCCCTTCTGCTTTGCCAATAATTACTGAGAATTTTGCGCACTCGTCGTCAACAGCCAAATTATCTCCTTGTCTTCCAACGGTGATACGTGGCATTGTTCATTCCAATCCTTCATCAGGAATTTGGGAACCTCTATTTTGAAGGACGAGTGCTTCAGACACTTATCAATGTCTTTGATAGGGCGAATTTGTTCAGATCCAGTGACCGTGAAAAATTGCACACCATTGTTGTTGTCAGCGAGTTCTTCACGTCTCGCCGTCTCGCAGTCTTTCATCCATGGCATTCCATAGGTGTCAAATGAAATATTGGCAGGGGGAGTAGAAAAGTCTCTGCAGCGCCGGTGCGGGGGGGGGGGAGGGGTGGTGAATTAACGGGGGTAGAAAAGATACTGACCCTTTTTGACGGATAAGCAAGAGCTGAGTGCAATATGGTGCGTGACAGAAAGCCATTAGAAGATGCGATGTGTGGTAAACAATGCAACAAAAAGTTCCCATCAATATCCAGATTCCAAAATATCAATATCCAAAATATCGTATATTTTTGCCTCCAACAGATTCAGGAGATCAGTTTCCTTTGTGTGGTGCAATAATGATCCGTCAAACTTGCACATTGTGAGGGGCACCAGTGTTAAAGGGAATGCCAGGAGAAACTCCAAATCCATCTTTTTCGTTGCACCCACGATTGTGATTAGTTGCAACATGTCCGTTGTACAATGCAATTATTTTATGACAGGATGTTGTGTTTTGTTTGCGAACATCTTCAGTTTGATGCGTTCAATGTTGCGTCCAAATCAATCAGAAGATCCTTCAGGTATTGCGTTAAGTTTCTTTAAAAGTCGTTCGGCCGCTTTGCTCTTCTCAGAGCGCCAACGTTGGAGTACCTTTGCTTCCTTTGCTATCAAATCTACCCCCGACATTTTCACAAGTACGTTTGCCAAGTACAATTTTTTTTTGGATACAAGATCGAGGCTCGTGTAAGAGCTAACATTACTCACAAAAAGACAAACTGACACATAAAACATATGATAATGGGAGCGGGAGACAAGATGGCGAGAGAGAGGGAGGCACACAAGCACAACATTTGGGAGCAGGGACATCGGGAGATCTATGGGAGGGAGAGGGCTTGGGGCGAGGGGGCATGGGAAGAGCTTTTGGGTCTCTATCTGCCATGATCTTCCTTGGGAAAACCCCATTTCCAAGCTGGCCTCCAAAGCCAGTCGCCGACTGGGCATCCTCCATCGTGCGAAGTCCTTCCTCGGCACACCTGAGCTCCTCACCACATACAAGGCTTTCATCCGTAGCTCAATGGAATACTGTTCTCCCCTATGGGCCGGTGCTCCTGCCTCACACCTAGCTCGGCTTCACGCTGTTGAAACCAAAGCTTTCAGAATTATTGGAATCTCCCGCGATGAAGCTATCTCTGAGGGCCTTTCACTCACTCACCGCAGGCAGGTAGGTGGTCTTTCTGTCTTCTACCGACTCCTCTCTGGCCTTGCACCCCCAGCTCTCTCTGTGCTCTGTCCCCCAAATATTCCTACAGGTCGCACAAGATCTGCCAGCATCCCTCTGATGGTTAAACTGCCGAAATCTCGGCTCTCTGCTCACCTTCACTCTTTCATTCCTCTTTTCTCCCGCCTCTGGAACAAACTCCCTCACTCCCTTCAATCCCACTCCTCCCCCCAGGTCTTTAAAACAGCTGTTCACCACCATCTCTTATCTTCCCCCATCCAAAACCTTGATCTTTTCTACCCCCGCTAATTCACCCCAGATCCACCTTGTTTGAAATTCCAACTTCTTTCCTGGAAGTCCTGGCCGTGTCCATATGTTTTATACCTCTCCCACCCCCCCCTTCCCATTCCCCTCCCCCCCCCCAAAGCCCTCGCCCTCTCTCAGATCTCTCGATGTCTCCATGTCTCTCGGTCCCTGCTCTCAAATGTTGTGTTTGTGTCCTTCCCCCTCTCTCCCCATCTTGTCTACCGCTCCCGATGTTATATGTTTTTGTGTCGGTTTGTCTTTCTGTGTGATTAATGTTCGCTCTTTCACGAGCCTCGATCTTGTATACAAAAAAAAAAGAAAAAAAGAAGGGAGGGGGGTGGGAGAAGTCAAAAACACATGGACACTGCTAGGACTTCCAGGAAAGAAGTTGGTATTTTAAAAAGTGGATCTGGGTTGAATTAATGGGGGTAGAAAAGATCAAGATGTTGGATGGGGGGAAGATAAGAGATGGTGGTGAACAGCTGTTTTCAAGACCTGGAGGGAGGAGTGGAATTGAAGAGAGTTTGAGAGTTTGTTCCAGAGGCGGGAGAAAAGAGGAATGAAAGAGTGAAGGTGAATAGAGAGTCTTGATTTTGGCAGTTTAACCATAAGAGAGTTGCTGGCAGATCTTGTGCGAACTGTAGGAATATTTGGGGGACAGAGCACAGACAGAGCTGGGGGAGCAAGGCCGGAGAGGAGTCGGTAGAAGACTGAAAGACGACCAACCTGCCTGTGGTGAGTGAGTGAAAGGCCCTCACAATCAGCTTCATCGCGGGAGAGTCCAATGATTCTGAAAGCTTTGGTTTCAACAGCGTGAAGCCGAGCTAGGTGTGAGGCAGGAGCACCGGCCAAGAGGGGAGAACTGTATTCCTTTGAGCTGTGGATGAAAGCCTTGTATGTGGTGAGGAGCTCAGGAGTGCCAAGGTAGGACTGCATGATGGAGGATTCCCAGTCGGCAACTGGCTTTGGAGGCCAGCTTGGAAATGTGGTTTTCCCAGGAAAGATCATGGCAGATAGTGAGACCAAAAAGCTTGAGTGACAGAACTTCTTGGAGAGGATTGTTGAGAAAGTAGATGGGAGGGTTTTCTAGATGGTCTTTTTGGAGAGACAGGTCTGCAGAGAGTGAAGAGACTGCTGCCTGTCAATCTGAGGGATGAGAGAGGGAGCGGCAGAGGGTGGAGTCATCAGCAAAAATATATGATTTTCCAGAGTGTCGAAAAGATCATTGATATGTCATATGTCATATTGATATGTCATATGTCAAGGGAGACAGCTCTGATTTCCTGTTTGGCATTGAGGACCTCCATCCATTGTTGAGACAGCAAGAGCAGCATGTCCAGAGTAGAGTGACCTGGTCTGAATCCAAGTTGATGATCCGATATCAAGCCATTGGAGAAGTGGAAGGATTTGATGTCAGAAGCGATGATTGATTCCATGACCTTGCTGATTATTGGGAGCAGGCTGATTGGTCTGTAGTTGCAAGGATCTGTTTTTGCACCTTTTTGTGTAAAACAGTAATGTTGGCTGATTTCCAAGCAGATGGCAGATGACCTTGAGCAAAAAAGTGGGTGAAGAGAACAGAGAGAGGGTGAGATGGAGCAGCAGAACGGGATTTTAGGACCCGTGGGCTGATGCCGTCTGGTCCAGTTGCAGAGGTTTTTGTCGAGGTTTGACAAAAACCTCTCCACCTTGTCAGGAGAGAAGGTTCGACTGGGAAAGGTGGGTACAGAGAGAGATGGGTCCGGGACACAAGATTTTGAGGGAAACACAGAGTTGAGGCATTCGGTTTTCTCACGTCCGGTGTCAGTTGTGTAGCCGTTTGAGGTAAGGGAGGGGATGGAAGGGGAACAAACACCAGAAACATATTTGACAAAATGCCACCAAGATTTGGAGGAGGGAGACAGGTTTGAGAGTTCAATCTTGAGAGTAGAGAAATATTGTTTCCTGGCTCTCCTGAGGGTAGAAACACACTTGTTCCGAGCTTTGTGAAAGGAGCTGAGATTTACTTCAGTTGGATTGGCCTTCCATGAGGTGAAGGCAAGTTGCTTCATGGCAACTGCCTCAAGACAAGCTTCAGTGTACCATGGACGGGAGGAAGGGTATGACAACTGAAGACGAGATGGGATAAATCTGTGCATGAGAAAGAGCAGTTTACTTTAGAAGAATTCCCAGGATGAGTTCATGTCAGAGGCAGTAGAGGCAGTAGAGGTGGGAGACCAGTTCAGATGTTTGATTGGAAGCTTGAAGACTGTGCCAGTCAGCCTGAGTGAAATGCTAGACTTGTCGTGCTGAGGAGGCTGGCTCTCTGAGAATGGCCAGAGAGATGCCCACTTTAACAAGGAAATGATCAAAAGAACCGATTGGAGCAGAAGAAGAGCAGCAGACATTTGCAGGGAAGTTAGTCATAACCAAGTCTAGAAGAGAAGATACTCCATTGACTGAGATCCGGGTCGGAAAATTGACAGAATGTGTCAGTCCTAATGAGTCGCAGAAGTCCTTTGCTGAGGTGCCATGGTTGGCGTGAGAGGAACCCACACCCAGCCGGCTGGCATGATGACAGTTGAAGTCACCACATATGAGGAAGAGAGAGTTGGGATGAGTGGATACAAGTTGGTCCATGTTGTCAGACAGGGACATGTAAATGGAGTCATCACTGTTTGGAGGACGGTACAGAACACATATGAACAAAAGGTGGGAGTGGAGAGGAGCCATAGTCAGAGGTACTCCTGGGTGTGGGGCCGAGAGAGGGCAGTGCAGGGCGAGTGAGGCAGAGAGCTTTTGATAAAGATAGCAACCCCACCACCAGGACGAGGTTCAGGTCTATCATAAAGGAGGAGGGAGTAACCAGAAAGAGATATTTAGGAATCAGAGGAGGAAAGGTTCTGTTCAGCAGATTACCTCTGGTTTGTCAGAAGCAACCTGTATGGAGAGATCAATCAGGTTTGAGCGAAGGCCCCGGATGTTTGAGGTCCATACCGTTAAGGAAGAGGGAGGGGGAGCATCGGGTACAGGACAGGGGAGTGGTAGGGTAAGATGAGGAGTGAGAGGGGGAGGTAGGGAGAGCTGTTGATAGTGTGTTGGAGATTGCAAAAGAGTTAGGAGAAAGGGAAGAATGAGGAGGACAAAAGGTTTGATGGTGATGGGATGAGGCACAGTGAGGTGTTGTTTCAGGGGGGGGGGGGGGGGGCAGAGCAAAGTCGAAGGTTGGAGGATGTGGATGTATGTGATGGAAAGGAGAGGAAGTGGGGAGGCAGCATTGAGGAGGAGTGGGGAGGAGGGAAAATTTGAGAAAAATAGTAGGAGGGGAGATTAGAAGGGAAGGGGTGGGGGGGGAGTTTTGAAGGGGAGGGTGAGTGGGGCAGTTTTGAAGGGGAGGGGTGAAGGGGGAGTTTTGGAGGTTAGAGGTGAGGGGGGAGTTTAGGAGGGTAGGGGTGAGCGGGGAGTTTAGGAGGTTAGGGGTGAGGGGGGAGTTTTGGAGGTTAGGGGTGAGGGGGGAGTTTAGGAGGGTAGGGGTGAGCGGGGAGTTTAGAAAGTGGATGATTAATGAAAAACGAACATTTTTTACAAACTGGGTTTATTGTGATTTTCAAGTCAGAGATCCGTTTGAAAACGATAGAGGAGGGGTGTAATGAAGGTCAGTTTAGAGAATGTAGAAAGGAATGACTGTAAGAGATTGAATTTTTTTTTTTTTAATGGAATGATTTGATGAGAAAATTGAAAAAAGCCTTTTAAATAGGAAGAAAAACAGCGTGTTGTAATAAACCACTGAATAAAACACTACAGGGGAAAGTTTAAACATATTTAAACAAAACCATGAAAAACAATCTGGGAAAAGTCCCTGAAGTGAGGGCATGGATCAAAGAAAGGAGAAAGGGTTAAATGAGATGGAGGAAACTAGAATTGGAAAGGCGGGTTTCGGCTGGAGATGGAAGGAAGAGGTGGAAGAAAAGGAGATAAAGGGGGCGGGGCGAGACAACAAGCACGTGCCCACGAGGAGAGAAGGAAATATATATATATATATATATATATTGTATTTAAAATGTTAGACCAAGGGTAGATGTTGGGGGAAGTTATGGGGAGAAGAGAAAATCTAAGAAATAAGCAATACAGCGAAGGAAAGAACTTAAATTCACAAAGCACCGATGGGGGGAGGGAAGCCTCAAGTTACCAGGCCGAGCACGTGTTTTTTTTTTGTTTTTTTTGTATACAAGATCGAGGCTCGTGAAAGAGCGAACATTAATCACACAGAAAGACAAACCGACACATAAAACAAATAACATCGGGAGCGGTAGACAAGATGGGGAGAGAGGGGGAAGGACACAAACACAACATTTGAGAGCAGGGACCGAGCGACATGGAGACATCGAGAGATCTGTGGGAGGGAGAGGGCTTTGGGGGGGAGGGTGAACAGAAAACGATCAATTATGCACAAGTTTGCATGAACTGCAAACCAACACTAACTATAAACACACAGTAAAACATACACAATAAAATAACGAGTGGAAATTTGACACAGACACGAATGGGAAAATACTTAAACCTTGATGCCGTGCAGAGGTGGAAGTCGCTTCCTTGCTCGAGGCACCGAAAGCCTAATTTCAATGAATTTGTGCACAATCTCCCATATTCTTAGTTCAGATATTTTTTTTGGTGGGGAACTCTTTAGTCCCATCGCGTCGCTGCTTAGCGTACTTCT
Organism: Myxine glutinosa; assembly: GCF_964187855.1. Lineage (NCBI taxonomy): Eukaryota > Metazoa > Chordata > Myxini > Myxiniformes > Myxinidae > Myxine > Myxine glutinosa. The sequence goes on from NC_136267.1 coordinate 78,852,221, forward strand.
CACAAAATATGCTTCTCACAAAATATGCATTCATTCGGAAAGATCCCCACATTTGATTGACTTGTAGACAGTGATGTAAGGCTGCAACACTGTTTGGATTGAACTGGCTGCTGAGGAGTGGATGGAGTAAATTTCTGAATGTGAAGAGCAGTCAAATTCTTGTAGCACTTACTGTGGTAGTCTTGATGTGCCGATGGCCACTCTGGGAAAGCTGCAATGATGGTACGATATCTCGACGTATCGAAGATTTTGAACGATTTTCTTGTTTCGGAAGCACTGAGAATATTCAACCACTTGTCATCTGTGAACAGTTTTCTATTTTTTATTTCAGATTCCGTTACTTTGACAATAGTTGTAGGTGGTGCCTCCTTAGCTGGTTGTTCCATTATGGGTGATTCCATAGCGGGTGATTGTGTAGCTAGCTGGAGGTTGTGTAGTGGGTGATTCAGTACCGTGTGGTTCAGTAGTGTGTGGTTCGGTGGCGGTGAGTCCAGAGTATTTGGAATATTGGATATCTCCAAACCAGGTGTGTCTATAAACATCCACGGTGCGTGTTAATGGAGTACATATAAGGCAATGGTTGACTTCAAATCCATTTTATACATTACATAAAATGACAATAATTAGAATCGCTTTAACATTGGTACTTTTGATTGGATGTACATACATTTAAATAATCGTGTGTGTTCCGGAAACATAGGCACATCTTACACCATGTTAGAGAGAGCGAGAGAGGGAGAGGGAGAGAGAGACAGAGAAACAGAGAGAGACACAGAGACAGAGACAGAGACAGAGAATAAATGGCCTCATACCTGTAATTGATGATTGGTTTGAATCCATTGAAGTGTTGCTGTTGTTATCAATTTTATTCAATTAATGAAACACTCCACTCTCCATGTTACTTCTCCTCTCATCTGCCACCTCCATGTTTGGCCATACGTTTTAATGGAGTGGTATATGGACTCTTGTGAGCCCTTTGAGCCTAGGGGGGCTTCTTATCCGAAAGTGCAGGGTCAGAAATTTTCTTACGTTGCATTTTTGTTTCTTACCATTCAAATAGAGCAGTATGCAACAAAAAAAAATTATCGGCACGAATTTCTGATTAAAAGCCTTCGTGGACCCTTCCTTATAAGGGTCCTTCTTATTTGCAAATGCCAGTGATTTTAATTTCTTATGCGTGTGTTTTGTAAATCAGTATCTAATGTGGATGTCATAAAATAATAATCAGTCTCGGGCGCAAATATTTCCGAAAATGGTTTTAAGGGTCTGCTACTTCCAAATGCCGGAAATGCGCAACTCAAGAAATGGGATTTGTTGGATGTCAAGGTAATGTAACACGACACGCCCTTTGGGCGCGATTTTATGATTAAACTCTGATCAGCTCTCAGTCTATAACTGCTCTTGCGACCTAAAATGACAACCTCTCATTTGATGCCGTGTTCTCAACTCTAGACCCCAAACAAATCAGCAATATAAACCGTGGAGAAAGAACACGCAGAGGCATCAGTGAGAAGCCGAGTGTTTATTATACTGTAAATAACGGCAAGGGAGGAAGGGAGAGAGAGGCGTAACAAAATGGAACTCCTCAATAAATACATCCACACAATGCAGAAAATCCGAATCTGTTTCGTTAACTTGGGTCCAATTCAAAATAAGTGACCGTAAACTAGAAAAAAAAACAAAGCCATTAAACTCGTGCAGATTTCGGGTATTAAAATACATTCACAATAATTCCTTAAGGTTAGAATTTGCAAAACAATCATATACAAGAAAGCATCAATAATGAACATGTTACAACCACTTTGAGTGGTTATAACAACAGTGAAATTACGTACAAAGCGCTCACAATTTCTTTCGCAAAACAACTCCGTTCAAAACACCATAATATACGCACTCTTTGGAAAGAAAAGTGTAAAAGCAAGTATTTATTGCTTGCAAGAAGAATAATGAAACGAAAAAAGGCCATTCCAACACAAAATCTGTACACGCGAGGATATGTGCAAACGGAGATCGAAATAAATATACCTGCAGCGGTCTTGATGCGGTTATTAATAATATTATTATAATTATTACTATCATTATTATTATATATAGCGACATCGTCACGTGGAATTATAATTGCTGTCGAAAGATGCTCAGGGAGAGATTGCACAAGTTGCAGTCTGGAATGCAATGAGCTGCTGCATGTGGTTGGAATCACGTATTTCAGCTGAATATATATATATATATGTATAGAACAAGCATTTATAACACGAATCGACACTGTTCAAAATGCACCTGTTCGTGTGTAACACTGACTCGTTCATTAAGAGACCCCTGCATGTCGACGTGTTGCATCAATATGGTCGCTGTTGCCTCAAATCCCAACTTTCCAGGTGGAATCATAGGGCACTGGTACGACTATATATGGTGCTGCCAAAAGTGGTCCTCGCACATGTATAGGAATTTCGAAACTTGTCCCGGGATACTACTCTTTGATAACCTCCTCACTCAAGGACGACACTCTCCTTGTTGGAACGCTCTACCTGTACCTGCGTTCTAAAAGGACCGCGGTGCATTTCGATGAATTCCAAGCCCAGGAATAATAAGCTGGCTCTGGAAGTGAAATACCTTACACTGCGGTCAGACATCAAAAATAACAAAATCGAAAATTACATGTACACACTGAAATAATACTGGCATTTTTTTTGAATTAAAATCCGAGTTAATTAAACGAAATATTTACTTGGCAGATTTTTGTTAAACGCCACCGGCGCATTGAATGCATTGGTGGGGAAGAAAAAGTTTGGGGGAGAGGGAAGAAACTGCTTCACCTCAACAAACCCCAAACCGACTTTCTTGTTATTAACACTGATTTGTATCACCACATTTGTGCAAGATGTGCGCACGACGCGCGTTAAATGCGGGCGTGCACACCTGAAAATGCGTAAACGATGAATCTGGCGCAGCCTGGGCGTGCGCTTCAAAATTGGCAAACCTGTTGCAGCCCAAAGGTCTTGTATTGTAAACGGGCGATCAGGAGCGGTGCCGCATCGACCCTCACGCAGACACTTCTGTGGCCACAACACCCTCCAAGACCCCTGTGGAGTTGCCCCCGATCTCGCCGTCTTCCGCAGCCGTGGCGTTCGCTCGCTCGGACACCTTTGCTCGTTCGTCTAACTTCATCGACAATGGATTTCCCCAGAGAGTCGCCACTGGAGGTAGTGGTGGAGGAGGAGGTGGAGGAGGAAGAAGTGGAGGAGGAGCAGCGGGCAGCAAGAGAGAAGCTGCGCTCACTAAGCGCCTCTGTTCCTCGGCCTCTCGTTTGCAGTAGGAGTAGCGATGGTTCATGTGTTGCGAGTACGAACCCGAATGTGAGAAGCGCTTCCCACACTTGTCGCACTGGTACGGCTTCTCTCCCGAGTGCAGACGCGAATGCTCGATCAGGTGGTGCTTATGCTTGAACGCCTTCTTGCACGTTTGGCACTCGTACGGCCGCTTGCCTGCGGGACGACAGGACAATGGGTTATTGTGACGTCACGACAGCGAAGGTGATAGTACTCAAACAATGGACTCTGATTTGAACAAGGTGCATTCCTGCTCGCTTGTCCTCTGACAAAATACCGTTGGTTGATGCTTGCAATTAAATGCGGAGTTTCTGTTGTTGGCAACTCCAGTGATATACCTTCAGCGGTTGAACCTAAACCTACAGCAGTTTAGGTATGAGTTATTGTGCGTTTGTGTTTGTGGCACAGGGAGGGATGGAGGGATTCTCTACCCCACTGAGTTAAACCAGAACATTATGGCTCTGCTGCCTGTTTTGCATCATATTAAAAACACTGTTCTACAATTTAATCAAATTCAATCTGGGAATGATTTGTAAGTTTGACGTGCAGTAGGCTATACTTTTATTAATGTAAGATTATATTTCAGAACATTTTCAAATAGCAAATGGAGGTATGTTTTTATAATAACTTTCAAATAAATCAGAAGCACTTTATTATTATTTACTTTTTTAAATCAGATTTTTATTTGGTGTCGATCCGTAAAACTTAACCGTATTAACATGATGCTCGCCTCCGGATTTGCTTTGATATATATCCATATATCCATATATCCATATTTATTTCCAGAATTCCCCATCTTGTTGCTATGCCAGCCCTGTCGTATTGTTACATCCCCTTACATATGGTTTGGATATTGAGAATATGTTTGCATCAGGACAACAAAATGACCATTCCCAGATGTACCAGCCCTGGAAATATGAGAGCGAAGTTTTCAGGAACTTTACAAATATTTATTCAGTAATTCAAGTTTCCTGGAATTCACTTCTCCTTATGAATATGTCAAGTAATTTATGTTGGAGATCCCAACACAAAACGAGTTTCGAATTTGACATTTGTCTTTATTACTAGAACATCTCCCTGAACATGTGGTGCACTTTTGTGAAAAATAATAATCATATGAATTTCTTATTATTTTGGAGTGTGTTGATAATGTCTGTTTGTGCAAGGAGCAGTTTGTCAGTCGTCTCACAAAGTTTCTTTGTGTGTGCACAAGAACTATACACGGAGTGCATATTCTGGGTGGTCTCTATGAATTAACTACTTATAAGAGCTGTTTGACGCTGTCCCACTGTACAATGTCTGCGAAACTTTTGCTCACGTCGATACATTAAAAATTTTGACCGAATGGTTTTAACATTGTGCATATTCATATGTTTTAACATATTCGATGTTTTTCAGCCTCTCCAAGTTGCCAAAGTGCTTTTTCTAAACTCACCTGCCTGATGAGACTTTTGGCTGTAGTGTCTTTCAGGCAAGTTAATAAATTCCAAACTACGATAAAGCAAGTTAATTGCAATCCCAAGCCAGTACAGTGCCATAAACAGAGTTGTTGTTTGTAGTTTATAAATTCATTAATTTTTGTAATGTGTAATTTTTTTCAAATCTAACTCATAGCATCCATGGTGACCTGATGTGTGTTGGTCGTGTTAATTGCACATAACATGGGGGAGTGGCAGGGGTGGTGGGAGGGTCCTTATACTTATGTCACACTACATATGCAAAGGGAGGTTGGAAGTAGGGTATCCCTTCGAAGGTCATTGGACACACATTTATTGACAGTGGTCTAAGCACTTAGATTAATCCAATAAGATGGCGCAGATGTAGTACACTTACTTCTGAGTCTGGGTTCCATTCCTAACAAGTGTCAATACTGTAAACTGTCGGATTGGTGCTTTGTCGGTAGGTTGTTGCATCAGCAAATGTGCCGTCCCACAAATGGACATTAAGCTGGAGACCCATATACCAGAATTGGTTTGCTGGTGGACATAAAATATCCCATGGTAGATTTCCGAAGAGAAGATGAGTTATTGCCGGCATCCTGAACAACTTCTAAATTCTTGGCCACATCCACTTCATCAAGCCTAGCCGGCCTGATCTAAAAACTTTGCTTGAAACTGAAACTGAAAGACACGGTCTAAAAACTTCACCTCGGTGACCCCACTATAAGATAAAAACAAGGACAAAAAGACAAAAATGTCTTACCCCTGTGGTTTTAATAATTTTGCTGTACGGAGTTAAATGCCGCCAGTCGGCCATATTTGGTCAGATTACAAAACAAAATCTTCAGCGTATGTATAATCTCATGTATTGTCTTATTGCCACGTTTGAACAAAATTGATCCATGCATGGCCGATAAATGGTTGTGGATATGTTTAAATAACAAAATGGCCGCCAGTCGGCCATCTTGGATGTGATCTCGAAAATACTGAAGTGCATATGTTAGCTGTCATTCATTATATATTTGCCAAGTTTTAACAAGATCGGTAAATGCATTTCCCAGAAATAGTTGAGGACACGTGTTCAAAACCGGTTTTTTTTTTACAACTAAAATGGCCGCAAGTCTACCAGTCGGTTACTTTGATCAGATCGCAAAATAAAGTGAGGCACACATGTATGTCATCATGTGCTGTGCTTGTGCCAAGTTTGAAAAAATTCGGACCATGCATGTCTGAGAAATGGTTGGGGACACGTTTAACTAACGAAATGGCTGCCAGTCGGCCATCTTGGATCTGATCTCGAAAGAAAATGATGTGCATGTGTAAGCCATCATTCACTATCTGTTTGGAAAGGTTTAACAATATCAGTAAATGCATGTCCGAGAAATGGGTGAGGACGTGTTCAACATCGGGTTTTTTACAACTAAAATGGCCGCTAATCGGTCATCTTTGATCACATCGTGATACAAAATGATGTGCATATGTATACCGTTATACCATCATGCGTTGTCTTTTTGCCAAGTATGGACAAAATCGGTTCATAGATGTCTGAGATGTAGTTGCGGATGTACGGACAGACAGACGGACGAGACCCAATCCATAAGCTCCCGTTTCAGACGAAGTCCAACGGGGGCTAACAATTGGCTCCATTAAAAAAGAAGTAGTAGTCTAAGTGCATGGCTTTCTTTTGGGGAAACATGAGTGCATCTCTCTGCTCATGGGTTCAAGTAAAGCTGGGAAATAAAGTTTGCCAATCCAAATCTGGGAATGCATTAGCTTTATTTCACCATTCTGTATTACAATATTCATAACTCCAATATAACCACTCCGCTACACAAACTGGCAGTAATCAGCCTGTCCTTCTCGACTACTGTCATCCTATTCCATATTGATTTATCAAGCAACCATATTGAAACCTACATTATAACAACAATAATAAGATTCCAACTGAAACAAAATTTTGTGGCTATTTACACCTTTCATTGCCTCTGTGTGTGTATATGTCACAACCTAAACCCTCATTCTCACATCTGCTGCCAGTGTCTAATGGAGGTGAGACTTCTATTATTTTTCCTCTACAATATCAAGGTTCATGGAAAAGTCAGGTGACAGAGGGTATGAACTGACAGTAGGCCAGTGGGGCCGAACAGGAAAAAAAGAGAGGAGGGAAGGAAACTCTGCAACCTGCAAGTAAGAGGGTTGGGATAGCAAGGGTTAATGGAGGTAATACTCTCATAATGTTGGAACGCATCCCACAGAATTCGTGCACCTGAACTTGCCGGTCTGCAAAACCTGTTTCCACAGTTTGAGAACCCCCGAATACCTGTTCATTAACAAATAATATGCTGAAAATAAATGCAAGTAAATGCAAGTAAATAAATAATAAAATTAATAAATAATTATAAATAAATACAAATAAATAAAATAAATGCAAATAAATAAATAATAAAATAAATAAATGCAAATAAATAAAGAATAAATAAATAAATCTAAATAAATGCAAATAAATAATGGTGTACATTTGCCATGCTAATCAAAGGTTTGTCTATAGCTACTCTTCTGTGGTATGTCATGAAATTAAAATTGGTCCAATGAATTGTTGTCACACTTGCTTGATATCCCAATGACCTCTACAACTTTGGTAGGATAGTGCAAAAGGATAAAGGGAAGGGGAGAAGGGACATGTATGGATACAAGGTGGAAAGGGAAAGGTCAAAATTTTTACCATTTTTGCAAAGGTAATATGTAGGTGTTCCTTTTTGGGCATGGCGAATCTTTCATGTCATACTCTTTGAAATAAATGGAGCTCTCTTACAATTACTTATATGCTTGTTCTCACCTGTGTGCTCATACTTGTGCCTCATCAGCGAGCTGCTTTTGTGGAAGGTCTTATCACAGAGGTCGCAGGCGAATCCCCCATTTTGCTCCAACTTTCGGAGTCTGGATCCTGACAGTTCGGTTTCCAATTCGCTCAGCTTTGAGGCTGTTGTACCGAAATCAGCTGCCATGCTCCATAAATCACCCTGAAAATGTATGAATAATAAAATTATTGGTCACAGAATACGTTTTGGAAACTTGGAAAACTCCATGGACAGCCAAATAATCCTTTGGATATTTAAACATCCATACATACCTGGAAGCCATATTTGCCATTGGACTTGTGGGTGTTGGGTAAATTGTTCATAGATGGAGCACTTGGGACTCCATAGGGCAGAGACAGGTATGAGAACAGCCCTAATTGGTCCAACCCTCCATATGGCCTGAGACCCGGTAAGTTTGGATAGCCATGTGGGATCAAGCCAGGAGGAGGAAATTGGCCAACCCCATAAGGAGGGAATGGAGGAAACATTGTTTTCATGTTGAACAACGGGAAACCAAAATTTCCTTTCCCTCCAGAAGATACGTCACAAGATAGCTCATCAATGGATCCCTGAAGCTTCTGCTTCAGATACGCCATCTCGTTTTGTCCATTTATCATTGGCGTGGGTTTAATAGGGCTCACAGAACCTGTACTGCTTTGATCGTCCCCGCTGTTTTCATTGCTCCATCTTTTTATTTCTGCTCGTCGTAGTGAAAGATCTAAAGGTTCTGCCTGCATTGCAGAGTTGGCTGGAGACACTTTTTGGAAATTGTTTGTGGCCATGAATGATATGTTTGGTACGTGGTGACCATTTTCAAATATTTTTGGCTTTTTAACAGGGATTTGGATGTCTTCCTGGTAATGGCGATTGTTTTTCCGATACGCAGAGATTGGACTGTTTTGCATTGGAATTTTGGGGCTTGTGTTTCTTAGGATTCCCTTTGTAATTGCAGTCACTTGGGTTGACAATCTATCCGCAGCCAATGACTCAGGACTTCCCGCGTAGTGGCGCATCTCTTCAAACCACCTTTGCACGTGTTCCTTTGGCATGCCTACATCAAGTGCAATCTTCTCCAGGTCTTCATCACTGGGTTCAACATTGAGTGCGTAGAAGGCTCCTAGCAGTAATGCTTGCTTGTCCTGGAGCAAACGTGTTCCGTTTAGTGATGGGTGTGATCGACCCTCGGCAGGCAGTGTTTTAGGAACGGGTGGATGTTCATACATCATTGATTGACTTGCGTTGGGTTTCAGGGCAGCACGGATGTCATCATTCATGCAACACAGATAGCGTTCATGTTGGTGTAGTGGGATAGGCCCCGGAAATGCTGCCCTGCAGTACTGGCACCGAAAGGCTTCAGGCCAGAGTGGTGACATCTTTGGTTCTCGTGGCTTCTCATTATTTTGCTTCGCGTTCCTCTCTCTTTCCTCCGCATGCTTGATGTTTCCTGGGAGCCTAAGTTGAAGGAGGGAAGCCTTAACATTATGTGATTGTGGACCTGTGCCATTAACTTTCATATCATTATCATTGGTAGAATATAGTGAATGGCGGCCCAAGTGGTTGTGTGGCTCCTCCTTGACAGCTACTGGTGATTCGTTTTGATGCCTGAGCTTCAAAAATGTGGTATCACCATTTTCCTCTTCTTTGGGCCAAAGTGATGTCCCAACCTTCCCATTGTATGATGTAAATCCTGTCGAAGCTATATTTCCAAACCTCAGGGCCTCAAGTGCAACAAGCCCATTGTGTGCTCGACCATGTGTTTTGTAGTCGCTATTTAAGAAACTTCGATTTTCTCTAACATAACTTTGGGAAATAACTGGAGCACGAACTCCACAATCCAGTGCTTCTGGAGGTTCATCCTTAACCCTGGCTGAACCAAAACGGTCGACCTCTTGTGGGGCCCCATCCAGTCGTTGTCGCATGAGCTGGAGGAGGGCTTTGTTGGCCATTGGCAGGCTAGGCAGAGAGAGGGGTAAGGGAAATGCCAGGCTGGAGTCGAAGCGGGGACCAATTCTTGAGCGCCCATTGGTAGGGCTGCCCAAGCCGATGCATTTTTTGCTGCTGATGTGCGAGCTGTATGATCCCGAGTGGGAGAAACGTTTCTTGCAGTTGGAGCATTCGTATGGCTTTTCACCTATGAGAATAAAAGATGAAGTTTCGTTAGCAAAACAACTGGGACAGGCAGACACTCTTACAACCAGAGACTAAAAGTTTATTTTACAACAATGTATTTTGATATTACATATTATTAAGATTGTAGAAATAACGCTTATAATGATGCAAAATAAAACAAGGAGAGCTACATTCAAAGTACACCGCCCACCATGCCAAATAAATAAATAGCATATCCTTCAGTGCGCGACATTGCCCGGGTTTTTTCGGCGCCCGGCGATGCCACCGTGCAACACATGGAGATGGAATTGGGAGGGATCGGTGTACAATAATTGATTGATTAATTGTGTAATTAAATAATTAATCGTAAAATAATTGATTTATTTATCAATTGGCTCAAAGCATACCGAAATCACCACTGCTTCATCGGAATCTGTAACTTTTTGAAATTTAATTAAGCAACTAATCGAAAAACATTAATAATTAAACGATTAATTGATTAATCAATAAATCAAAAATACCCTTTATAGCCAAATCACTTGGTCACTGTCATGTACAAATATCAGCTTCCTTACTCAAAAAGTGCCTGTCATAGAAAATATATAAGTACTTAATAAATCGATAATCATTAAGTAATAAATCAATTAATTATTATTGTTGTTGTTGTTGTTCTCCTCCTCTTCCCTCGATAAGGGGTGAGGTCTGATGGCACCAAGCTCCTGCCCTGCATTGTCCACAATACTACTCCACTCCCCTCTGTCCTCAGACAACTCTCTCCACCCTCCAACCACCCAACAATTGATTGTTGACAATTGACTATCATTTCCAATAATCGACTAATCAAAAAATAAAAAATACCGATTTTGCCAGCGTGCCAAAAAAGGTGCCCAGCCAAAAAAACGGAAACCCTGGAAAAAATATTACACCCACACACACACACACACACACACACACACACAACACATTCAAACAAACACACACACACACACAAACCCTCCCCCCTCAACCCCCCCCCCCCACACATAAACACATACACACACAAACACACACACATACACAAAGCACACACACAAACACACACACATACACAAAGCACACACACAAACACACACAAACACACAACCACACCAACCCCCCCCCCC
>NC_136267.1:78865594-78893719 GCF_964187855.1 Myxine glutinosa
GTTCGCTTTGGCTTTGCGAATGGACCAAACCATTTCATGTAAATAGAGGGGGGGGGGGGGGTTCTACCGTACTCGCAAGCCGTTCGCTTTGGCTTTGCGAATGGACCAAACCATTTCATGTAAATAGAGGGGGGGGGGGGTTCTGTGGTCGTTACTGCCACGTGGTTTGAAAGTTTTTTTTTGTTGTTGTTGTTTGCACGCATGTTTTTTTGCACCCACGTACGGGCACGCCCTAGTATCGATAATGACATCAAACGTTATGAGCTGCAATTGTAAATGAAATGCTGAATTTACAAGATTGGGCGTGATTAACTTTCAAAGTAATGTTACCATTGGGATAACGTTTAAGTGTCACTACATGATGGGATGAACCTTGCAATAACTTTGTGGGAAAACAGGTGCTGTCGTTAATGAAATTTCAAGGTGCATCAGAGATTTGGACTATGGGAGGGAAATCTTTTTTCAACAATAACAATATGTATGGAATTATAAACGATATGAGATTTGGTGGCGATGTCTAATTCTACGTACAAAAATGCACCGCAAGATCTGTATCTGAAGTTAAAAAAGTAAAGATTATATGAGTTGGTAAAAGATGGATTTTACTTTATTGGGGGGAGGAGGTTCTTGTGGTTTTGGCTAAACGCTTTCCTGTATCTCAAACTGATCCGTCAATAATGTGAGAATTAAAACGAGAATTTTCCCATTTTGCTGCTGACGACTTGTTGCATGTTTTCATTATGAACACATCTGCCTACTGGATAACTCTAACTTCAAACCCCATTGCACTCGGCGAAGACATCCTCTTTCACAAATGTGGGGAAACCCCATTCGTCTGCTACACACTATGAAAGGTATGATGAAAACTTTTGGATGTGACAGCAGACATGTGTGTGTATATATATATATCTGTGCAGCGTCTGTCCTGTCCTGTGTTGTATTGTCATGTCTTGTCTTGTCTTGTCACTGAACTACTTTCTCAAACTTTTGTGAAATCGTACCAAACTTCTGGTATGCACATAACTCTCCCGTCGCTATGTCCTAAGGGTATTTATTTGAAATTTTTTCCAATTTTCTTTTTTTGGGGGGGGGGGGGGGATTTTTTGGGGAATTTTTTTTTTTCAACTTCAATTGCTTATAAAATGTGATATCACGTATATTACAAATACATTTGTGCATTATGATTGCTTGAATTATGATTGGTGTAAACCATGACAAACCGGCAACTCGGGTACAGTCATTTATCTATATATCTACACATCTGGGCAGTGTCTGTGTTGTCACTTAACGACTCCCTCAAACTTTTGTTTCCGTGGTTGTGAAGTGTTTTTAATAACGATGTGGTGGTTTTGAATTATGTGGTGGTGAGGTGTTTTTATTACGTGTTTTATGGCTGTGAGGTGTTTTGAATTACGTGGTGGTGAGGTGTAATCGTCCCAAACTTCCAGTCTGCACCTACCCCTCCCCTATGTGTGTGCTGAGGGGTACTTTCTTGAAAAAAAAAACATTCAACCTAAATCTTCAACCTAAATTGCCTATAAAAATGTCATATCACAAACACAACAAATACATTTGTGCAAAATAATTGTTTGTATTATGATTGGTGTAAATCATGACAACACAGCAACTCAGGTACAGTCATTATCCTCATCTAAAATAAGCCCGTTCCTCAGTAACGACGCTTGTTTGTGTTGTCCTGTGATGTCACTGAACTACTCAAACTTTTTGTGAAATCGTACCAAACTTCCGGTATGCACCTGCCTCTCCCGCGTGTATGTGCTAAGGGTGTTTTCTTTTGAAATATTTTGAAATTATTTTGAGAATAAAATATTTTGGAATTATAATATTATTTTTTGACATAAATCATCTACTACAGTTGCTTATGAAAATGTAATATCACGAATATTACGAATGCATTTTTGCGAAAGAAAAGTTTGTATTTTGATTGGTGTAAATCATGACAACACAGCAACTCACGTACTTATCCTCAGTTAAAACAAGCCTGTCTCTGTAACGACGTGTGATGAGGTGTTTTGAATTGCAGAACGGGAGTTGTTTTGAGTTACGTTGGGGTGTGGTAGTTTTTATAACGTGGCGGTTAGGTGTTTTTAGTAACGAGGTGGGTACCTGGTGGTGTGTTTTGAATTACATGGTGTTTATGTCGTAGTGAGGTCAAGTATTTAATATACGGTACATACACAGTGCCTTCAGAAAGTATCACATCCCTTAACTTTTTCACATTTTGTTGTGTTGCAGCCTGATTTTAAAATTGATTAAATTGAGATTTTTGTCAATGATCGACACATTTAATGTCAAAGTGGAATAACGATAATGTGGAATAACGAATAATGAGGAAAACGATAATGTCAAAGTGGATTTTGTTTTTTAGAAATTTATACAAAATAATTGGACTATATATATATATATATTGTTGCGGTTTTGTGAATAAAGAATGACCCCCCCCCCCCCCCCCTCGTAGGTAGTTGCACCATAACATGTAGCCTCGCTTTAGTTCAGTTATTTCTTCGTAAATGTAAGCGTAGTCTCCTTTCCTGTGTTAGCTTGCGTTGAGCAGGCCAGTGAGTTGGGTGTTCTTTGAGCTGAAATGCCATGTGCTAGGCCTGGAACAAGCCTGGCAAGGCCAAAGGGAGGAGCTGCAGGGGGGAGTGGCCGGTAAGCAGCGAGCAGCCAATCGGAGCTCAAGGGGAGTGGCTCACAACGGCAGCGAGAGGAGGTGCTTGGAACATTCGGGTAAGGCTGGGGAGGGGCCATATAAAACCCTGCCCCAAGCCCCCTGCGTCAGAGAGCGAGAGTACGAGAGAGCGAGAGTCAGAGTCAGTCACCCAAGGTTCGTGGTTGGTTCATGGTGATTGAGCAGTGAGAAACACACACACACACCTGAGAAACACACGCTGATTACTGCGACATTGTCACCCATTCATCTGCTACACACTCCGCCCATTCATCTGCTCTGTTATAGTCGCTGTACACGAACTCTCCCCGTGCCCTGCGCTCTGCTGCTGCCTGTGTTAATCGCGCCTGTGGAGACGATGGGCCACAGACGCCCGATCTCCCTACCTGCGCTTCCAGCATACGTGCCGTGAACATCGGAGGACCACGCCCGGCGAGCTGTCCGGGAGCGACTGGCCTCAAGGCGCATTTGGCACGCGAACTTGTTCTTCCTCCTTTTCCCTGCGTGAGTGAGTGGGCCCGTGTCTGGGCGATAAGTTAAGACTGCTTAAGCCTGCTCTGTGTCCCTTCCCTTTATCCTGATCATTGTACATTATAAATAAACCCGTGTTCTTTCTTCTATCTGACCGTTCCAGTCCTTTCCATCTATTGGCCTAGCATCGCTTGAATAAAACCGCTCGAATCGGGTTCAATAAAAGTAATGGCACGAGTCATGTGATACGCGAACCGCTCGGCGTATTCGATTAGCTTGGCTTGTGCGAGGTCCAGTCCCCGTTTTCGTGGCAGCGTGGGTACCAAAGGTACGTGTGGAATCGACCCGATACCCTTTCCCGCGCTCGCTACGGGAGTGGCGACTCGGCCTCGTGGACTCGAAGACCCGAGGGGGAAAAGGGGTTTAACCCCCCCCCCCTCTGTACGTCGACAGGCTTCGAGAGATCCGCAACAATATATATATATTATATATATATATATATATATATATGTATATATATATATATATATATATATATATATATATATATATATATATTGTTACGTTTGTGGGGGTAGGCATGAAATACCTTAAGGAAGTTCAGAATGTGTGGATTAGAATGTTCCGTATGCCACGAAGAAGCCATCTCGCTGTACGTATGTAGGCCGTCTGTCCGGGTAAGAGCGTTTGCATGTCGCTACAATGGGCGTGGCTTTGTGCTCATTAATTTGAGGGCTAAATATTAATTTCCCAGTGTGTAATTAGCCTACTGTGGTCTTCCCTTTCGTTTTATTACATTCGGCCAGCCAGTAAATTGAGGGCTCAGTAAAACCACGACAGCGCTGTAATGGGATGCGCTCACAACACCGCCAGGGCCAACAGAAACAGCATTTGCCAATCGGCAAGGGAACGACGTCATCTGAACATTCCCGAACAGAGATTTGACTCCGCCCACCGACGACTCGTAACAAGGAGGCCACGCTCCAAGCATCGTGACTGGTAAAGAAGCCATGGAGTTATGAACAGAGCTCAGTGATTGGAAAGAGTGTGACGTCAGCGGTGGAACATTCGAGAGCTGGAGGAAAAAGACACTGTCTCACCATCTTGGTCTCTCTCTTTATGTTGGCGTTTGATGGAGGCAGTCACATTTAGTTTCTTCTGGTCCTGGTGTTCATTGGAGGCGGTCACATTTTCTCTTTGCTCTGGCCTGGTCGCGGGTAGTGGTGCATCTTTTGGCTCGTGTGCGCTTGTGGAAAGAGACTGAACAAGAGAGGTTCAGGGCAATCGGCATCGCGAGAAGTACCTCATGTTGGGACGTCGACGAGCACGACTCTGTGCCATTTTGTGCGCTTCCCGCGCAATGGTTTGGAGGCGAAGAACGTCGACAAGCCTTCGGTTGAACTGCAAAGCTGAGTGCCGGCCGATTACCAAATCATTTTATTTTATTTTATTTCTCCCTTTGTCTGTAATTGAGTCTGCCTGGAGGGTCCCTCACCTTAACGTATTACTATTAGTTTTTACCTCAACATTTTTATGGTGCTTGCATTATTTTCATTAAATCATTAGTTGTTGAATTTTAATCTCTTGTCTTGTTTCGTTGCTTTGTTTGTGGGTTCGGATTAACCCAGTGTCGGCCGTCCGATCAGGTAAGACTTCGAACCTTCCCGAGCATGCGAAAAGATAATCCCACCAAGTTCGAAATACGCCTCGGAGTTAAAGCTCGTTTCAGTCATTCGTCCTCTTGGGGTGTTAACCCCGGGGACGTGACAATATATATATATATATATGTATATATATATACAGTCATCCCTCGCTATATCGCGGTTCACTTTTCGCGGCTTCGGTACATCGCGGGTTTTTCTCGCTAGTATATGTAAAATTATATCGCCGATTTTTCGCTATATCGCGGGATTTTGCGGTATAAATGTATTTTTATATACTATTATTTTAAATATTTTTGTGGTAAAATAAGCATTTTCTAGCCTAAAAAATTAAAAAACGTAAAGAAATAAGAAAAATACAGTAGTTAAAACATATTACAAGAAATAAAATACTGTACATAGTGTACAGTAGAAGGGTAGACAAAGAGTCGTGCGTATGGAAAACGCAGATGCGGCAGCTTCCATTTGCACTAGTTACCCACGTAATGGGTAACTGTAATGCTCTTTCTGGCTGTGCAGTACATTCATCATCGTCATCACCTTCATCGTCATCAGTACTGCACAGCTAATTCATCATCATCTTCATCACGCAAGTTGTAGTATTGAAGAGCCGGGGCTCTTGCTTGATACGGACGAAATGACGGGCAAGACACAAACTCGTCCGAGAAGATATTTATTCTCAAAACCAACTCGGGAACACTGAAAACCCGTTTATCCGGCTGCATTATAAAGCACAACCAGAAACCGAAAGCCACGCCTCTCAAGCGTGGCGTGCTTCGGCGGTCACGTGATCAACAGGTGTAGCTGATTATACCCGCAAAGCGCGGCACGCTTTAGCGGTCACGTGACCAGCCACTCTCGCGCCGGGGATCCCCGCCGGTGACGTCACCGGCTGGAGCAAGGAGATTCTGATGCTGGTCTTGCTTGGGGAACCCATGGGTAGCTACAGTATCTTCAATGGTGAGTACCCATTAGAATTTTATATGTTGTTAAAATTACGTATGTTTAAGAGTGTAAAAAGTGTTTAAGAGTATAGGAAGTGTTTATAAGAGTATGGGAAAGGTTAATAAGAGTGTGGGGAGGGTCATAAAGCTTTAAAATATATATAAATAATAAAATAAAAATATGGTCGCTAC
The DNA here is from genome assembly GCF_964187855.1 of Myxine glutinosa. Classification (NCBI taxonomy): domain Eukaryota; kingdom Metazoa; phylum Chordata; class Myxini; order Myxiniformes; family Myxinidae; genus Myxine; species Myxine glutinosa. Next base: position 78,871,555 of record NC_136267.1, read on the forward strand.
TTCGCGGATTTTCGTCTATCGCGGGGGGTTCTGGAACGTAACCCCCGCGATAAACGAGGGATCACTGTATATATATATATATATATATATATATATATATATATATATATATATATATATATATATATGTATGTATATATATATGTATATATATATATATATATATATATATATATATATATATATATATATATATACAGTATGTATATATGTATATATATATATATGTATATAAAGTGTTGCTGTTTGGAAAGCCTCCAAGAAGTTGCACTCAACACATACGTAGTGCTTTCATTGCATATGCCACACTTCTCCTGCGACCCTTCACAACATCACCAACCCTTTCCTCACTTTCCTCCCTCCCCACCACCTTGTGACCAATGTGAGCCTGCTGGTTCATGTTGGGCGAGTGAGAGGCTGACCCTATGCCTCAAACTAATCTCTCTCTCTGCCTCTTTCTCTCTAATTTCCCAGAGTGACTAAGGCGCGCCTGTCTTGTGGTTAGATAGAGATAAAATAAGAATGTATAAGGAGTTCTTTGCGTCCTAGTGGTGAAGCGTTTCTTTTTGACAGCCTCATATGAATATAGCCTGTAAATAAATGCTTTTACTTAATTACTATATAAACTTTTCAAACCTGCTTGATTGTCTGTTTCCATCATTGTTTAGACATAGAGTGTAATAAATAGATGGGAGGTTTTTAACACCATTCATTCCCTGAGCCAGTCTAGCCGACATACCACCTATGGTTTCGCTCAGCAGTACATAAAAAATAGATAAAAGTGGGAAGTTGAGAGCACGGTTCTCCATCTGAGAGAGGCTAAATCTCCGGGAAGGCAACGCGAGAGTTGGCACGGAGACCCTACCAGATTTATTCACCTAAGGTGGTGGCTGTGGTTGCTTAGCAACTCGGCTGGGTCACGGAGTTATTCATGGTTCATCGGAGGATGGGAAGCGGGTCCAAGTCACCCCCTCATGAGTCCCACGCTCCTCCCGAACCCATAACCATATATATTGTTATGGGGTGTAGACTTGGCATTTAATATGGAATCTTTTTTTTTTCTTGACTTGGGTTTACTTTCTTAACTCAGTATATCAATCTGGTGAGTTTCGTTTACACTTTGGTGATTTATTTGTTAAAAGAACCATGTCACTGATTGTCTGTCGCAGCAAGAAGTCAACAACAGGATTATATCACAGGTGGCGTGGCAAAATGTACGGACAGGTGCATTTGACGATTGGCTTCACAGTCTGGTATACAAGGGTTGTTACGTTCTGTATTAGTGGAAAACAACTGCTGCACGTCTCCAAAAGTTATTGCTGCTTCCTCTGGAGATGGTCCGTCAACTCGACAATGCTGTTTGTCATGGAGTGGTGGCTTTACGAAATTACGGCATGAAAGAGCGTGCTATTGCTCGGCAGTATGGCATCACTCAAGGTCAGGTGTCAAAGATCCTGAAACGAAATGTTCAGAGGGGTGTCCCTACTCCAATACCAAGGCCAGGACGTCCCCGCAAAACCACAAGGAGGGATGATCGCCAGCTGTACCGGTTAGTCCGCAATGGCCGTACCAAGTCAGCTAATCGGCTTAGGGCTGAGTGGCAGCAACTGACAAATGTGCCTGTATCCAGAAGGCTAGTCAACCAACGACTGGTTCAAGCAGGCTATCGTGCCAGGCATCCCCTGAGAAAGCCACGCCTGACCAGACAACACCGCCAGCGCTGATTGCAGTGGGCCAGAGAGCACCGTCAATTGCAGCCAGGACACTGGAATCACGTGATCTTCAGTGAAGAGTCTAGATTTCTGGTCTATCGTCAAGATGGCCGCGTCCGAGTGCGCAGACAAGTGCATGAAGCCTACAACAAAGATTGTATAGTGCCAAGAGTCCAAGCTGGAGGTGGTGGGGTGACCGTTTGGGCTGCTTTTCATGCAGGGGGCAAAACTGACCTGGTTGTTCTGAATGGAAACCTGAACCAGTTCAAGTACAGGGTCATTCTGGAAGAAACATTGCTTCCATTTGCTCAAGCAGCCTTTCGAGGAAACTTTGTCTTCCAAGATGACAATGCACGGCCTCATCGTGCTCGCATGATCCAACACTTTCTTGCTGACCATGGTGTAGAGCATATGGAGTGGCCTGCCATTTCCCCGGATATGAATCCGATAGAGAACTTGTGGGCAGAATTAACGCGTCAAATCGACCACTTGGACCAGCAGCCGACCTCTGTGCGTGAATTGCAGCAGGCGATTGTCACTGCATGGCAAGCGATTCCTGTCCAAATCTTGGCAAATGTCGTGAACAGCATGCCTCAACGTGTACGTGCTCTCCTGAATGCTCGTGGGGGTTACACGAAGTACTGAACTGTAATTTTACTGTCCGTAATCCCAGTCGTGATTTAACTTTTGTTTAAAAAAAAATTTTTTTTGGCTAATGTGCAAAATAAAGAGATACTTCTGGAAAACGTACAGAAGTTTAACACAGTACTGTCCATGAATTGAGTTCGATATCAGTTTACATCACTTTCAAGGATCAATTTATTTGTTTCGAAATGTCAATTGTGGTTTTTGTTTCTTTTAAAGGTCACATTAACAAAATCTAGAATAATTTCAACATAATTGCAATTAACTTTTGGTTCTAAGACATCTTGTAAAGTAAGTTCACCCCCACAAAAAAAATATTCCATATTAAATGCCAAGTCTGTATTTATGTGTTGGAAAGTAATGCTGTCTCGTCTTTTTCTCCAAAACAGGTAAAGATATTTGAATGAAACGAAGATAGATACTAACATAAAGCTTTGTTCCACCATGGTAGTCTGGCAGTGGGAGGGTGTAACCCCTTTACGCCTGATAAAGTTTTTTTCTTTATTGATTATTTATTATTAAGATACATATAATGAAATCCAGGTGGGTGTAAACCTCACACCCTTGGGGAAATTGAGAAAAATGACAAAATCCAAGATGGCCGCCATAAAATTCGTAAAATATTCTTTTCTCCATATTATGGTTACTTATTGACATAGAAACGTCATCAAAACATCTTTTTATAGGATTACAGACATGAGGAGTCCGATTGTGAGGTCAGTATTATGAAAAAGTACAGGAAAAACAAGATGGCGGCCATTTATGCGTCAGAATGGATGCCGAAATTGTGAAAATTACAGTCCAGTGATAAGCTACATAGAATGCAATAATTTAGGAATTATTTACGAGTCTTTTAAACACATGATGAATGTCTTTTGCAGTTGTGATACAGACACATCAAGACAAGAGTAACATCTATCGTGAATTATATTTAATAAAGGGATAAGATCAATAATGACTTGCACGTTCGATGTATTTTCAGATGAAACGTGTGTATTCTGACGCGCCTCTTTCCGGGATTTCAATAAATGTAATAGATAAGGATTTCAAAATTATAAAACACCATATGCTCAATCATATTATGTATGTGTCATTTCAGTTCAGCCATGGACGAGGGATGTGCACTTAAATCACGCTACGGAGAAGCATGTGACAACAAGTCTCCTTGTATAACCAACTCAGGACCGGCCAGAATACAATCAATCATCCAAGCAGGCAGAATATACAAAGACAATTTATGGCAAGGCCTCGAAAGTGAGCTTGCAACAAACCCAAGTTTATCTATTCAATATCACAAGACATCATCACATATCAAAGTACACATCCAAGTCTAACTTGGCGACCATTCTCCATCGTGCATCAACAAGTACCGAAAACACAACTGAAACTGTTCCAGCAGCAAAGCGTTTACGTTGCTCGTCAGCGCCTTTTGACTTCTTACAACACTGTTTATATTGTGCCGACATATGTAATGCCACCAAGGACGAGAAACATCCTGAACGGTGGCGTCCAGCATATATGTGCAGATCAACACATTCAGACCAAAGAGACAAACCTTACAAGCTTTACTTGATTGAGAAATGTGATACCCGAGGGGACAAGTGGGGAGAAGATGTGAAGCATCGTGTACAGGGTGCCCTAAGTGACCTACATGCAGTGGAAGCACGATATCACAGAGACTGTATGAGTCGATTCTTCGCAAACAGAAGCTTAGTTCGTGAAAACAATGACACATCGACAACAGACGATGGTACCTGTCCAGATTTAGCACTTGATATTATTATAAATGTGCTGTGCGATGACAAAAACCGCATTTGGAACTCGATTGAGTTGCATCAGGAGTACCTTAATCACAGAGGTACTGTCTTGAGTAGAGCCTGCCTTGTTGTTTCTGTCCACAGTCATTTCTCTGGAGATCTGCTTGTTCTCTCCTCGCCAGGATTTGCGAGTAGTATTACCTTCCGAGCTAACACTGCTGTTATTCTGAAGCTCGTCAAGGATGACGACGAGGACGACGTTCCGACATGCATCGGTAAAGTAGGCAAGCAAATAGCAGAAGAGTGTGCAGCCATTGTTTGGGACAAATCGTCTTACAACACACATATTGATGTGAACACTGCAGCAGAATCTGTATCTGTTAACATTACTGACAGCAATATCACCGAAACTTACCAACTCCTTACCAGCTATGCTGATCGGAAGTATAATCACAAGCATGGTGACCGACGGATCTCCAGGTGGCACTCAGGGTGCTGATTCGGGACTCAAAACAACTAATAGCTCACATGTATGACTATAGTGTTAACTGCAGCTATGACGAAGTCCTCCGATTCAAGAAATCAGCTGCAGTCGCTACAGCTCGCGACCTAAGTCAACAGGGAATCATAGACGCGAAAGAAGGCCTAGTTCAAGTGATCTGTGATAACTTTGACACAGACATATCATCGCCAAATGGAAAATCATCAACCCATTCACTGGCAATGCTCATCACACAACCAACAACCAGCGATGAGACGGATGTGCAAGACACAATCAGACGACTCAAAAAAGAAGATTTAAGTAAGGCAATTGTTGAAGAGGTTGAGGAACAGGGACTTTCTTACTATTGCCAACAGAATCCCCCCATGCCACGAAAACCTACTACATCAATTTCTGCTGAATTCCTAGCACACCAAGATGTGTCTCGAAGGCGAGCTGAAGCGAATGATTTTGCTTTCTTCCAAGATATGACCACACACAACAATTGTCCAGAATATAACGGCTATAACACGAAGATGTCTCGAGAGCAAGGACACACTTTGAAACCGAAGACTAAAGTAGTTTATCTACCTTTGATTGACCTGCTTCCCGCTGACCCATCTACGATGATGCTTGCAATGAAGAAAGCCAAGAAGGTGTCTGAAGAAGTAGAACAAGAATATGTGATATTCACAGCTGACCAGCAACTATACCGAATAGCACTTCATGTCCAGTGGGAGAATGAGGGACAACTGGGCAACGTCCATCTGAGACTTGGTGGCATGCACCAGCTCATGAGCTACTGTGGTTGTGTCGGTACACTAATGGCTGAAAGTGGTATAGTAGAAATTCTAAGCACTGCATTCGGTAGCGTATTGAAAATGTTGAGCGGCAAGAAATATCCTCAAAACATCAGAGCCCTCAGAATGCTTGTTGAAGAACTTCTCCGTCCACTGTTTTCCAAGTTCCAGCTGGAGAGCATGGCTGACCTTCTCCAAACACTGGAGGACATAAGTTCACAGAGCAGAACTGGAAAGTTATGGGTGGACTGTCTCTTCATGCCCATCTATCTATAATTCCAGTAATCTCTGTGTGTTTGTTTGTCTGTGACCGCTGTTTCTCGACAACCACGGGTCCGATATACTTTAAACTTGCCAGGTATATTGCTGGGGACCTGAGGATGTGCCTTTTCAAGGTTTCATATTAATCGGACAAGTAGTTACCGAGCTATGTCCAAAAAACGATTCAACCAATCAGAGAGCAGCGAGCTATCACGTGTGCCGAACGTGCCGAACAGACTCTGCCTCGGACGGCACATTTGAGAGCGTATTCATTTATTTCACGTTGGCAAACTATGTTGGCGTTAAACTATGTTTTAAAACTAATTAAAACTAATTTGCGATTCATCGTAACTGCGATATGCGACCTTCCGGACAGTCAAATGAGGACGTCACTTCCGGACTTACGGACTCGCAAGCCGTTCGCTTTCCGTTCACGCAAGCCGTTCGCTGGACCAAACCATTTCATGTAAATAGAGGGGGGGGATATAATTTTAGATATATATATAGTACGGGCATGCCCTAGTATTCACAATGCTGAGATACATTCGAGCGGAACGTGAAGCAGATTTGGCTCTGCATCTCGATAGCGTGAAGGAAATGATCCCTCTGTTTTTTTTTGCTGCGGGACATATTCACTATGCCAGATATGCCCTCGACTATTTGCGCTCAACACAGAACTTACCAGTTGATATCCAAGAGCATTTTGTTGATGGCAAACACATAATGCATCACAAGGCTGGTATATTCAATGGCGTTTGGACGGACATGGCCATAGAAACTACCTTCATGAGATATGGACATGGGCCATAACACCTATCGGACTCCTCGTGTCTGAAAACATAAAAAAAGATGTTTTGATGACGTTTCTATGTCAATTAGTAACCATAATATGGAGAAAAGAAGATTTGTCGAATTTTATGGTGGCCATCTTGGATTTTGTCATTTTCTTCAATTTCCCCAAGGGTAAGAGGTACTGACCCTAACGACCATTTCTCACCTAACCCCTTCTTGCTGGATAAAGTTTTTTTAAATGTTGATTATTACTCACAAGGGTTTATATAATAAGATCCAGGTGGAACTTATTATATAAACCCTTGTGAGTAATAATCAACATTAAAAAAACTTTATCCGGCAAGAAGGGGTTAGGTGAGAAATGGTCGTTTCACTGCCGGACTATGGTACATATTTATTTCTCAACATAATCACCATTGCAGTCCACACATTTCTGCCAACGTTCAAGTTGTTTTATGATGCCATCACGCTCGAACTTTGCATCCTGCTGCTGTAACCAGCTCTTCGCAAGAGCCTTGACATCATTGGCGGAAGAAATATGTTCTCCATGAAGGTGTTCCTCAAGTTCAGGGAAGAGATGAAAATCTGACGGAGCCAAGTCTTTTGTAGCAGTACTCAATTGACCATCTTTTACTCTCAAGATCGTAATGGTGCACCCAACTCTAATCTCCAGTCATATACAGTCAGTCATCCCTACTCTCATCTCCATCGCTTCACGTCCACAGTACTAACAACGTCGTGCTTCCCTCTGCCATATTGACTATACCTAGCACTGGTACCTCTAGTATCAGAATCACAATACTTCAAAACCAATGGTGGGAAGAACTATGGTGTGGACTGTGCTTTGTTTCATTACCCTGTGCTCACGAAGCGAAAATCAGGGTTAGGCATTCGGTTGGATATGCATGTGTGGTGGCGTGCATACATGTGACGTACGTGTCTGCATTTTTTATATTCATTTTTTCGGCAACCGATGGTCCAATTGACACACAGTTTTAACATAGGAGCGCCTCCGCCTATATAATTTTTTATTCATAATTATGACGTCATATGTTACGTGGTACAGGCGCCATCTTGGAAAAATCTAAAAACATTGCACCTCCATATCTCCGAAACCGCTCCATGGAAAAAATTGAAACATGGCTCATTGTAAAGTACTCCGCATGGGGAATAAGTGTTGTAATGATGACATCATTGGTGCCTTAATTATGACGTCATAGTTAGACAGGGACAACGCTTAGTCTGATCAGTTTGAAATTTATTTAGCGTGACCTACGCAACAATTATATTAGAAAGTATAAATGTATGATGTCATCGCTCACGTGGTCTGGCAGCCATATTGGATCAAAGGAAAAAACCCTTCTAAAACAGAAGGGTTGGCTCGCATTAAGTTTACTGCGCAGGGTAAGTATTCTATGAATTCCGTCTAGTTTGAATATCTTTACCTGTTTTGGTGAGAAAGACCAGGAGGCATTACTTTTATTACAAGTATATGTCTGTCTGTCTTTGAGCATGATATCTCAAAAAGTTGTGGATGGATTATGACAAAACTTGGTGGATGAGTTGGGTAGGTGACAAGAGCAAGCCGATTAGATTTTGATTAAGTCTGGAAGAAGATCCGGCCTATCAGTGGGATACAAAAGGTAAACTGTTCAGTGTTAAGCTTGGCAGAGGTACGCATTCTACCGAGTGCCGCTCTAGGTGTAAATGACCATGTGCCTTAAGCTTCTGACAACACAAAATTAATTTTATTCTTCTTCTTCACCAGGCATATCAGTTATTGTACCAAAATATTACCTTATAATTAATAAACACATTTGAAATGAATTGTTCTTGATGTACAATATACAAAATTTAATGTCATGGAAGAGCAAGGTAACAGAGGGGTATAAGCCAATTTGCAGTGACAGTGGAGCATTCAGACAATATGTGGATACAATAAGCAAAGAGATGTTATACTAATGCAGCAGGTAATTTTGTGAAATGCTGGAAGGTTTAGTGATACACAAATATGGATGTGTTGAGGGAAGTGAAAGGGCCCAAAGGGATGTGTTGAACCACAACCAAGTTCATGCTTGTGGTGTGTTATGCCACACTTACCGCTGTGGATTCGCAGGTGTTCTTTGAGGTGATGCTTGTACTTGAAAGCCTTCCCACACTCTGTGCACTTGAACTTGCGGTTCACCACGTTCTGGGCCCAAGCTTGTGCCTATGTTAGAACCCACCATGGTACAAGTTATTACCTAGTTTTCAACAACAAAACAGGAGATGAGTTATCAGAAAGTCCTAAGGACAAGAGAGTAACTTTATCTTGTAAGTCCCAAGTTCCTTGAATGAGTAACACCAATAAGTATGGTAATACCAAGGAAGCACCAGGTGACATTTTATACTTTGGTCAATAAATTGAACCTAGGCTAAAGAGCTCAAATACAAGTACACTACCTCTGTCTCTTCCTATCAGACTAAAGAGAATAACTGCTGCTATAACATTTACAATTCCATGTCTGTTATTTTTAACCCTAACTTTGTCTTTTTGTAACATTCTAAACTCCTTTCCATAGAATGAAAGCCCACAGATTGGCTCACCTGGTCTGATGGAGGTAGGTGTGAGGCAAGGTGTCTGTCAAGCTGTGAGCGATACATGAAGGTGCAACCACATGTGCTGCACACTAGCCCATCATGGATCTGTTCATGGCGGTTTTTTATGTGCTCCTTTAGAGAGGCAAGGCGACGGTATCCACGCTGGCAGTATGGGCAAGAGAGTAGTTGAGCAAAGGAGTCAGGTGTTCCTGGAGTTATCTCTGCTGGCAAAAGAGGATTGAGTTGAATAATAGTAAATGAGTGACCTGCTTTGGGTCATCAATAAAAAAGGAATTGTATAATGCATTAAGAAATATATAAAAATGACCTTGAAAACAAAGTAGAAGGTGCATATGAAGTAGGTGTTAGGTAACAGAGCTACTTTCTTTGGTAGGTCAACGAATTTGTCAGAATTATAAAATAGAAATATTGAGCAGGAAAATACCAGATCTTTCTTGCAAATGTCGTTGCCCTCTGTAAACCATCATATATTGAAAGAATAACTTGCTTTTAAGGAAGATTTAGTTTGCAAATATTGTTTGACAATATCCATTTTCTCCAAATATAATCACAAGCTTTTATAATATATATATATATATATATATATATATATATATATATATATATATATATAAAACAAATATATATTACAATATGTGTATATATACTGTACATGTATGTATGTATATATATATATATATATATATATATAAAACAAATATATATTACAATATGTGTATATATACTGTACATGTATGTATGTATATATATATATATATATATATATATATATATAAAACAAATATATATTACAATATGTGTATATATACTGTACATGTATGTATGTATATATATATATATATATATATATATAAAACAAATATATATTACAATATGTGTATATATACTGTACATGTATGTATGTATATATATATATATATATATATATATAAAACAAATATATATTACAATATGTGTATATATACTGTACATGTATGTATGTATATATATATATATATATATATATATATATATATATATTATATATATATATATATATATATATATATATATATATATATATATATATATACACACACACATGTACAGTATACAGTCGTGGCCAAAAATATTGGCGCCCTTGCACTTTTTTCAAATAATGCACTATTTCTTCCAGAAAATTGTTGAAATTAAAAAATATTTTTGTATCCACATACGTATTTCTTTGGTTTGCAATGGAACAAAAAAAAGAAAAGCTGAAAAAATTACTAAATCTTAGCTTGCTCCACACAGAAATCCTAAAATGGCCCGGACAATATTATTGGCACCTTTGAGAAGTTGTTAGAAATAATTAGATTTCAAGCAGGTGATTCTCCTTTACTTTGGAATTGAACTCACCTATGGTGAGTTGCAGGTGCCTGCAATATAAAAATCACTCATTCAACCAGTTTGAATGGAGAAAAGGAGTCATTCTGCTGTTTTGTGTCACTTTGTACCGCAATGAGCATGGAGAAAAGAAAGAAAACCAGATAATTCTCTGAGATCAGACACAAGATTCCGCATGGGGAATAAGATATGTTAATAATGATTTCATCGGTGCCTTCGTTATGACGTCATAATTCGACAAATACATCACTTATCCGATCATTATGAATTTTTTTTCTTTGCAAGTGTTGGTCCGATTGACACGAAATTTTCACCATAGGAGAGACTCCTTTATTTTAGATTTTACAGAGACTTTAGAATATTTTAATGATAATCTTGACGTCATAGGTCATGCGGTATAGGCGCCATCTGGGAAAAACCGAAAAAGTTGCACCTCTGTATCTCCAAAACCGCTCTATGGGAAAAAATTGAAACGTGGCTCATTGTAAAGAACTCAATATGTGGAATAGGTGTTGTTAACAATGACGTCATTGGTGCCACAATTATGACGTCATAATTCGACAGGGACAATGCTTACTCTGATCAGTTTGAAATTTTTTGAGCGTGATTTATGCAACAATTATATTAGAGAATATAAACTTATGATGTCATCGCTCACGTGGTCTGGCAGCCATATTGGATCAAAGAAAAAAACCTTTCAAAAACAGAGAAGTTGTCTCCACCAAGTTGACTGTGCATGGTAAGTATTCTATGAATACCATCTAGTTAAACCTGTGGTCACAGAGTATGTAAACGGAAAAAGGTCTCTTCCATGTTGTCTTATGTTGGGATCTGCCATAAGTTTGTGCCCGTTGTCTCTGTGCAGAATATAAAGTCTGTTATTGGTTGATTGGATGGCCTAGTGATACACACACTCACCTCTAAACTGTCTCGCCTGGATTTGAATCCCGACCCAGCTATAAACAGTCACCCCAGTGTTTCACATTGGTGTGCCATCCCTTGGAAGGATGTTAAACGGGCATCCCGTCTCCCAGCATTTGTTAGTGAACATTTAAGATTACATGGTGTTCGTCGTGAAGAGTCGGCGAACTATCGCCAGCACATTTGCCAAATTCCAAATTCCTACTATAACCAGCAGAGGGCGCTGGATCAGCAGCACAGCTGCGCCGTCAGCCAATGGGACGTGAACTGTATCATTGTTGTTATATTAGTTAAAACGAGAAACGTCTGCTCAAAAACAGCCTGGGGAGTGGGAGGCGGCAGGTTAGGAGGAGGGGATATTGGCGGAGGTGTGGCAAATATATCTTCTGCCATGGCTAGTACTTCCCTCTGTCTCCAGCAGGGTGTCAACAGATCATAAGTCATCTCACAATTCCTAAAGAGGTTTGGGAGTGTGACCTGACGCTGAGTACCCCAAGATGTATGCAACATTTGGTTGTATGCAACAACATGTATGACACTTATTTTATATAGTAGGATGGTAAATGTTTGCCTCCGTATTTTGTTGTGTCAATTGTGCCAATAGTTGCCAACATTGAGAGAAGAAAAAGCGGTACAATGGAAAGGATCTGCGGTGCGAGGGAGTGAAGTGACCGAGGTGTGGTGGGGTCTGCGATGGGTGTGTGTGTGTATCCCCTCCCATGGTGGGGAAATATTGTAATTTTAACCTTAAATCTGTACATTCTAAGACATTCCTTTATTCCAAATAGAAGCAGAATAATCATGCTTTTCCAATGAATTTAAGTTGTTACAACATGAAAATTTATCAAAAACTGTTATTATCCTCTCTGAGGTGTATAGATTACAGTAGATCTAGGCTCGCATCCATTAGTCTGTGGTGGACCCAATATGCATATAATGCCTCAAGAACGTCAGGTTTCCTCCATTTCATTTTAATGTTAATCAGCAGTAGCGACTGTTGAAAAAAGGTAATCATACGTGCTTGCGGTTTATAATATATTTTACCTGTATGTATACTGTAACACCAGGGGTGCCCCACAAAACTTCACGAAATATAAGCTATATATGCAGGTTATCACAGCTACAAGCAGTGACAAAATCCAGTAACCGGCTGACTGGGAAACGCACATTTAAATCACTCTTAAAAGATGAACATTGCGATTGGGAAACACACATTTAATGCTCTATTAAAATTTTAACTAGAGACCTTCCATCCATGACGACCACGGTTATATCAGAACGAGTTTATTCTTCATTCAGTCATGGATTGTTTAACCCCAACATGCGGCCATTGTTCAAAAATGGCGTAACACTTTTTATTTAGGGAGGTGTGTACCATGCACGCTGATGGCTTTGATTAGACCTTACTATTAATTTTTATTCGACATTGATAAGATTTTTCAGGGTCCATCATCTACCATATAAAATACAAAGTCAGTTTGTGTAGTTGTAGATGTCTGTCCCCCTTCATTAGGGTAGGTTTAAAGGCCAAACCTTTAACATGAATGTGGGTTCACTACCGTCTATTTTTAAGGATAAAACAAACTCGAAAAACATTTTCCATAAAGAGTAATTATGTCTCTTCTGTTAGATTTGTAGATGGTGGCTTGCAAACTGAACCTCAAGGGCAGTGTGCAGAAGCGTTTAAAAAAAAATAACTATAAATACAAAGCACAGGGAGATGAAATTCGCTGCATGTGATGTGCAAGTCGTGCAGAGTAAAACGAGTGTTCATTTACATCCATAGTAGTGCAATAAATAAAGAAGATATAAGCACATCTGACACTAGGCCGAGGCTTCAGAGTTTGGCACGCTCACGAGGGTGCACCATCGAATAAACCTCCAACCCGTCATTTTTGACGGGCTTTTTACGAGTCATGAATAACACTCGAACCAAACAAAGCCAATGAAAATCTGACTCTTCTGTGAGCCTAGATTTTGTATAGAGACACATGGTTCTTCAAATGAAGCTTAAGCTAGCTCTTATTTATTTTACTAGTGAGGTACCCGTGCTATGCACGGGTGGGAGGCCAGAAGCAATCAGACAATGCAGAAACGGTGAATGCTAAAGCATGAAACCAATAAATTCCACATTCCTGTAGCACCTTCAGTCGCACGTCAGACACAGACAGCAAGTTCGTGAAGGACTTCCATGAAAAACATACCCGTTGGCAAACAAACGGGTACGTTTGTTCCATACCCAGTCAATGGCGAATCTGCATATGGCGATCCGCAAATTCACGTTTAGAAAGTAGAAACCGTCATGGCATTTCGTCATTCACTTGAACTCTATATCTCTTTTTTCATTCCAAACAGCATAACTCCAATCACAAATGAAATAACATTAATATAAAAAATAAACTTTTAACAACATTCGTGACATAAACAAATATTTAAATCCTGATGTGAAGTTCCATACGGTTGGGTGAATACAATTACGAATTCAAAATCGTAATTGTATTCACTCAATTCCAATCATCAATTAATACTTCAACAAAACGATTAACACAATTAACGTTTAACGATTTAACATTACGATTGAATGACGGTTGTATTTGGATATTATCAAACCCACGCATTGCCGTCATCTGTCCACTTCCGCATTCGCAGCAGGTTCATAATTGTCATCAAAATCTAAACAGTATTTGTAGAATTTCAATAAAAGCCACATAACTGTTCATATCGGCAAATATTATTCCATCGTGTTTGGAAAAACTGGAAAATTGGAAAATTGGAAAACTTGGAAAAATTGGAAAAACAATATACGTATAGCCTATTTTACTCCCAGGGGTCCCAGGAATACCCACCCAAAATATCCTTGCGATCGGTTGAGCCATTTTTGCGGTACCTTCGAATGAACAGACGGATATTTGGTGAATTATAGTAAGATGAGTCCACTAAACGAATGTGCTATTGTTACAGCTACAGTATTAATGCATTGTCTCTGGACATGAAATACAAGTAAGGAGCACATCACAGGTATATTTTGTGGATTTCACTTACCGTGATCTTCTGTACTGCTCGTCTCCGAAGTGCCATTTTGAATTGGGAAGTCAGAGTACATGTGAAATGAGTTCCTCTGCATAAGAAAAGGTGCGATGCTTTCTCCCACTGCAAACTCATCTCCAGCCTCCAATTCCCTCCCAAAGTAGTCCTCCAGAATTCTGTCATCTGGAGTAAAAAGATGGGGTTTTTTTTACACTCACAATGGCTAATGGAATAATTTATACATGAAGTATAAACCACAAGCAATTTATCTTGGTGAGAGTGTGATGCCTCTGAATTAATATAATATGATTTCCCTTACAAATAACTTCAGTGCAATGGGAGGCCATTAGGCTCATCAAATCTCCACAAGAGTTGACAAACTGTAGTTGTTTGTCTGTGTTCTATCCTTTTAAAATGCAAAGTGTTAAGCAAGAAAGCAGCACATATAATGTCAGCACGTATGACCCCTCTCATATATTCTAAGTCTTCGGTGTGCCTCCATCAAGGTCACGTTTGAACAGCTGACCTTCCAGACTCAGAGCAGACAATCTTAACTATAACACCACCGAGTGTATTTGAGCTGTATAGTCTGGTTTCAATTTCTAATGGAATAGGATCGGACTACAGCATGAAGTCCTGGACCTTCAAAGGCAAGACATTGTATTATTGAGTATATCATCCTTTGGAGATGACGTTCAGCCATTTAGCACACTGTCTCAGCTTGGAATATTAAACCGTTTCTTTCTGAAAGAGAAATAAACCACAAAATATATGTATTGCTATCCTGGCCAAAGTAAAAATTCCTGCCTCCTGATTCTTCAGGCCAAATACTGTTGTAGCTAGAACCCTAATGGTATCAGATATAGTTCACTAAATTCTGAATAACTCGAGCTTAAGACGTCAACAAACTTTAAGCCTTATCACAGTTACAATGATAGTATTCATTCCAAGGTGGTTAAAACTAGAAAACCCTTGCGGAAGGACCAATACAAAGATGCACGCAAAAAACGCCATCAACTCTTGGAAATGTGAAATGACTGAGAGGATTTTGTTCAACTTTGAGAGTTTGGTACAAAAAGATTGATACAACTTTGACTTCCTGCCAATTTTTTGTTTTTTGACCTTTACCGTTTTCCTTTTCAGGGTTTTGTTGGTATTTGTTGTTGGTATGTGAATATATATATATATATATATATATATATATATATATATATATATATATATATATATATATATATATACTGTATATATATATATATATATATATATATATATATATATATATATATATATATATTGTTGCGGATCTCCAACGTCGGCTCTCCCCTTATCAAGAGGGGGTTAATCCCCTTCTCCTTTATCTGGCCGACGTGATCCTGAAGTTATCACGTTCCTTCCGGTCGGTGTTGAATAGGGTTGTTAGTCGAATTTAGTCCTATTACCTAATTATTAACACCGACCGTGAAGCAAGGAAATAACTCCAGCCCGAATCACGGATATCAGGTGGAAACGCCGAGCGGATAACGATTCACGATCCGAGCTGTTAACAATGGCTAACCCGATTATAGCGGTTGGGATCGTGCCACGTTTACCCAATGGAGAAAAGACTAGGACGATTGGATGAAGGAGAAACCAGGAAGAACAAGGAATTTATTAACAAATGTACAAAGAAGAGGAAAAGAAAGGAATGTACAAGGATGAGGAAGGAAAAGTACACAGGGCAGCCTTAGACAGTCTTATTCTATTCCCTGGACATGGGCCCGATCGCTCTCAGATTCGGTCTCAGACTTCAGACTCACGCGGGGATGCAGATAGTAGGGTGGAAGGTCCGGCGATGGCATTCAGGCTCCGGTCCGGCTCCGGTCCTTGACCCGTACCAGGTGATGAAGGTGGAAACCCGGCAGGCAGCTCTCCGCATAGCGTAGGCGCAAACGGACAATTATTATCACAGGGAAAGGGTAAGCCGGGCTAGCGCGACTTCGTGGCTCTGGGCCGCGTATGTAATATGTGTACCGCTCCCCTTCCCCAATGTCCCTTTGCACGCTGCAGTTCTCGGCAATGCGTGCCGTGCGCTCACCCTTTGTAAGCTGGTTTCCACAGCGCGTCTCTCCCTCTCGTACTCAACTCTTGTAAAGCGCAATTCCTTCAAGTCCTTTGTAATGAGCGCTGCTTTGTAAATCTTCTCATCAGTCCTTCGTAATGAGCGCTGCTGCGTAAGTCTTCTCATCAGTCCTCATGAGGGCTTTTCGTGCGCGGTTTTATAAGCCAAGCCAGCGAACGCTCTGGAAGCCTTAGCCACGCCCAGTCAGCTGATCTCCCCTCAGCCCTGGTTGGCTGGTGACGGCTTACCGGCTCCGCCTTGATGGCTGCGTGACGTGGCCGCACCTCCTCCCTTGCGCTCTGCCCCCTTTTTCGGGCTTTACCTTGTGGCAATTAGGCTGGGTTGAGCGAGCCCAAGGGCAGCGAAGGCTGCTGGCAAAGGAGCGTACCAAATTGGGAGGGCCGATGGGGTGCAGACTGGAGAGCGCTTAATGGCGTCGCTTGGAAGGGGGGCTGTCAAAATGAATGAAAGGGGCCTACTCTTATTTGTTTGACGCAACGCAGATGCAACTATTGGGAATGGCCTTATCTAAACACATACTAAGAAATAACTGACGTCCAAAGGTGACCTATGTGTTGCTTGTGTCCTATCTATGGGGTGCAACCTTTAATCTTTAATGATGTTACCTGTGTGGGTTCTCAAAACCGCAACAATATATATATATATATATGTATATATATATATATATATATATATATATATATATATATATATATATATATATATGTATATATATATATATATATATATATATATATATAAATATATATATATATATATATACGTATATATATATATATATATATATATATATATATATATATTATATATATATATATATATATATATATAATATATATATATATATATATATATTTATATATAATATGTATATATTTATTTACTTATATATATATATATATAGTTATGAATTTGGGTAGAGGAATATCTAGAGTCAGGTAGATCTGTATAGGTAGGTAACTCGACTGTCGTGATAGGGAATCTATATGTAATAAGTTCTGTGTAGCCCGGATATCGGTATAAGTGCGTAATTGTGTTCCCCGCCGCGAGGGGGCGGGGCATGCTAAATAGTACAGGGATTATGGATAACATTCCCTCGTTTGTCTGTTCCCTCTGTCGCCAATCCAGTGTCCATTATGGCAACACACTCATATCAACACTTAGATAGGTCCTTAGTGCACCACATTAAATAAATCCCCACCCTTACAAAAAGACTCACAGGAAAGACAAGCAGGAAGCGGCCGCGTACAACACCGGCGTGGGCGACAAACATCGTGTGAGGCAAGCTATAACCACACCCAGGGAACGTGTGATTGGTTGAGCGGAAGGTGCGAACCTTCGGCCAATCAGGGCAGAAGGCACCAAACGACGACTTAGGAACAGGTTGCCGGTTGGAGGAAGAGTGCCGGTGATGTCGGAAGGCGGGAAGGACCACGAAGAATCGAGGCTCTGGTTGGTGGCGCGCCAGAACTGACGTCACACCGTGCGTGACAAAACGTCTGGTTTGTGGGCATTTCGCCCCCTTCGTGTTGGAGATCGCTAGCTCTCTGTGCTTCTTCCTTCGTGTTGGAGATCCCCCTCCGTGCTTCGTGTTGGAGATTGCTCCTTCATGCTTCTGGCTCTCTCTGTGCTGGACTTTTGGAGGTCACTCTCTCTGCACTGGGCTCTTTCAGAGATCTCTTGGTTCTTCTTCCCTGCATTCTTCCCTGATGGTCGTTCACTTTCTTCCCTGCGTTTTTCCCTGGTGGTCGTTCACTTTCTTCCCTGCGTTCTTCCCTGTTGGTTCATCATCTTCGTGGTGCTCGGTGCTTTTGGTGCTGGGAGCGAGACTCGGCGCTACGAACAGACAGGACCTCGCGTGTGACTGATGCCACGGGCGTGAGCAAGGCGGACAGAGGCCTGCTTTGTGCCAACAACGGACCCTCCTTGCCTGCAGACTACAAACAGATAAGCATGCACCACATCTCACACAAATCCACGACGAACGCTTTATTTTATTAATTCATTTCTTTTGTCTCGTATTTGAAGTCTATGTGGGGACGTCCCAATTTAGAATTAGGTATTATCGTCGCGTTTCTTTGTATCGGGTTCCGTTCAATAAATCGTTTATTTTTGAACATTGAATTCGGGTTCGTTTTGAGTTACTTTCCTCCAGGATCGGAGCTGCCGTTGGGGCTAAAGGTACGCGCTTACCACTTCTTCCTCTTCATTCTGCCCCCCATGCTTTTATAGTCGAATCCGTCATCCAGCATTGCCTCCAGTTAGAGCCGTTCGGTCATCCACGGTCCTACGGTGTTAACCGGAGGGATTCGCACGACAATATATATATATATATATATATATATATATATATATATATATATATATATATATATATATATACTAGCAGAAGTACCCAGCATTGCTGGGCGGGGGAGGGGAGGGGGAGGGGAGGGGAACGGGGGGGGGGGAGCGAGCCCCTTGGCAAAGCGAGCGATTTTTTTTTTCATAGCGTCATAGCGTTCATAGCGTTCATATCGTTTCATAGCATCATAGCGATTTTTTTTTCATAGCGTTCATAGCGTCATATCGTTCATAGCGTCATAGCGTTTCATAGCGTCATAGCGATTTTTTCATAGCGTCATAGCGTCATAGCGGTCATAGCGGTCATAGTGTCATAGCGTTTCATAGCGTCATAGCGATTTTTTTTTTCATAGCCTCATAGCGTCATAGCGTCATAGCGGTCATAGCGTTTCATAGCGTCATAGCGATTTTTTTTTCATAGCGTCATAGCGTCATATCGTTCATAGCGTCATATTGTTCATAGCGTCATAGCGTCATAGCGTTCATAGTGTCATAGCGTCATCACGTGATCGCTCTGAGCGAATCAGCACCCACCTGCTCTGATTCCGTTGATTCCATGCGCTGAAATGCGCTGAGGTAAATATGAATAAAAAATATGGATCGTCAAATATTTTGAGTTTGGCCATGTACGTCCCACGCTGAATGGCCATGTCTATGTCCAATATCAAGCACGTAAGCCTCTCCGTTTAGGAGTCTATCGGTAACATTACACACACACACACACACACACACACACACACACACACACACACACACACACACACACACAAACTGTGTTTTATATATATAGATATCTCCCCCTGTATGTATATATATATATATATATATACATACATTCACGTGAAAAAGTAAGTACACCCCATGTAAAGTTTTGACTTTTTCAACATATTTCAACATACAGCTATTTGATCTTCATTTCAACAATATTGATAG
Organism: Myxine glutinosa; assembly: GCF_964187855.1. Lineage (NCBI taxonomy): Eukaryota > Metazoa > Chordata > Myxini > Myxiniformes > Myxinidae > Myxine > Myxine glutinosa. The sequence goes on from NC_136267.1 coordinate 78,891,315, forward strand.
ATAAAGGTGATATAATATAACAAATATCGTGAAACATTTACATTTTGTAGTCCATTGTATAATTTAAATAAACATAAATGCAAATTTCGCATGTGGAAAAAGTAAGTACACCCTTGGCTCTAATAGGTGGTATTGCCCCTTTTGGCAGAAACAACCTCATGTAGGCGTTTCTTATAACTGTCTACCAGTCTCTGACATCGACTGGGAGAAATTTTTGTCCACTCCTCCATGCAGAATTCTTTCAGCTGTGCGATGTTTGAGGGGTTTCTTGCATGCACAGCTCGTTTCAAATCCCCCCACAACATCTCGATGGGATTTAGATCCGGGCTTTGACTTGGCCATTCCAGAACACTCCATTTCTTTCTTTTCATCCATTCCTTGGTGGATTTACTGGTATGTTTAGGGTCATTGTCATGTTGCAAGGTCCACCTTCGGTTGAGCTTCAACTTTCAGACAGATGTACTCATATTATCCTCAAGCACCCTCTGGTACAATGAAGAATTCATAGTGGATTCTATGATGGTGTGCTGCCCCAAACCATAATATTTCCACCACCATACTTTACAGTTGGTATCAGGTTCTTGTGGTCAAATGCTGTCTTTGGTTTTTGCCATACATGTCTTCTGGTACTGTGGCCAAATAGCTCTACCTTTGACTCATCTGTCCAGAGCATATTGTTCCAGAAGTGCTGGTCTTTGCCTAGATGTTCATTGGCAAACTTTAGTCTTGCCCTGATGTTCTTTCTGGGAAGCAAAGGTTGCGTCCTGGCACACCTCCCATGTAGATCAAATTTGTGCAGCCTCTTTCTAATGGTAGACTCATGCACTTTGACATCAACTGTGGCAACAGCTACCTGTAGGTCCCGTGATGACATTCTGGGGTTCTTAGAGTCTTCTTTCAGCATCTTGCGGTCTGCTCTCGGACAGAACTTGCTGGGGTGGCCTGGCCTGAACAAGTTGGCAGTTGTTTGGAATCTTCTCCACTTGCAGATGATCTTCCGGACAGTCGAATGATTGATTTCAAATTGTTGGAGATCTTTTTAAATCCCTTCCCAGACTCGTAGGCATCTATAACCTTCTTTCTGAATGCCTCAGAGAGCTATTTTGATCTAGGCATGGTGACGCCGCACACTTCAACAACAAAGAGCAAACCAAACGAAATGTCTGAGGTTTAAATAAGACAGGTTCCTCCAAGATCCTCTCTAACGATGTTCTAATCATTTGCACCTGAGCTGGTGCACCTGATTCTAATTTTAGGTATTTGAAGTAGTGATAAATGTAGGGGTGTACTTACTTTTTCCACATGCGAAATTTGCATTTATGTTTATTTAAATTATACAATGGACTCCAAAATGTAAATGTGTCATGATATTTGTTATATTATATCACGTTTATCTATCAATATTGTTGAAATGAAGATCAAATAGCTGTGTGTTGAAATATGTTGAAAAAGTCAAAACTTTACATGGGGTGTACTTACTTTTTCACGTGACTGTATATGTATATATGCTAGCCTGACTCGGCGCGCTCCGCATGCCTAATCACACATCGTTTCAGAGAGGTAGGCATCTTTGACCATTTCGGTGTCTTTTCGGTCTTCATGGTGTTTTGGGTATTCAGGGTCTTTTGGATCCTTTGGGACTTTGAGGTGTTTTGGGTCTTCAGGGTCTTTTGAGTCTTTGGTGTCTTCAGAGGCTTTAGGGTCAGGGTCTTAAGGGTCTTTGGTGTCTTTTTGGGTCTTCGGGGTCTTTTGGGTCTTTGGGGTATTTTGGTCTTCGGGGTCTTTTGGGTCTTTGGGGTATTTTGGGTCATCAGGGTATTTTTGGTCTTCGGTGTGTTTTGGGTCTTCGGGGTGTTTTGGGTCTTTAGTGTGTTTTGGGTCTTCGGGGTGTTTTGGGTCTTCGGGGTGTTTTGGTTATTCGAGGTGTTTTGGGCATTCGGGGTGTTTTGGGCCTTCGGGGTGTTTTGGGTCTTCGGGGTGTTTTGGGTCTTCGGGGTGTTTTGGGTCTTCGGGGTGTTTGGGTCTTCGGGGTGTTTTGGGTCTTCGGGGTGTTTTGGGTCTTTGGGGTGTTTTGGGTCTTCGGGGTGTTTTGGGTCTTCGGGGTGTTTTGGGTCTTCGGGGTGTTTTGGATCTTTGGGGTGTTTTGGGTCTTTGGGGTGTTTTGGGTCTATGGGGTCTTCAACAGTCTTTGGGGTCTTTTGGGTCTTCAGTGTATTCGGTGTATTTTGGGTGTTTGGGGTCCATTGGGTCTTTGGGGTCTTCTGGGTCCTTGGGGTCTTTTGGGTCCTCAGAGTCTTTTGCATCTTAGGGTATTTTGGGTCTTTGGGGTCGTTTGCGTCTTCAAGGTCTTCAGGGACTTTTTAGTCTTTTGGGTCTTTGGCATCTTCAGGGTATTTTGTTTTTTT
>NC_136267.1:78893919-78921419 GCF_964187855.1 Myxine glutinosa
CAACCCGGGCGAAGCCCCCCCTCCCCTCACCTCCCCTCCCCCCTCCCCTCCCCCTCCCCCTCACCTCCCCCTCCCCCTCACCTCCCCCTCCCCCTCCCCCTCACCTCCCCCCTCCCCCTCCCCCTCACCTCCACCCTCCCCCTCCCCCTCACCTCCCCCTCCCCCTCACCTCCCCCTCCCCCTCCCACTCTTCTCCCCCCTCCCCTCACCTCCTCCTCTCCCCTCCCCCTCCACTCCCCGCTCCCCCTCCCCCTCCACTCCCCCTCCCCCCTCCCCCTCCCCTCCCCCTCCCCTCCCCCTCCCCCTCCCCCTCCCCTCCCCCTCCCCTCCCCCTCCCCCTCCCCCTCCCCCTCCCCCTACCCCTCCCCCTACCCCCTCCCCCTCCCCCTACCCCCTCCACCCTCCCCCTACCCTACCCTACCCCCTCCCCCTCCCCCTCCCCCTCCCCTCCCCTCCCCCTCCCCCCTCCCCCCTCCCCCTCCCCCTCCCTCCTCCCCTCCTCCCTCCCCCCTCCCCCCTCCCCTCCCCTCCCCCTCCCCTCCCCCTCCCCCTCCCCTCCCCCCTCCCCCTCCCCTCCCCCCTCCCCTCTCCCCTCCCCCCTCCCCTCTCCCCTCCCCCCCTCCCCTCTCCCCTCCCCCCTCCCCCCTCCCCTCCCCCCTCCCCCCTCCCCTCTCCTCCCCCTCCCTCCTCTTCTCCCCTCTCCTCCCCCTCCCTCCTCTTCTCCCCTCTCCTCCCCCTCCCTCCTCTCCTCCCCCTCCCTCCTCTTCTCCCCCTCCCTCCTCTTCTCCCCTCTCCTCCCCCTCCCTCCTCTTCTCCCCTCCCCCCCTCTTCTCCCCTGCCCCCCTCTTCTCCCCTCCCCACCCTCTCCTCCCCTCCTCCCCCGTTCTCCTCCCCTCCCCATCCTCCTCCCCTCCCTTCCCCCGCCCGGCAATGCCGGGTACTTCCCATGGCCAGCTGTACGTGGGCTGCTCGAGGGTTGGAAAACCAAGCAATCTTTATGTCTTGGCACCAAGTAAGAAAACCAGAAATGTTGTATACCAAGAGGTTTTGAGAAATTGAAAATTGACAAAACGTCATGTAGGAAATGTACTGTGATATTGCTCTAAAATATACATGTTCTTTTCATCATATATTTGTATTATTCTTATTCAACCCGGGCGAAGCCGGGTACCTCAGCTAGTATATATATATATATATATATATATATATATATATATATATATATATATATATATATATATATATATATATATATATATATATATATATATATACATACAACCCACACCTGATGTATTTGATTATGTGAGAACTAATTGGTTATTCCCTCCAGTCACAAATGTGATTGGGTGTATGTTTTTCATATATATGTATATGTTGCCTGCTTTTGACATTTGCACGTGGTACATGCTTGGGAGCGTCGGTGGTGCGTTACTATCTATGCCGTCGCTGGTTATTCCCCAATATATATATATATACGAATTTTTAAAAATAGATTAATCACCATTAAGAGATAGGGCCAAAATTGATATATAGCATGATGTCTCAAAGTTATGGACATATTCGGATGAAACTTGGTGGATATGTTGAGTGTGTGATAAGAACGAATCCTTTCGATTTTGGTGAAGATCCGAAACCGGATCTGGATACGCGAATTTGTCTTATTTTCGTTGAGTGATTCTTTATCATTGAGAGATGGGACCACAAACGATATGTAGTATGATATTTCAAAAAGTTGCGACGCATTTTGGCAAAATTTGGTGGATCAGTTGGTTCGGTGACAAGAACAAGCCATTTCCATTTTGGTTCAGGTCCGGATGCAGATCTGGCCTATCAGTGGGATACAAAACATAACTGTTCAGCCTGGTGGAGGTATGCGCTGTACCGAGTGCCGTTCCAGTTAAATTTTTATTAAAGTCAAAATTCCTAATTTGAAAAACACATTTTCATCTGAATGGGAGTTTACTGTATTATAATTACAGAAGGCTCATGATCATGTGATCATGGACAAATTATTTACTACACATTTGTTTGAAACTTTGGAGGAAGTTAAAAAGAGCTCACGAAAATACAAAAATATCGATTGTTTATTTCGACATTTAGGTTGTGGAAGTGAAATTCCAGGACATTTCAAAATCACAATGTATTTGATAAATCTGTAAAAAAGATTAGTAGTTATTATGAACTATGATGTAAATGCTGAGATACTATTGTCGTTTTGTTTTGCAATCAATAATTGCCTTGTGTTGTCTCAACGGTTATGGTGGCTGGCTTAAGATCTTCGGGTCTTGAGTTTGAGATCTCGGTCTTGCAAGAGGATTTGTTGGTGTCTCACCTTGATTACAAACCCCCAAGTAATTGAGTTGATTTTTTCGTATTTCGATTAAGAAATCTGATGTGGATGGCCAGTTGTAATTTTAAAAAATCATCTTTTGCAGCATTTTCTTTGATTTGTCACATAGTGACTTATTACTATTGAGAAAGGACTTTAACAGTTATTATATGAAATCGACAGTGTAGATAAGAGTACCTATGAAGAGATGTTTAAGAATAAAGGGTTTATATGGCTGAAGGTGGGTTTGCCAATACCACAGATCTGCCTTTTTTGCACTCTTACCCCACGTTGCGCCAACCACCAAGCGTGACCGGGAACATATTTTAAGCTATGGTGCTGCTTCTGCAAAAAAACAGCGGCAACAAAGAACAGCCGGCCTCTCTTGCAGGAGATGTAGGAAGCAGATAGAAGAAGTTTTGCCGTGGTATGATAAAATGGGGAAACCGCAAGACATACAAAGTGGGTAACCTGCGTCAAACAGGGACCGCTGTTACGGTCAGAAAACAAGAAGCAAAGGCCTTTTTGGAGGAGAGTGGGGGTGGGCAGGAGGGTGAGGACATGGCAAGAGGTGAGATGGGTTAGGAGAAGGGAGGACGATTGAGCATAATCTTTATTAATGACGTGATTACAAACCCCCAATGAAAACCAATGCCATCCCAGGTACTTCAGATTTGCTTGCTTAGACGATGAAATCAAGCGAGGGGGTGTTTTTAATGTTGCTGTTTTTGTTTCTCCCTGATGGAACATCAGTCATATAGGATTCACATTAAAGCTGCTTTTTTCGATAACCACTGATTATGGTCTTAAATGTTCCTGTGGTAGGCACATAACCTGCATTTGTCCAGGAGCCTCCAGGTTTCGACCTCCCCCGAAAACAGTGATCTGTGCTCAACAGCATCCATACTCTCCATGCAAGGACCGAACACCACCTCCACAAATGGAATTTCAAAGATCAGCCCAGAATTTGACTGTGGTCACCCAGATCAGACTATTCCTCACATTGTGAATGAATGTTACCTATGGAAATTTGATGAAGGATTAGGGTAATACACCTAACAACAAACAGTGCTGTGACTTGGCTGTCCAATTTAGACTTAGAGCTATGAGTTGTAATTTGTCATACACAACATTCGAGGCACATAGACCACAAGTATATGTTTTATAGTAGCAAAAGGACCGCAGGACTTGGCTCGAGAGATCAAGAAGAGTAGCTCTACGTATCAAGCTAAGAAGTCTAGTTGGTGAGAACACTCTTTCGAGAGGATTCGTAAGTAACAAGAAGACAAGTATTTTTTTACAACAACATTTTATTTTAACAGATTTATCAAACTTGCCTTTTACAGAAGTGAAATCACTGTGAGTCACTTTTTAAGGCAGAGCAGAGCACCTTTCAACACATCCTTGTGTGGCGGAATTAGGGTTTCCCACTTGCTTAAGCCTGGAAAAGTCCGAACTTCCCACGTGACTTACCATCATTGCTTCCCTGATCTGAAATGACAGCACTGTCAGCATCCCGGGTGTCAGAGATTTGCCTCATCGCGGCAGCATCTGGGAGGAAGAAATATAATTGTATTTAGGAATGCCCTTTTTTGCAAGGGTGAAAAAGTCCGATACGGGTGGCTTTCTTTTTATGAAATACTGTGGTTGCAGCGGAGTGGGCCCTCAAATGCTGTCACCGCAATTCATGAAAAAAAAAAACATTACTGCAGCATTCCACTCGCCTTCCTCTTGCCCACACTTCCCAATTATTTCAACAGCCAGTGAAAGCTTACTTTCCTTTTTAACTTTCCACCGGAGAGACAGCGGCCGATTAGAAAAGGAAAAGAAAGCCATTAACATTTTGATCGCCCATAACCAGGCTCTGAAGGCAGAATCATCTCGATATTCGGGGTGTAAATTTGGTCCGAGTCAGTAAGAGGTGATAAGTGGGGATGACTTCAGCTTGTCGCTTCATGTCCGGCATGAAAGTACTGATTCGCGAGTGCAGCGAAATGCCATGAGTTATTACCATATCGAAAAAGGGCACCTTTTTAATTTACAACGGAGCACATTCGTGTTCTAATAGTCGACAATAATTAAAGAACTGCCATGCATCACATGTCAGGCCTCGGTTCGGAAGGGGGCGCTCATGCATGCCTGACTCCCTAAGTACACCCTTGATTTGGGAATAGGCGAATAGCCTAAAAGCAATGTTGGTATGCTATGTCAACTGCCGGTGAAGAATGCTTTCGATGGAACTTTTTTGTATCCCGCACTACCTGTTGGTCAATTACATTTGATTACTTCCTGGTTGTCAACTGAATTGTGTACAGGCTTAGTATGAGCCGAGGGGCTTACTACCCATTACGTGCCTAAAGGAATGGAAGGCTGACAGATTGAGAAATGTAAAATTGATACGGGGAAATGGCAAATTGGGGGTTGTGAAATTAGGGGTTTAGAAGGGGCAGGAATAGTTAGAGGTGGTTTGGGGTGATGGGAGTATGGGAAGGGGAATTTGGGGGACAGGCGGGGGACGGAGGAGCATCAAACATACTGTAATTCTCTCTTGAATAGATATCTATATGGCCCCGGATGTTCTTTGAAAAGATTACAAACAAACAAAGAGGTTTCTGTCTTTAAAAATGTGTAACTGGAACAAAGTGTAAATACATTATGAAAATAGCAATGTGTAACTTCTATGTGGCTGTGTGGACTGTCTCATCCAATCAATGCAATGTGTGGTAAGAGGTGAGTAAGCCCCCTTGTGATCACGCCCCTGTGGCTCGTCTCTGCCCACCGGTTGGTTATCAATGCTGTTTAACCACCTTTCCAGATGCTTTTCTAGGAGGCCTGAAAATAGCCTGTCTGGACAGCCCAGTCACTCACCCTGGCTATAGGTGACACACTGTGAGAACTTACTATTTCACCACAAAGCGTTAGCATTGCTATTGCAGGTTGCCATTGCCAAGGTATACCACCATGCTCACCACGTGTACTCACCGATGTCGCCACATCCATTCAAACCTATGCAATTGTCAAATTGTTGGGTCCAACTTTCCTGAGTTAGTTCATTTACTCCAGTTGATATCAACAATGAGGTTTCTCCCTTCATGTTAGCTCAGTTGATTATTAATTTTATGCCACATGCTTATTGCAGCAATATGGGTTCAGGCGATCCGCAATGACCTATTGTGGCAAAGCGAGTAGATTTCTATACTCCCCCCCCCCCGACCCCCCTTCCCCCAAGGCAATTACAGCCTTGATGGGAGCTGCAAAAACTCAGCAGAACTTTAAATTAAAACGACTGGAAAAACATTCCCGAAATCACGTAAATTCATGAACAGCAGCGATTCATAAACTCTTAAATAGTAATGGAACAAAATTACGGTAACGGTAATGCGAAATCTGGAACACCGGGATTGCCCAATTTTTTTCCCCCTGCCGTTGAAGTGTCGGCGGCGCGTACAGAGAAATAAATACATCTTATGATAGCGGTGTATCAAATGCACCGCGAACACTCCCCACCTGCAGAGAATTTGATCCCAGGCTGTAGAGACGTTTCCACCAGTGTCTGGCTGCTTCCCTTAAAACGTGGCTTATTTCCCTTAGCCACCACACCCCGCTGGCACTTTAAGTAGGTGAAGCTGATCTGATAGAATCAGGAGTGTGTGGTGTGGGAATGTGGGAAATAGGAAGGCGCGTGGTGCCTGCTTGGACCACGGTTGTTTGTTACCAGATGCAGATAATGATTAAGGGGGTGTACAAAAATATATAACCTGTCTTGTTTTTCGCTGTTGTAACAGCTCGTGATTCAATTTCTTATCCACTCAAAAATCAAGTGAAGTCTGACGTCTTAAGTCTCCTTGTGCAGTAGGTAGGGTGACAATAAGACGCTGTCTCAAAAAAGACACTAACTAGCCCCTGGCAAGACTATTGTAAATGAAGCACTGGGAAATAAAGTTATTTTTCAACAAAATTAATTTTAAAAGTTTTGTTTTTAGTAAAAAAAATATAAAAAATTCAGCAAAACGTTTTTAGCATTCATTTCATCAATATAGTTTATTGTTACACTAAATATGAGAACGTGACATAAGTTACACGTTATCCTGAGAAACAAGCAACTTTCCCAGTGTCTAAGGCTCACTGCAATGAGGACCTTGTACATATACACATTCCTAGAGAGACAAGGATATTAGGACACACTAACCTGATTCATACGTCAACATGTACTGTATTATTAAATGATCTCGTTGGCCACGACAAAATCTAACCCATGCATCCAGAAAACGTTTTACCAATACCATAACAAGTGACAATATTGTTGCTGATCAAAGCCAATATTAATAAGTGAGTTCATGTATCTATCTATAATTCCAGTAATCTCTGTGTGTCTGTGTGTCTGTGTGTCTGTGTGTCTGTGTGTCTGTGTGTCTGTGTGTCTGTGTGTCTGTGTGTCTGTGTGTCTGTGACCGCTGTTTCTCGACAACCACGGGTCCGATATACTTGAAACTTGCCAGGTATATTGCTGGGGACCCGAGGATGTGCCTTTTCAAGGTTTCATATTAATCGGACAATTACTTACCGAGCTATGTCCAAAAAACGATTCAACCAATCAGAGAGCAGCGAGCTATCATGTGTGCCGAACGTGGCGATCAGACTCTGCCTCGGACGGCACATTTGACAGCGTATTCATTTATTTCACGTTGGAAAACTATGTTGCCGTTAAACTATGTTTTAAAACGAATTCAAACTGCGATTAAATTAAAACGATTCATCCTAACTGCGATTTGCGAACTTCCGGACAGTGAAGACTGTCCGGCAGCACGCTTTCCGGCAGCCAATCACAGAACGCTTTGTTGCGTAGGCGTGGCCGATGTGAGACGAGCGGAGCTGAGCGCGTTACGAGCTGACCGCCATTACGGTACGTAATTCGATTTCTTATGCGCATTATTTCTCCCAATTCAGTCAGAGCGAAGGGCGGAAGCGAAGCGCGTTGTTTTTTTTGTTTACGGGCGTACGGGCGGGGTAGAGCGTACGGGTAGCGTTTTTTTTTTTTTTTGGCAAGGAACGGGCACCCACGTACGGGCAATGCCCTAGTTTATTTAATTGCAAGTTGTTCTTTTGCAGGACAACGACAATTTTTGCAATGTCTATAAGCATTCCAAGGTTACTCACAACTGCATTATTCGGTCACCTACACTGCGCCACAACAAAGTATCATATAGCAGGGTGTACTCTACTCACCATCCGTGCCCAGCGATGCTTGGGTACCATCCGTACTTGCCCACGTTTCATACCCTTCCTCTCTCGTTCCTGCATCGTCCTCTTCTTCTTCCTCTTCTTCTTCAAATGTATCGGGCTCTTGCTCCATGGTCATGTCAGGGAGTTCAGGAAGGCCAGGACTGACTTCTGGTGCATCTCCACCTGGCTCGGAGCATCTCGAGGCTTGCTGACCTTCGTCCATGTCATCTGAGTCGAAATTTGAAGCCAGGTGCGGCACTGCAATTGAGTGAAACAGTAAAGGTGAGATTAAGTTGATTTTATTTTGAAAAAAAAGAAATGTAATACTTATAAATATTAGTCTTATACAAAAATTACAAAATATTTCAATAATTAGCATGTAATGGTAACCAGGATTCATTAAAAAAAGAATGGAGTAGCGTTTAAACATCGAAGACTGAGAGAGGCGCAAGGAAGCCAGAAGAGCGATAAGTGATTGTGTTAGGAAGGATTTAAATATAAAACAAGAAGAAGAGGCCATATATTTATAATTGGCAAAGTAAGATAGTAAAGACAATCAGAGGAAGTCAAAGTCTAGTTTGAAAGCAAATCAAACAGGAAGTGAAGGGCATATTGTTTTCTGGATGCTACTTTCTTTTCTCGTTTTTTTTATTTTATACTTTAACCATTTTTTGGAGAGCCAACGTGTCGGTATGGCACAACAGAAAGCAACATGGCAAGTGACAACCTAGCAACGAGACCATTAAGCGTCATCCAAACTTTTTTTTTGCACATTTTCATTAAAGTTCTTGCCGGGGAACAGCTGCGCCTGAAATGGCACGGCGGCGGATGCCAGGACTCCGGAATTCTGGCCACTCGGCAGAGTTAAAACTGCAGATGCACAGATCTGCTCGGCAAATGTGGAGGTCTTTAGGAAAATTAATTCTCGCTGCCAAGGTTTCATTTGTGCTCACACTTGCCCGGGTGGCGGTGGCGAGAGGGCTCTTAGAGCGGGCCCTGAGTGGGCCCACGATGTCACGGCACAATCTATTCGTACCCTGGGCCATCTGCACTCGTCGCATCACAGACGGCCACTGCAAATATGCACACGCGCCCGGCCATCTGCGCCATGCATACGCGCGCCGTCATGGCCTGGACACACACACCTCTGTCCCTCCATCTGTGCCTTCGCGGAAGCATCGAGATGCCAACACCGCTGTGTCTGCACCGGCGCGCGAGCAACGATCGCTAAATATTACGGGTGCCGCTCGGACATTCATGAACATTGCCTCTCAGGTTGGTCGAGGGCACAGGACCCCAGGTACAGGACGACCGTACGTGTTCATTTCCCTAAACACCAAGGTTGACGTTTACTCTCCCAAGAAAGATCGGTGCATGATCAAACACAGGCGGGCACAAAGAAAGAAGGAATTAATCTTCAAACACGCCACGGCAAATTCCCTCGAACATTTTGAGCTAACATTTGCTAATTAACATGCAAAGCTGAGTCTCTTTCCCAGGCCAATGTACTCTGCTGCTCTTGGCCTTCCTCCGTGGTCTTGGCTAGATATGCATTGTGGCTCGATTCCACGGGTGGTAATCGCTCACCAACGAGGGTCTTCATTCCATTGCTGGAGTTTATTTTGCTGTTGTAGTGAAAGAAACTGTTTCTAATGGAGGTAGAGGGTATGCATTTCAGGTCTTCATCAAAGGAGCTACCTGCTGCTATCAAGTAGTAAATGAGTCATGACGGGCAAGATGGCTTTTGCCCTCAAATTCAGCATTCTCTTAGTAATGTCACCAACTCTTAGTCTGCAATTAAGCACCCACTTAAATGCAGCGTTGGTGAGTAAAGTTTGTGCAGTCAAACAAATAAACGCAATAAAATCAGGGCATTTGTCGGTTTTGGTAATCCTTGCAGTAAATACAGTACATCTGCCAGGCCTTCTGGTGCCACACGAGGAGGGGGACGCGGGCACGTTTAGCCTCAGAGGATCACAACAGTTTAAACTTGTGCCTCGCTCCTCCGCAGAGTTCAGTTTGGGTTTGGTCTGACCTCTGGAATTGCCATTTATAAACTGTTGTGACCTGTCCACGGGTCTCGGAATTTTCCATGTTGCTGTTTTGCTTTTGAGTTGTGGCAAATACATGACGGTTGCCTCCCGCCATCTCTTCGCCACTTCACACACGTTGCTGTGCCACCACCCCATCGGCCGCATGTGCGAGCTGCGTGCCACGATAAGTCATCGTCCACTGTAACCTGTGGTGGGTACCGTCTGGCACTGAATTCATGGCGTGGCGATAGTCATGCCAACCGGTGGGAAATACTGGGATGGAGGAAAACACGCTTGAACCGCATGCCACCTCGACTTGTCTGGAGCACAAACAAGGCCAGAAAATGCCAATTTTAATGGTTGAAAACAGGAAGGGAGCCAACATTTAAGCTGTGAATGAAAGTACCTTGGTAGTACCTTGGTACCTCATGCTAAACTATTTGTTGAGCAAAATAAATGATCACCTGACACATAAGAAGGAGTGTTAAACTTTGGTGTTTACATTGATCCACTGATCACTGATCCACTGATCTACAAAATACCCACTGATCAGTTCAAGTGAGTCAGTGTAATTTCAGAATGAAATTGTACTGTAAACACAACTCATCTATTTACTGATACAATACAATTCCATTGTGATTACATAATATACCAGAAGTCTTTAGTTGACCAACTTACGACTTTAAACCACATCAGAACGAACCAAATGCACGTGCACATCCCCGGGTGCAATAGTCTACCACATAAACAAAACTAGATTAAATGTTTGGCTCACTTTATTTATTTCTTTACACACGTAAATTATAAAGTTTATTGAACTTGTTTCAACATTTAATATCTTACAACTTGGTGAAATTCCTTCACTTTTTGAATACCTTTCAAACTCTCCCAGCCAGGATTCTGAAGGGGTTGAACTGGCAATCTCTTTAATTTTCTCTTTCTCTTTATGGTTTCCCAGATTTTTTCCCAGAGAACTTCATGGTTTAACATTTTCCCAGATTTTTTTCTTTTTCTTTTTGTATACAGAGTGAAGGCTCGTGGAGGAGCTCGACCATGAATGGATCAGGACTCGGTCGAACAAAAACAACAGTAGAGAGAGGGGGAAACACAAACAACAAAGGTTGAAGGACAAAATAACGAGACACTTGGACAAACAATAGCTGGGGGAGGAATGAGGTGTAGGAACAGACGCATGGGGTGGACAAGATGGAAACAGAAGTAATTTCAGGAAAGGAAACCATTTTAACTCGCATTATGAGTACATTGGGAGAACATTGAATGAGCTGGGTTCTGATCATGATCTGGATGGCAATTCACTTATATATATATATATATATATATATATATATACAGATGCTAGGAACTACAGAACATTAAAATGCAAAAATCATATATATTAAAAGTTATATATATTAGTTATATATATTTTAAAAATACTATATATATATATATATATATACTATATATATATATATATATATATATATATATATATATATATATATATATATATATATATATATATATATATAGATATATATAAAAGTTCAAAACACACCTGGTCACAAGTGTGCCGCACTGACCGGGTCCTCAGTCGAGGGTCGTCAGCATCATCCCGTTTCGGCCCTTCAACCTCGATACGGTCAGCTAAGGTGGGCCAGCAGGGGCACATACACATCCACATGCAGCAACTACACCTGGATGCGTACATACCCCCACCCACAGCCAGTGCGAATGCAGACTACAAATATATTTTGTACAAATATAAATATATTTTGTACAAAAGACTACAATATAAATATAAATACAAATATATTCAAATATATATATATATATATCATATGGATATATTTAATGAAAGCAGTGCTAAACCAAAATGGAGTGTGCAGTCCAGCCTTCTTTTAGATTCAGATGTATTCCATGTATATCCAATGTTATATTGGCAGAGATTTTTTGAGACAAAGTTTCTGCTCAAAACTTTTCAAGTAAATGGTTTGACATTGTGACTTTGAAATTTTTTTGATTTGTAACCTAAACATGATTATATTACAGCAGAGTGCCATTCATGTTCTAATTACAATCAGAACTTAACTTATTGCTCTGCGACTAAAGGAGATGAAACTTCCTGCACAACGTGCCTATGAAAAAAGAGATGAAAAATAGACATGAAAAACATATGGAATACTTACATTTCATTCCTGGAACCTGGGTATCAAAAGGTCAGTCAACAGGATTCGGCAGACGTGGCCGAGGCTAACCCACGTGTACACCCTTCCACACCCTGCCTGAAAATGGGCTGCCATTGGGAGCGGCTTATCACGACAGGGCCAGTCGCCGCAAGAGTTTTTTTTTTTGCTAAACACGGTCATTCCTGCCAGTAAACAAAGCCGTACTGAGCTCTCGGCTTCCTCTCACAGTTATCCGACCTGGCTGGTCGGCTGCAATATTTAATTATCGTTAAGCCTGGAGGCCACTCTGAATTCTCATGTCCATTGCCGGATGCAACACCAATGCTTCCTTGCCTGCAAAGACCAGCGCTTTGCTTGTGATGAGAATAAAATATGGCGGGGTGGGGGGGGGGGGGGGGGGAAATCTCCAATAGTCACTGTAAAAAAAAAAAAAAAAAAAAAAAAAAAAATATATATATATAGTTACGTTTAGTGTTTTGTATCAATTGTCAAATGTTGACATTGCTGTTTGACTTAGGTAAACTATATACCATAAAACTAACTCTCAATTTCTTTCTGATATACATTGTTTATTCCTGACGACAATATTTCCTTCACTTTTCTTTGGAATAAACAACTGTGTGGATAATGGGAGGACCGATGAGATACCTCAGAGGTATTGCACTTACCTATGAGTAGTCTGGTCATGACTTGATTCTTGACCTTATGATAAGCTGTCTGGGTGCAGACAGGGCGTTGCATCAACCAGTACGCCATCCCTCAAATCTGTACGTTAATCTGGCATTGACGTTTCAGATCCCACGGTATATTGAGATGAAAAGTAGATGACTTATCGCCAAATTCCGGATCAAACTAGTTCTTGTCGTGGAAAACTTGGGCCAATTCCAAATGTTGTATGAGGTGCTGACTCCACACTCGAGGGAGACGGTGTAAAGAGAAGCACAATCTGATATGGGCTAAAAAATAACAAATAGCTAAAGCAGGTCAACTTCAATACCAACATTGAAGGAGCAGGGAAAAGTGGGTAACAAGGATTGAGTTTTCTCTTTCTTTGGTTTAGGATTCTGCCAGTAAATAAGTCAATGCTAATCTGGAGGAACAGTTAATGGTTTCCATGCAAGTTAAAAAAAAAAAAATCCATTGTTTTTTTCTTTTTTTTATTACATGAGCTGAGGCTCGAAATAGGGCACACACACACACACACACACACACACACACACACACACACACACACACACACACACACACACACACACACACACACACACACACACACACACACACACACACACACACACACACACACACAAGGACATACTGACTAGACAAACACTTAACAACCGCTGAGCTTGTGGGAAGTGCCGGCACTTCCTGGGATACTCTCGCTACCTGCGACGTCATAACAATGGCGCCGCTTTCCTCACAGTACTCAGGGGGCATTTCCTCAAGATAAATTTCCTCCTCCCCATGGATGCCAACCGATGGGGATTGTCTGTGCTCTATCCTTTTCAAGCAAGGAAGCAGCACATACCATTTTTAAGTCTTTGGTATGACTTGAACCGGTCCAAACCGGATGGGTGTTTTTTAGGAGACGCCACCTCCTCACGGGAGGGCCGTTGCCCCTACGGGAGCTCATATACCCTTCGCCATGTGTTGTTTTTGGTCCTGGCACGGTGTTACAGTCACCCTCCCCAATAGCAAAGCCAGTGAGGGGTGTTGGTTTAGTTGCCGACAACCCGATCATGCGGCAGGTAGCACTGGGTTACATGTTAGCAGTCGCAGTCCCAAAAGACTCACCTGACCAGACATTTCTGTTTTATGCAATTTTTTTTTTCTTTCTTGATATATATATATATATATATTGTATACAAGATCGAGGTGTACACAAGATTGTATACAAACTGACACATAAAACATAAGATAAAGGGAGCAGGAGACAAGATGAGGAGAGAGAGGGAAGCACACAAGTACAACATTTGAGAGCAGGGACATCGAGAGATCTGTGGGAGGGAGAGGGCTTGGGGGGAGGTGGCATGGGAAGGGGGGTGGGGGAGGTATAAAACGCATGGACACTCCTAGGACTTCCAGGAAAGAAGTTGGAATTTCAAAAAAGTGGATCTGGGGTGAATTAACAGGGGTAGAAAAGATCAAGGTTTTGGATGGCGGAAGATAAGTCTTTGTTTTTTAATGTAATTTTAGTTTACATTGATTCTCATCACATTAAAAAAAAAACTTTATCAACTGATTTTCCTTCCTCTTCCACTCCCATCAACTGCCACCTGCATGCCCAAATTCCCAGCACTACAGCACAAGTTGTCCTTCATAAAATGAAGAGCATCAACAGCTCTCCTGATCCTCCATTACTGTAACCATGCATGCTTTGCAGCTAACGGCCCGGCATGGAACGTACGCTCAGCGCCGTTGAGACTGTGATGGATTCTGGATTGTTTTGGCTTGCTTTATAGCACGATCATTTGATAAACTTCACATGAGTCCACTTTATGCCCAGGTTAGCCATTTTGAGAGTAAAAACTTAAGTGAGGCTTAATTAATTGGAAATCTGGCATGAGCGCCAGGCGGGAGGTGGACAGGTTGAGGATGTAGGAAGGTAGAGGAGGGCATGGGGGGGTTGTTGGGGAGAAACATGATTGGATAAGATGCAGGTTTCCAGCTCCATTCAAGAAAGATTAAAAGCTATAGTATTGTACGATTTGTGAATCTCCTTTACAAGGAATGTTAAGCCTGCTATCCGATCTGCTAGCACTCGCTTGTAAATGTTTAACTCCACATGGTACTTTTCAAAGAGAGTGAATCAGTGTGTTTTTCGTAGCATGAGGAATTTCTAAATTCCTGCCCTAACCTGCAGGAGTACTACATCAGTGACACAGCCATGCTTCAGGAATGATGCAACCAGCAAACTGAAATGGTAATTTCATCCTGCTCAAGACATATATTTTTGTCCATTGATTGTCTGTACGTTTTGATTGTCGATTGTCAAGTCTTGATTTGTTCCGAATGCAATTTATGTACAAGCTCCCTCTTTCCGTACTGCCACATGAGGCAACAAGTCAATACCACCCTGCCACCACCTCCCTTACACACACACACACACACACACACACACACACACACACACACACACACACACACACACACACACACACACACACGAATGCCTACCAACAACATACAAACTTTTGACAGGAATAATCACAGAAATGATGTACCATCACCTAACACAACAAGGAGGTTTAAAGGCAGAACCAAAGGGATGTAAGAGAGGATTTTATGGAACAATTGACCACCTACTACTGAACAAGGCCATACTTGAAAATTGCAAAATGCAAAGAACTAAATTGTCCACAGACTGGATAGACTATAACAAAGCTTCAGACAGTGTCCCACATTCGTGTATGATAAAATGCATGCAAATATTCAAAATCGATCCCCAAATAAACAAACTGATTGAGAAAGCAATGGAGCTCTGGAATACCACTAACATTACAGCACTCAGAAGGAAAAATCGAAATACCACATGTGAAGATACGGCATGGGATCTTCCAGGGGGACAGTCTCCCCCCCTCCTCTCCCTTCTTGTTTTGTTTGGCTCTTGACCCACTAAGTAACCTCATTAGCAAACATGGACACAGATACACCCTAACAACTACCAGACGAACATCCAAAGAAATAGGAATGGTGACACATCAACTATACAGTACATGGATGATTTGAAGCTCTTCTCACCAAATGACGAAAAATTGACAGAACTACAAAAACTAGTAAAATGGTATTCCGAGGACATTCAAATGGAATTTGGACTAGACAAGTGCGCCAAGTGCGCCCGGTGCACATTTGTACAAGGTAAACCAACAAAAACTGACAACATAGAAATTGACCTTCAAACAACAATACAGCAGTTAGAAAACGAAGCATTGTACAAATACCTCGGAGTGGAAGAGGGCCACCAAATATGTCACAAACAAATGTGCAAAACAATCGCCAAAGAATACCTACACACAACGAAGCTGATCCTGAAAACATACTTCTCCCCAAGAAACAAAATCAAAGCCATAAACCAGCTCGCAGTACCAGTGTTCCAATATACCTGCGGAATAATAAACTGGCCCCAATCAGAAATCAACAAGTTAGACATCAAAACAAGAAAACTCCTTACCATCCACAAAATGTTTTACAAAAACTAGTGTATCCTGAGAATGTACCTGCAGAGATGAGAGGGAGGGAGCGGCCTGACGATGGAACTCAACCAGGTGCACAGAGCGACGAGTGTAGGACTAGCTGAGTATGTGAAATGTTCAACAGACTATCGGATGCAATTTGTAAACAAATATGAACACAATAAACCGGGAAAAATATCCCGAACTCACCTTGCAAAAAAATTCCAAAAACAGGTGTGAATAAAAGATGCCGCACAGGAATATGAAACGACAACAAATAGTCCCAACAATTGCAAAAAAAGACAAAATAAATATATAAAAATAAATATCAAGAAATATACATCAACAACTGTGAGAATGACAAATGAGCAGGAAAATACAAAAAAGAATTGGACAGAGTGGAGACAGACAAAGAAGGCTCATTGGAATCGCTAAGAAGAGGTCAGCTCAACTGAGATGGTGAACGAATCATAAAAATGCCGAAGCTAAGCCAGACGGACAATTGTAGATTGTGCAAGACAGAAACAGGAAGTACTAATCACCTGCTCTCAGGATGCAAAAACTACAATCAGAACAACTTTACACACAACGGCACAACAAAATATGCCGTGATTCATCGGCTTATTTGCAAAAATTTCAATATCCCAGTTCCAGAAAACTCATGGAAACACGAAACAAGGGCAATCATTGAAAATGAGGATCACGTACGACCTGATGATTCCATTGGGCGTGAACATAGAAAACAAAGCATTGTGACCGGACATTGTACTCAGGAACAAAGAGGAAAAGACAGCATTGATGATTGAGATATCAGTACCCAACGAGATTGGCTTAAACAACGCAGAAATCAAGAAAATGACCAAATACCAGGACCTCAAAAATGAGATCAAGAGATCTCGGAAGCTGAAGAGCATAGAAATTTTACCAGGATAATTGGAGCAAAAGGAATGATAAAGAAGAATCTCACTTCTATTTTAAAAACAATCCCCGGGAATATTACCACAAATTAACTACAATTGGAGGCAACAAACAAACTACAATTGGTTCGGTGCCGATCCTGAAAAGAACCCGAGGAACAAAACTCTGAGAACAACACAAATTCAACAGCTTGCTCCATGAACCATGATCCCTTACTGAAGCGGAAGTGGATACTTTGAGACTTGGGAAGACTCCATTTCACCTCCTAAAACCTGCAAGAGCAGATAATAACCAAAGAGACACACACACACACACACACACACACACACACACACACACACACACACACACACACACACACACACACACACACACACACCCTCTAACAAACAACATAAGCTAAATTTGTAGTCCAACGGTATTTATAATATCACTCATGGAAGTTGGAGTGAAGGATTTAAGCAACTGCTAACAAATAGACTATGTTCTTCTCTCTGATGCTGTGATTATGTTGGCCTCACAAGAAAAATTTCACTCAAGAAACCGTTGGATGTTACTGTTATGATATGGGGGTTTGATGTGTGAATGATAGTTTTGATGAAACTTGACCACAACCTTAATCTTCCATGTTGTACCAAAGTTTGTTCACAGCATTAAAAAAAAAAGCGGGCCGTGAGGGCCTACTGGGGGGTTGCCCCCCAAAATTAGGTATTTTTGGGTTTGTTTGTTTAAAGTCTTATGATTATGCTTGTATGATTCTACATGCTGCCCTGTCTTCTGGCAACTATTGAAATTGGTTTAAAATACCTTTAGTCAGTGTAGTATACTGTTTATTCTACCAGGTGAGTGTCAGGGGTATTACCCCTATGTTGGCGTTATCCGCCTAGCTAAAAGTAGGAAATGAGGCCATTTGGCCCATCATTGCTGTGGTGCACTCCCGGTGGACTAATTTCTAAATATACCGATCTTGATCGGGTGACCCAACTTCATGTATATGTATGTATATACAGTATATGTATATACATACATATATACATTGTGCGTTGTGCCACTGTTTACAGAAAGCTGTCTGATTTAAACTGCCTGACAGTTTGCAGGTATTGAGTGAACCCCATAAAACGTGTAACAATGTCATTCTCATTGCGCAATAGGCCTGTTCCACAAACATATCCTCTCCCACTTCTACACGTGCCTCATGCAATGACAAAGAAGCATTTTCATCGCTTTCACAAACACACGAAGTTTTGTTTCCAAGTGTATGTCGTTTCAACACAAAAGATTAATTACTTGAAAACAACAAGAAAAAAATAACAACAGAACACTCTTTAATAAAAAAACATTTGCCAGACACACCAGAGATCTATAAACGGCACGTTTCAGGCTGGTAGCGGTTCGACTTCCAAAAGTGTGTGTGGTGAACACTAGGTTTATCGGTTTTGCCATGGGGGGGATAGATGTCTGGGAATGATAGGAACAGTGGCTGCATGGTTGTGTTGCATCGTCCTCACGCTTGTCCTGAGCGATCTGTTGCCTATCACACTGGTCCGGAATCTTTGTTGATGGTCGCACAAGTTTCAGAGTCCAACGATTACCTCTGCCACCGAAGGTGTTTTCACCAATGTCTGTCTGTTTGTCTGTATGTTTGTTTGTAAACAGGAAATCTCAAAACCTATGGACAGATTCAACCGAGACTTGGTGGACAGGTTGAGTGTGTGACAACGACGAATAGATTCGATTTTGGTGAAGAACAGGATCCGGATACGAGAATTTTTATTTAATTTTAAGTGATTTTTCACCATTGAGCGATCGGGCCAAAAACGATATGTCGCATGATGTTTCAAGAAGTTGTCGACGGATTATGACAAAATTTGGTGGGCGAGTTGGGTAGGTGACAAAAACTATCCGATTAGATTTTGGTTCAGATCCGGATCCAGATCTGTCCTATCAGTGGGATACAAGACATAAACGGTTCTGTCGGGCGGAGGTTTGCACTCTACCGGGTGCTGTTCTATCATGGATGAAGTTCATGTTGTTTTTATGGATGAAACCTTTCATCACAATAATTCCTGTTGCATATTTTTGTCCAAGACATAACGCTCAATCCTCTTTCAACACAAATCACGGTTGTTGGTAACACTAATGCTGAAGAGAAACACACAAGTAGGGTACCACCATATTTATTCTGCACCACTAAATGTATTTACCTGAATACAGCTTTTTAAGGTGATGCCTCTTGATTATGGAGAGCCCAACAAGAAGTGATCTTGCATGCAGTCCAATGGCTTGAAATGTGATCCTCAGGTTGCCTCGACACCCATGTATTGGTCACTGTGTCAGGTTTATTTTTGTCTTTGTTTTTCAAGATGTCTATTTGCGCATTTGGTTGAGGTGTTGCAAGTATAGTGATGTCCAGCAGCTGTGGATTCAAATCCTGCTGAGAGCAAAAGTTTTTGAGGATTCGGATTTGAAAGTTCTGAAAACTTAAAGTAGTTTCATGATAATTTTGTTTTATTAAATTGTCAATAAAAACCCAGCTGGCTCACTAAAAGCCTTCAGGAAGGAGGGACGTTTACCTGCCCAACCCCAAGTGATTTACTTGTGGTGTAGGTACACAATTCTTGATGGAATATGTAGCATCTTTGAGCAGCTTTGCATGGTAATGCTTATTATGAAAATGTCAAGGCCACCTACGTCCTCATAATCACGTTTTTAAGACTAAATATCCTCTTTTGCTACTTACTGTTGTGAAGGCTGTTGTTGTTTTTTGCTATGGCATTCTTTTTGTAATTTCACACCTCGTTGACCACTCCAGTCCTGAAATCTGCACTTTGAGGAGACATTGCATACAATAAATCCACGAGGTCCCCCTGTGGGCCTCCAGTGGAATAAATTGTATTCGATAAACTTCATGAGTCATGTATGGTTGAAAATATGTACAGCTGTAAACTATTCAAAGCCTCAAACGTTCTGTAGACGAACATATTTATTGCAATCTACAGGATGTGATAGTATGATACCGAGTGAGTATCGTAGGGCTGTCTATTCTGGGTTCGATTCCCTACCTGAGTATCAACTGTTATATTGGTGCAATTTTCAGGCAGAATGTTGCATTACAAAGTGTGTCGTTCCATGGATGGATGTTAATCTGAGTATCCTTGACAAGGTACCTTGGTACCCATCAGACAGTGGGTACCATGCTAACCTTTGAAAAGAGTTGGGCTTTATGTGTTGGCAACCTCGTCCTAATGTGCAAGCAGCACTGCATCAGCAATACAGCTGGGCCTCAGTAATGATACAACCAGCGGTTCAAGTCTTTAACTTAATCCTGGTCTAATATGCATTCGATAATGGTGACTGTCCACAACCTCTTCTCTCATACGGTTGTGGAACAACCTTCCTGAGGCGATTCAACACAGGCTTTCAAGAAGCTGGTGCAATACCATCTCATGTCATCCCCCATCCCTGGTCACAATACTTTCTACCTCCATTGCCCACATATACAGTGCATTCAGAAAGTATTCAGACCCCTTCACTTTTTTCACATTTCGTTATGTTGCAGCCTCATGCTGAAATCGTTTAAATTCATTTTTTCCATCAATCCACACTCAATACCCCATAATGACAAAGAGAAAACAGGATTTTAGAAAGTTTTGCAAATTTATTAAAAAGAAAAAACTGAAATATCACATTGACATAAGTATTCAGACCCTTAACTCAGTACTTAGTTGAAGCACCTTTGGCAGCGATTACAGCCTCGAGTATTCTTGGGTATGACGTGACAAGCTTTGCACATCTGGATTTGGGGATTTTCTGCCATTCTTCTCTGCAGATCCTCTCAAGCTCTGTCAGGTTGGATGGGGACCGTCGGTGGACAGCCATTTTCAGGTCTCTCCAGAGATGTTGGATTGGGTTCAAGTCAGGGCTTTGGCTGGGCCACTCAAGGACCTTCACAGAGGTGTCCCCAAGCCACTCCTGCGTTGTCCTGGCTGTGTGCTTTGGGTCATTGTCCTGTGGGAAGGTGAACCTTCGGCCCAGTCTGAGGTCCTGAGCGCTCTGTTTCAGGTTTTCATTAAGGATATCTCTGTACTTTGCTCCGTTCATTGTTCCCTCAACCCGGACCAGTCCCCCAGTCCCTGCTGATGAAAAACACCCCCATGGCATGATGCTGCCACCACCATGCTTCACCGTTGGGATGGTATTTGGCAGGTGATGAGCGGTGCCTGGTTTCCTCCAGATATGACGCTTAAAATTGAGGCCCAACAGTTCAATCTTGGTTTCATCAAACCACAGAATCTTGTTTCTCACAGTCTGAGAGTCCTTTAGGTGCTTGTTTGGAAACTCCAAGCGGGCTTTCATGGGTCTTTCACTGAGGAGAGCCTTCCGTCTGGCCACTCTGCCGTAAATCCCAGATCGGTGGAGTGTTGCAGTGATGGTTGTCCTTCTGGAAGTTTCTCCCATCTCCACACAGGATCTCTGGAGCTCAGCGAGAGTGACCATCGGGTTATTGGTCACCTCTATTACCAAGGCCATTCTCCCCCGATTGTTCAGTTTGGCCGGGCGGCCAGCTCTAGGAAGAGTCCTGGTTGTTCCAAACTTCTTCCATTTAAGAATTATGGAGGCCACTGTGCTCTTGGGAACCTTCAATGCAGCAGAAATTTTTTTATAGGCTTCCCCAGATCTGTGCTTCGGCACAATCCTATCTCTGAGCTCTGCAGGCAGTTCCTTCGACCTCATGGCTTGGTTTTTGCTCTGATATGCATTGTCAGCTGTGAGACCTTATATAGACAGGTGTGTGCCTTTCCAAATCATGTCCAATCAATTGAATTTACCACAGGTGGACTCCAATCAAGGTGTAGAAACATCTCAAAAATGATCAAGAGAAATGGGAGGCACCTGAGCTAAATTTCAAGTGTCATAGCAAAGGGTCTGAATACTTATGTCAATGTGATATTTCAGTTTTTTATTTTTAATAAATTTGCAAAACTTTCTAAAATCCTGTTTTCTCTTTGTCATTGTGGGGTATTGAGTGTAGATTGATGAGGGAAAAAATGAATTTAAACAATTTCAGCATAAGGCTGCAACATAACAAAATGTGAAAAAAGTGAAGGGGTCTGAATACTTTCTGAATGCACTGTAACTCATACCTCATGCTTGCAGGTTCTCTTTTGTTGTTAATTCGTTCCCTTATTGCTGTATCCAACTTTGGCCCCACTTCCTCTAATGTCCTCTTGCTCTTTCATGAGGCAGGATTTTGTATACTAAATAAATACTCAGAGCTGGACTGATATTGGTGAGTGACATGCAAACTCATCAATAAATTCATCAATAAATTGACAAAGCAAGCACCATAACCAATTAATCTACCTTGTATTGGGAAGGATCTGGCTCATATTTGGTAAAGTGGTTAAATACTTGTTTCTTTCTCCACTGACTGCATGTTGTGGTTTGAAATCCCAAGGATGCTCACTCTCACCAACCCAGATTCTGCAAAACTGTGATAAAAAAAACTCCGCAACGAGTCGAGAGATGTCTTTTAGTTATACAGTGGACCAGAATTGCATTGGGAAAACTGAAAGAAGCCAAATGAGTCAACTAAACTGCACCTCCAAGCTCTTTGCTCTACCTCAAGATTATTTTCTAAAATGAATTATGCACTTATACGCATGATCACCTATAGTTAATAGCAAAGATGATTAAAATTCACCCAGCCTGCATTCATTTAGCTTGATAACGAAATGACTGATTTCACAGAGGCATCCTTTGGTCCAGCCATCAGTTACAGCATTTTTACAGCACATGATGTCCTGTAATTAATTTTAGGTGAGTGTACACATATAGAATAGGGCTATAGTAGGATAGCTCAGAGGTAGTGTGGGTGCTCACCCAACAGTCTATGATCAGGTGCGCATCCATTGAGGGGATACTGAGGGTGTACTCCCCACCATTCAGGCTGAGAGTACCCCAAATGCCGAGACAGTAGTTATATTTTTATATTTGTGAGCAAATAATTAAGGATGAGGTGAAGGATATACAGTGCCTTCAGAAAGTATTCACACCCCTTCCTTTTTCACATTTGGTTGTGTTACAGCCTGATTTTAAACTGGATTCATTTGAGATTTTTGTCACTGATCTACACACAACACCCCATAATATTAAAGTCAATTTTTGTTTTTTTAGAATTTTTTTTACAAATTAATCAAAAATGAAAAGCTGAAATGTATTGAGTCAATAAGTATTCATCCTCTTTGCTATTACATTCCAAATTGAGATCATGTGCATCCAATTTCCTTTCATCATCCTTGAGATGTCTCCACAACTTGATTGGAGTCCACTTGTGGCCAATTCATTTGATTGGACATGATTTAGAAAGAAACACAAACTCTCCATGAAATTCTCCACGCATGGCTTCCGGACTTCCTCTCTAGTCGCAGTCAACATGGGGCCCTGAATGGAATTCTCTCATCTCCCCTCCCTGTTCAGGCTGGAGTTCCTCAAGGCAGTGTTCTGGGCCCTGTGCTTTTTCTGGTCTTCATCAATGATCTATCCAACACACTGGAAAATCCTCTCTACGGTATCTCTGCTGATGATTCTACTCTCTGCCGCTCCATATCTCATTCCTCAGATCGGCAGTCTGCAGCCTTTTCACTCTCTGCAGACGTCGACAATATCTCAAACTGGTCAAACAAGTGGACCATGTCTTTCAATCCTGACAAATCTCACGCTCTCACGATGTCTCTCCAAAAAGACCATCTGGAAAAGCCTCCCATCTACTTTCTCAACAACCCTCTCAAAGAAAATTTTGTCACTCAAGCTTTTGGGTCTCACTATCAGCCATGATCTTCCCTGGGAAAACCACATTTTCAAGCTGGCCTCCAAAGCCAGTCGCCGACTGGGCATCCTCTGTCGTGCGAAGTCCTTCCTTGACACCTCTGAGCTCCTCGCCACATACAAAGCTTTCATCCGCAGCTTGATGGAGTACTGCTCTCCCCTCTGGGCTGGTGCTCCTGCCTCACACCTAGCTCGGCTTCACCCTGTTGAATCCAAAGCTGTCAGAATCATTGGTATCTCCCGCGATGAAGCTGATTCTGAAGGCCTTTCACTTTCTCACCACATGCAGTTGGTCTTTCTGTCTTCTACCGACTCCTCTCCGGCCTTGGTCCCCCTGCTCTGTCTGTGCTCTGTCCCCCAAATATTCCTGCAGGACACACACGATCTGCCAGCAACCCTCTTCTGGTGAAACTGCCAAAATCAAGAATCTCTGCTCACCTTCACTCCTTCATTCCTCTTTTCTCCCGCCTCTGGAACAAACTACCACACTCTCTTCAATCCCTCTCCCCCCTCCAGGTCTTTAAAACAGCTGTTCACCACCACCTCCTTTCTTCCCCCTACCAAAACCTTGATCTTTTCTACCCCCGCTAATTCACCCCAAAGCCACCTCTTTCAATCTCCAACTTCATTCCTGAAATTACTGGTGGTGTCAATTTGTTTTATACCATGTACCCCTTCACCCCTCCTCCCATCCCCTCCCGCCCCCAGCCCTCTTCCTTCCACAGATCTACCGACGTCCCTGTTCTCTACTGTTGTTGTGCTTGTGTGCTTCCCTCTCTCTCCCCCTCTTGTCTCCCGCTCCCTTCATTGTTAGTGTTGTGTGTCTGTGCATGTTTTCATGTTTCATGTGTTAGCTCTTACACGAGCCTCGATTCTGTATACAAAACAAACAAAAAAAAGCTGCTGAAAATGCCATGATTTGAACGATTTGTTTCGGTAGGATTGACCAATGGGGATAGAGGAGTACAGGGACAGAGGGAGAAATGGAAAGGAGACTGGAATATAATGAGGTGATTGTGGGTGTTTTGGGCTGGTGCTGTCTGGTAACTTGAGATATTGATTGTCTGATTTGTGGGTGTTGTGGAAACCTTCACCTATTTGCACTCCTTCCCTAAAGAAAAGTTCCAAAATCCTCATACGTTGTGATTGTTGATGTGCTGTATGTAAACTCTTCGCTCCACTCTCCTCCCACAAATCTCCTTCCTCTTTTTGGATTGAGCGGATGTTGGGTTGGATTGGAATTGTGCACCCTCCGATAAAACCGACTTTTTGTATCGAAAATCGAATTTTCGGAAATCGATAATCGAAATTTTTTTAAATCGAAAGGTGGGGTTGGTATCGAGGAGGATCAGTGTGCTCATGGACTGGGTGATTGGGAATTTCTCCTCCAGTTGTCTTCTTCAAATAATTCGTCCATATTTGGCTTGCAACGTCTGCCAGATTTTCCATGTGGGGCCTGAAAACTGTACGAAAACGTTTTTTTATCATCAGACTTTCAAAAAAGGAAGTTGGTTGGAACACATAATATTTGATCAACTCCAAGGAATATGAAATTATTTAATTTTGTTAAATCGGAACTTTCTCTGTTGGAGAATTTTTCTGAATTTCTCTAGTCGAAACCTAACCTTGGTCATTCCTAAGTGAAAATGTGACCTTCCATGGCAGGGTCAGATTAATTTGAAAGTAATCAAAAGGTAGCAGGAGTAATGAAGGAAGTGGAAATGAAGACCAACTAACATCCTCCATAAGAAACAGTAGGTAAAACAGAGACTACTGCTGAGCCATCCACCAGGCTTAAGAGTGACAAAATTGGTGACATAAAGACCTGAAAGGTTTTCTTACCATCACTGGAAAATTCCATGAAACATCTCTTCAAGACAAATGGCTATTTTAACTGTACACTTACTCAGAGAGTTGTATCAAAGATCACAGGTCAGGTCACTATGATAAAAAGTGGTGGTTACTGGAATTCTGGTTTTGCCTCTATTCACAAACTTATCAAATGCACCTGAAAAATGTGCTTTGGAAAATGCGGATCATTGCAATTTCACAAAGATGCCATAAAACCTGGGACAGAACTAAAGCAAAGTTTGGATGACCGCAAACAAACTTTACCTTACCTGATATCGAAAGTCAATCATGCCCAGTGTGGCAGAGACAGCAGCATCTCAACAACTATCAGTGGTATTCGTCTTTATGGAAAACAAACATCACATTCATGTGGCCATTGTGATGATGGTACAGGTACGGTAACTAGAACACCACTCGGTAGATCGCATACCTCCGCCATGCTGAACAGGTTTACGTTTTGTATCCCACTGATCTGGAGTCGGACCTGAACCAAAATCGAATGAATTCTGCCTTGTCACACATCCAACCTGCCCACCAAGTTTCGTCCGAATCCGTCCATACATTTTGAGATATCCTGGTCGCAGACAAACTAACGGACAGACAAACAGCCAAATAGACAGGGGGGGTGAAAACATAACCTCTGTACTTTGGTGGCGGAGGGGTAAAAAGGGTAACAAGGGCAATTCCTAGCCATTTTAGGAGTAATGGCTTTGTCATATCCCATCTTACGAGAACATCTTGATCATGGAAAGAAGAATATAAAAACTGATGCGAATGAAATGATTGAGTTAGTTGGTGATTAGATTCGAAAATGTCTTTCGTAATATTTATATAACACATGTTTACATATGAATTATATGTTTCTTTTTTGTTTTAAAGGGGTAGTGTAGATTTGGCTAAAACTGCAAAGATCTCTTGGTTAGAGTGCGCTTCCATGGCATTTGGCAACATCTCCTTCGGAAAACACTTGATCCACCCCTGCTATGTGGGTTCGATTCCTGACCCCATTATTAACTGTCACCCTGGTGCATAGCAGGCAAAGTTTCGCATCAATGAGAATGTCGTCCCTCAGAGGGAAGTTAAACTGGATGTCCCATCTGCTAACATTGGCTGGGTGACGCTAAAGATCCCGCTGTGCCTTTTGCACCAATAAATAGGCCATCCTATTCAGGCACCCTGAACACCCCCTACCTTAATCTACAGCACCTTGATAAAGAATGGTCGGTCACACAATCATAGCAATCATTCATAATGTTAAATTATAATTTTACTTTTTTAAATTAAATACCAAATAATATTAAAATTAACACCCAATTTAAAAACAATTTGATAAAAAATTAATTAATTAATTAACGATAAATGAGCAATTAATTAATTAAGTAATTAATAGTAATTAAGTTTAAAAAATAACAATTTAAAGTAAAAAAAATTAAATTGAAATAAAATTTAAAATACCAAGTAAGATTTAAATAAGATTTTAAAATATTAGCTTTGGGATTCATGTTTTACCTTAAAACATTTTAAAGCACATAGGTACTATATCGTTATTCAGTTCAAAATGGCGTGAATTTGCATATTTATATATATATATTTCGTGCTAGAAAAAAAAAATCAAATCCAGCATGAGGACAAGGTGCATTCTGTTCATGACGTCACAATATTGTCATTATCACCTGCCACAACCAGCAACTACAGGTGCATGCAGTTCATATATTAAATGGTATCGTTTACAGGAGATGTTAAACCGTCCTAGCTTCTGGAAATGAAGATTATACTGTTTCGCATTCCTGTATAACATAGGAAATGCTCCGTTTTAATTTACTTGAACTTGCTAACTCAATTACTCGTGTTGCAAAGAAACATTTCTGAACTGACAAAAGTAATATATCTCGTAAAATTATTCAGCAATTAAGAGCTTATGCTGACAATTAGCCAAAGAATGAAAGATGCA